>NC_133617.1:329474758-329793037 GCF_048593235.1 Sminthopsis crassicaudata | reverse complement strand
TTGTGATGACAATATAACATGTAGACATTGCATATAGAACATTTTTGTTGGCTTATTAGTATAATCCTATATGCAGGGTACTTTAATATTCATCTAGGTGAAGAAAGTCATTGTGTATTTTAAAGAAAGTTTCTCTTTCCTAAAACAAAAGTTCTGAAGTTCCATGGAGACTTAATTCTTTGAGATGAGCCACTCAAGCAAAACTAGATTTATTTTTTTAATCTATTTCCATCTGTTGGCATGTTCTATTTGAAAACTCCGTAGTGGTTATTTTAATTCATTTGCCTGCTTCAAGGGAATTCAAATTGTAGGATATACAAAAGAAGTGATACAAAATAAGCAGAATTAATGTACACTTTTCCAATTGCTTTGCACCTTCAGTAATTCAGTAATAGCACATTCCCATTAAAATCAGAAATACCATAAAATTAAAGTAAAAGGGAAAACATTATTTTATTTCTGTATTTTCACCATTTACTTAATTTACTATCCATTTATGAGCACTACAATGTAGTAGAAATGCCAATGGATTTGGAATTAGAAAAACAAGGTTCAAATCACAAGTGTCCTACTCACTAGCCCTGTGACTTTAGGCAAGTGATTTCATTCCACTTCTCCACCCTAGTTCCATTCCTCATTTATAAAACAAGTAATTCAAATAAATGATCTCTAAGGTCCCTTACCAACTTAAGTCCTTTGAAAAAGAAAGATTTTAAGGATTAAAAATTTAAAGTTGAAGGTAACTGTCAAGTAATTCTAGGTATTTCCCTTCATTTTTACAGATGAAACTGAGACACTGATGATAAGCCAAGGACACAACTTTTCATAATTAGGTTAACAAAAGGATATTCCCTCTTAGTTTGGATCAGACCCACTTTATTTCCTCAGACAGCCTATCTATAGCCTTGTTTTTATAATTAGTATCAGTTGAAATAAAGAGACTGGAGAAGAAGTTTTGACCCTTTAAAAAGAATAGAAACATTATTCTTTCAGCAGAGAGCTAAGATGTAAATGATGAGTTGTTGGGATGGTGGTGGTAGTTATTATTCAGTTGTTTCAGTTGTATTCAAGTCTGTAATCTTATTTGGGGCTTCCTTGAAAAAGATACTAAATGTTTCCCATTTATTAGAGTTCACATCTTGATTGATTAGGTTAGGGTAGAACAATTTTAATTGTGTGGATATGTGTGTGTGTGTGTGTGTGTGTGTGTATCTTTGCTTATTTTTCTTTTAAACTTTCTTCTTCCAATTTATTATTAATTTTTTATCTTTGCAATATTTTTGCATTTGATTGAATATGACTTCCACAATAGTGATAAATTATTTCTTTTCTGTTCAGGCTATATTTTTATGTTTTGTATATAGTCTTTATACAATCTTTTAACTTTTTAAGTGAACAAAATGTTCATTATATATGATATCAAAAAAATCAATAAATGCTTTGCCATTTCCTTCTCATTTTTCAGATGAGGAAGCTGAGGCAAACAGGGATAAATGACTTGCTCAGGATCCTACTGTTAATAAGTGTCTGAGGTTGGATTTGAACTTAGAGAGATGAATCTTCCTGACTCCTAGAACTTTATCAATGTACCTCCTGTCTGCCTTTTGAAGGAGGATAGAGGGACATATATCCAATTTGGATTTTACATGACTAAGAAGATTTTCTATAAACCTATGTCTTAGAATGGGGTTTCTTAAACTTTTCAAAATTATCATCTGCCTCAAAGGCTTTCCTGAGAGCCCTGAAAGGATAAACCAGAAGGAGAGTGGTAATGCAAAATTTCAGTAGCATCTACATTAGAACTCAATAAGCCTTTCTACAACTTCAAGTACTGTTTCAAGGTATGTCCCTTGGAACCAAGCAGAATCTGTCATCTCTTTTCTTCATTAGAACCCTTCAAAAGTTTTAAAATGACAAACTTATCCTTTCTCAGTTTTCTCTCCTTCAGCTTAAATATACCCATTTTTTCTAATTGATCTTCTATGACATGACCTCAAATAATCTCAATAAAACCTAAATTGCAGCAAGGAAATTAATTTATGCCTACCAGAATGATTCACGATCTCCTTCAATGTGGTATTTTTTTCTAAATCTTTTCATTTGATATTAAACTTACCATCACACTACATCTCTCCACTTTCTCAACTGAGAACTCTGACAAACTCAAATATCATTGAGAAAATATAGATAACTTGACAAGAGCACCCTCTTCTCCTCTCCTCATCTCACATTGATTAGATATATTTCTCCTCTATCTCGTCCTTAACTCCTGTCCCACAAAAATCTATCCACTCTCCTTGCCCACTCCATGGACACTTGATCGCATTCTATCCCATTATCTCTAGTATTGTGCTCATCTTTTGTTCTTCAGTAGCAGTAGTGCTCCACATTTTAGTATCATATACCAGCACTGGTAAAATACTAGAATGGTGCAATCTTCTGAGGAGGAGACAATTTTCTGGGAAAGATGGGATGGGATAAGAATTACATGGGTGCTTAACAGACTCCAAGAATAATCACATCAACATCTTTCATTCAAGTGGTCGGGATAGGATATTTAGCCAGAAACGTTATCTCTCCCTCTAAGATAATTGTCTAGCAAGTTTCGGTAAAATAGAATAGCCCTTAAGTGAAGATGAACTATTCAGTTGTTGAGTGCAGAAACATATCTAATCCTTCATATAGGAACAGGCTAAATCCTGGGGTCCTAGGTGAGTTCTATACTGTTTCAGCTAATAATATTCTTAATTTGTTTCCTATGGCCATAAATGGTATTGTGCATTGTGCCTACTTCTGCAGTTTCAGACTGAAATTGCTTCTCCTTCCCCCAGCATTTAACCAGGTAATTGTCTAATCACTAGCAACTGTCAGTCCTGCCTTGGATGAAAGGAGATATGAGGCAGCAGGAGAGATAATTTATAGGTAGAGTAAATGTGGGAGTAGAAGCAATTACGTTGAATATGGATTGGATATTTTGTCTACCTCATAATTTTACCTAAAGATGATTCTGATAGAGTATAAATAAGAATGTTACTCAAACCAAAAGCTAACCCCCCCAGAATCTTTCAGAATATAAGGTAAAACAATTTACTTTAGATTGCACATAGTCAATTAAATAAGTGTGAGCATAGTGAACAAAACTACTCAATTAAAATCTCACTTTTTTAGTTGACAGAACTTTTTGGAAAGGATTAAGAAAAATATAGGTATGACACTTTAACAAAATAATATTGTTAAATAATACAGCATAGCTCTGCTAAAAAATTTTGTCACCATCTTGTTATGGTTCCACAAGAATAGGATGAGGAACACTAAGGTTCTGGACTAGCTGTGGTTATTGAAGAATGCTAAGGACAACACAAAGAGATTTTTGGATTCTTAGAAGAATATGTCAGGAATGCTAAATCTCAAGCTATAATAAGGCTGATGTGGAATGCACAGGGTAACAAAAATGGCTAATGTATGTGTGTGTATCTTTATATATGTTTATTTATAGCTATATTGATAGAGAAGATGGGAGATGTCATAGGAACACTGTGTGAGCTGGAAAAGGAACTAAAGGAGAACTACTCAACTTTTATTTTCTTCCATTTTATTTTTCTTGTCAAAAAGAATATGTGTTGGACTACAGGAAATTTAAAAACTGGTTAATAGGAAATTAATATCCTAGACAAAAGAAGAAGCCAGTAAGTGGGTACATACTTACCCATCAGGGATGGGTATATACTTACTTGGCCCAGAAGAACTATTGCTTAAAACTATGAGAGAAATGAGAGATTGGATTGCTGAACCATTGTCAGTGATCTCTGAAAGCTGGTATAAAATGGGAAAGGTACAACATCTCTAATTATATTTTTTTCACAAATGGAAGAAAATGGAACCTGTACACTATAGGACAGCATGTTTGAGTCCTAAAGGAAATCTAGATCATAATATTAAGGGCTCATTACTGAAGATATAGAAAAGGAAACTGATTTTTAAAAATCAATGTATTTGGGGAGAGTTCATATTAAAATAACCTCAGTTCCTTTTTAAAAATTAAGCTACTTTAATTAATAAAAATCTATTTTCATACATTCAAGATCCTCCCCTCCTTCAAAAATGTCAGCATAATTAATAATGTTTCAGCACCAAGAATTTAGTATAATCCCTCAAGGTTCTGTGCTTGGCTTTTTACATAGTTTTAAACAGCTTTAATTTAAGTATCTGTGTAGATATTTCTTAGCTTTATAGATACTGCAAAGCTAGAAGAGAGAGTTAACAAACAACAGAATCCACAAAGTTCTGGACAAACTAACTCAGTGGGTTTAATCTAATAAGAAGGAATTTAGTGTCCTAAAGAGGTTACAAAAAATCAGCTTCCAAAGTTCAAGATGTGTAGCTCTAATTAAACAAGTAGATGACATACTGGAATGAATGTTAACTTTCAAATCAGGAGAAACTAACATTTTTATTCTTTCAATTAAAGCTATACAAATATGGGATAGGCTGCTTTGGGAGGCTCCTTCTAATCCCAAGTCTTTAAAGTCTATTTCCTGGATATGTTTTAGATGGGATTTCTTTTTCAGGTATTGGTTGCAATATATGACCCCAATTTCCATATGAAATATTTTGCTACGAATTCAATTTCTGATATGAGATTTATCACTATGGGAAAATCTTTTAACTATTTTTGAGATTCAGCCTCTTTGCTTGTTAAAAATAAGTTAATTTTATCACAGGGAAGATTAAATAAAATGATTTTGAAAAACCATAACGAATTATGTAAATGTCAATTATATCACTTTATACTTATCACTTTAAAATCCGTTTTAATGGCCTGAAATATCAATAAGGGTCAAGAATTCGGACAAATAACTTATTTAATAATAAGTTACTAGAACAGAGGCTTAATTCTGAGTACTGGAATGATTGTCCTATTGTTTTCTGCTATAGTCAAAAGATATTTAATTGTGTTCAATTGTCATCATCACTGTAATTGTAATGGATTTTGAGATCATGTTATGAGGATCAGTTAATAAAAAAGGACATGTTTGGTTTGGAGAAGAGAAATATAGAAAACATAAGAGAGGGATCTTCAAGTTTTTGAAGAGCTAGAATATAGAAAAAGGATCAGAGAGGTTCTGCTTAATTCCAAGGGGCATATCTAGAAACACAAAGTTGAAGTTTCAAAAGGGCATATTTAGATAAAGTAAGTGGTATTTACTATCTACATATATGGGTATAGAACCTTTCTAGGTTTTCCTTTAATTCAAGGGCTTCTCTAAGTTATTCTAAGGGATATAATTATGAGGCTTTCTTGCTTATGTGAAATCCAAATTGGATTAAGGTCTCCTCCTTTCTGACCTCATCTCTCAATTGAAAAAATGAATAGTTCTAAAGGGTCAAGACCTCTTACCAATTCTCTCTTTATCTCTGAGCTGGTATTAATTGCAAAAACAAGGGTGCAGGCAGCCATCAGTTTTTGCAAATATCAGGCAAATGAAGATGAATAAGAAGGCAACAAGCAAAAGTGAGCAATATAAGCATTGATGCCTTTTGCCTAGCAGCCAAGAGAGACACGCCTCTGTTTCTCTTTCTATCTCTTCATCACTTTTGATAGGAGGAAATAAGGAAATGGGGAGTACCTTACATTCCATTTGCAATTATGTGGATGATAAGCTAATTCTATTAGCAGATGGGAAGAAACAGCACATCAACCAGGCAACTAGTAATTCAGACCTTAACAATATTGCAGTTAGTTCTCATTAATCTTTGTCCATCCCACCAGTTCTGATTATCACTATCCAAAAATACCATCCCGGAAAATTCTCAGCATAATGAATGTTCACCCCTCCCTAACAGGAAGTGCTCCTAAACAATTCCATACTACCACTAAACGACTCCACTTACACATAGCTCTCAAGATGGAATCTCTTTTGGCTTCTTTTCCCCACAAGTCTCAATGACAAGTTATATACTATTACTAAAGTGATGAATTATTTGACAGAGTCTGTATGGTAATTTTTAGAGTTTGAAATGTCCTTGAAAAAACTGACAAAAAACCTGGAGTCATTGGGTAACATAAGTAAAAATGGAGATTTATAAAAGTGAAATGAGTTCGAGGGGCAGTTTGTACCTCAGTAGAGATATTTAAGCCAAAATTGGAAGACTATTGATGTGATATAAAATATCCTTTTATAGGTTTGAGTTGTGTTAGATATTCTCCAGGGTCCCTTCCAAATCTGAGATTCTATATCAATCATATGATGTTGCTGTAAGAACTTGTGATAGATCACTTAGAAAGATAACTAGATGTTTACATGGGGAAAACCATACTATTGAAGTGAAAGACATTCCAAACAGAGGGACAAAAAGAAAAAAAGTTCTCAGACTGAGAATTTATTCAAACTGTATTAGAGATTTAACAGCACATAACTTTATGGGATCTCTGTTAGGTTGAAACCCATGACAAGAGTAACCAGGTATTAGCTATAGCAAGATATAACAAGGACACAACTAGAACACAACCTTCATTGTGTTCACCATATAACCTTGGTTATCTGGGTACTAACCCAAAGGTATTGTTATAATGCCCAAGTCCTAGGACCATAAACTGGCTTAGGCTTTCATATTGATGGGGCGAGTAAGTGGCTTAGTAGATAATAGTGCCAGGGCTGAAATAATGAAAATTAGTCCTCCTAAATTTAATTCCAGCCTGAGACACTTCTTAGGGTTTTGAATCTAGACAATTCACTTAATCTTTTTTGCCCCAGTTCCTCATCTTTAAAATGACATGGAATAGGAAATTCTAGTATTTCTGCTACAAAAATAAAACCAAATGGAATTATGAAGAATTGGGCATAGCTGAAATAATTGAACAACAACTAGACATATAGTTATACACATACATTTACATATATACATATATATGTGTGAGTATATTTTATAGAAATAGATATAAAAAGCAAAGCCAACCATATCTTATGATTGAAATAACATCTGCCCTATATAGACTAGTGTCTCAGATATTGATAATACAGAGATTTTACAATGTCTAAAAGTAAAGAAGTTGGTAGAAGGTAGTTACTGGGTTATAATGCATAATATGTGCTTTATTATTATGAAAATTGAAAGATATGTGATATGTCTATAACACACGCAATGTATTATAAAACTTAAGACATGGCCCATTTCCAGTATCAAGCACTTATATCAGCTTATAATCAGAAACTTCCCACACACCATACCCTAACAGCATATGTGCTTTAGAAATATCTGTTCTATTCAACAAACACTTGCTAATTTCCTGTTTTGGCCCATATTTTCAACAAAGAATTATATTAGATATTTAAGATAAAAATTCAAAATCCTATAGTCTACTTCAAAAAACTTCTTAATAATTTATTTAGGGAATATAATGTATAAAAGTACAGTATATGTTTTAAATATTTTAAGTAATTTGAGGAATAGGGAAAGAAGAAAACAATTTTACATATGGATAATGCATAAAGTTGAGCTGAGAGGGTATTTGAGTTCCAAATAGCTGGAAAAATAGACTGGAGTCAAACTATTGAGATCCTTAAAAACAAAACTAATGAATAAATATGCCATCATATTAGCAATGAGGAAGAACTGGAGATTATAAGTAGATGAATAAAATGATGTTTTTATCTTAGTTTTTAAGCTATAAAAAGCATGAATTGGAAAGAAGAGAGAGGTAGGAAATTAATTAAAAATAATGGGAATCTAATTGATAATTAGATAGCATTTTCCATAGAATGAAGAGTCCAAGATATAACCAAAATAGAATGAAGACAATTTGCAAATTGTAAATGAAGGAAGAGAGGAAGAAAAAAGTTACATATGACCCCAGACTTGATAATTTGAATTCCAGTAGGAGAGCAGATACTCTCAACATAAAGAAGTTTGGAATTGAGATATGTTTGGGGGAGAGGAAGAAAAATTAGTTCCTTGTTATTGTTTACATAGCATGTCAATTTGGAAGTGTTGGTAGGACATTGAGGTAGAAATATTCAATGGTAAAATTGAAAAATTGGGAACATTTTTCTTCTCAATGAAGAGATATTTTGATAATTCAGTTAGCATTTAGCAAAACATTTTCATAAGAAAAATATAAAAGAACCTAGTCACAGATTTTATGACTATAAAAGTGGAGAAAACTTACAAGAGAAGAAATCTTTAGAGAGAAAAGAAAGCAGAAGATGATGATAAAATTTAAAGAATTTCCTTGCTTCATTCATATACATATGTATAGGTGAGACATAGAAAATTTGAAAATATTTACTTAGAAATTACAAAGGGAATAACACAAATGTTTAAGTGAGATGAAATTCAAAAAACAAAGCTTACTATTAATTATAGATCACTGCTTATCACTGCAAGATTCTGGCAAAGGAATATGCTGAGGAAACATTTTTCTACCTACTTGTTTCTCTGTGAGAATGACTCTTCCAAGTAACTGATCTTCCAAGCCTTTAATGGTGACTGTAAAGTCAATGATGGAAGTTCGAGCACTGATTTCAGGTGTATAAGCAGGATTAGGCAGTTTTGTGGTGATGTACAGTCTGAAGCCATCCATAACATCCACCTCTTTGTCACCAACTTTTACCTTATGAAAGCCAAGTAGGAAAATAAAATATAGATAATTTCAAAGTATTTAAAAATAAATAAAACAATTGATTATGATAAAAAGTGTGTATACTTGGAATCAGGAACACTCGCATTCAAGAATTGTTTCTCACTCAAACTAGCTGGTTGACCAGATTCAGCCATGTAGGGTTTTTTTAAATATATATGATAGGTCCAATTTATATAAACATATTTATACAGTTATCTTGTTGCATAAGAAAAATCAGATCAAGAAGGAAAAAAAACTTAGAAAGAAAATAAAATCAAGCAAATAACAAGAGAGTGAGTGAGAATGCTATGTTGTGTTCCACACTCTGTTCCCATGGTTCTCTCCCTGGGTATAGATGGCTCTCTGCATTATTGCACAAGTAGAACTGGTTTGAATTATCCCATTGTTGAAGAGAGAGCCTCGTCCATCAGAATTGATCATCATATAGTATTGTTGTTGAAGTGTATAATGATCTCTTGGTTCTGCTCATTTCTACTCATGTAGATCTCTCCAAGCCTCTCTGAAATCATCCAGCTGGTCATTTCTTACAGAACAATAGCATTCCATAGCATTCATATAGTATAATTTATTCAGCCATTCTCCAATATATGAGTATCTACACAGTTTCTGGTTTCTTGACACTACAAAAAAGGGCTGCCACAAACATTTTTGCACATGTGGGTCCCTTTCCCATCTTTAAGATCTCTTTGGGATATAATCCCAGTAGATACACTGCTGGATCAAAGAGTTTGCATAGTTTGATAACTTTTTGAGCATAATTCCAAATTGCTCTCTAGAAGGTTAGATCTATTCACAGTTTCACCAACAATGCATCAGTGTCCCAGTTTTCCAACATCCCCTCCAACATTCATCATTATGGTTTCTTGTCATCTTAACCAATCTAACAGGTGTGTAGTGGTATCTCAGAGTTGTCTTAATTTGCATTTCTCTGATCAATAGTGAGTTGGAGCACTTTTTCATGTGGCTACAAATAGTTTCAATTTCTTCATCTGAAAATTGTCTATTCATATCATTTGACTATAATTAATTGGAGAATGGCTTGAACTATTATTAATTTGAGTCAATTTTCTATATGTTTTAGAAATGAGGCCTTTAACAGATCCTTTGGATGTAAAAATGTTTTTCCAGTTTAGTGCTTACCTTCTAATCTTGTCTGCATTAGTTCTGTTTGTACAAAAAAAAATTAACTTAATGTAGTTAAAATTATCTATTTTATGATCAATAATGATTTCTAGTTCATCTTTGGTCACAATTCCTTCCTCCTCCACAAATCTGAGAGGTAAACTATTCTATGTTCTTCTAATTGTTTATATTATCATTCTTTGTCTAGATCATGAGCCCATTTCGACCTTATCTTGGTATATGTTGTTAGATGTGGGTCTATACCTATTTTCTGCTATACTGCCAGCATTTCTTTCTGGCAGCAGTTTTTGTCAAATAGTGAATTCTTATCCCAAAAGGTGGGATCTTTGGGGACAACTATTTCAAACAGTAAGTTGTAAATAAGTTATAAATAAAATAATTATAAATAAGTTGCTACTCTATATCAGCAAAATTTTTCTGTACTAGGACCATGAAATCACAGGTTCTTACCTCCAACAGTGTAAACATGCATGATTTTTATATTTAGCTGTTGAATGTACACATATGTACCATAGTTCAAAAATTATTTCTTATGAGAGATTTAATTTTTATCAAGTTACTGAGTAACTAAAAAAAATTTGTATAGAATATCACCAGTAAATAATAGTAGCTCTTCAAAAAAATAATACATAAAAACCATCTATTTATTACCTATATAATTGTTAGGAGGATTACATGATGAGTAACAGGAAGTATCATTGATAAATTTGGGAAGAGACTATCCACTCTGCTGTCTAAGCCAAACAATAGCTGAGAGTACAGTTTCTAGTGAAAAAAACACTATAAAAGAAAGCCAATAATTCTGCCTAAGCTAGAAAAAGTCACCAATGCAGACAAATTAGGATGATTAAATGCATGGGCAGTATCATTCCTACTTAAAACTTCAGATGTATTGATTCATAGAGAAAAAGATAAAATGTATACAATTCAAACGTGATCATAGTTTCTATCATCAACAAATTCAGAAGTAGATATAGAAATGACAAAATCTGTGTGAAAATTAGTGGAACTATTCAACTTCTAGAAGGATAACTTAGTAGATTGTGGGAAACATTGGAAAAGTAGTACTTAATTCATTTAGAAATAGTTCCCAATAAATTATATACTGCTTTTTATGTTCAGTGTGTGTGTGTGTGTGTGTGTGTGTGTGTGTATATACATACATATATATATATATATATATATGTAGTGTGTATATGTTTATGTATATATACTACCATATTAAACTATCATGTAATTATTATTATTGGTCATGTTATCTTTTCTTACAGTGTACTATTGTAATATGCATGTATATTATGTATATATGTGTGTACACACATATATACAATACATATGTACACATGCATGTGCATATATATATGTATGTATGTATATATGTGTATATATATATATATATATATATATATATACACTGTAAAGTTCTAGTTTATTTATTTGGGACATGTATATCCTACATAATAGTAATAAGAATTTGAAATGCCATGTATTATTTTTAGAGTGATGATTGAAAGCTGTTTGGACATGAGAGAAGAATAATACCAGCTCCAAAAAACATGACTATTGTTACTGAGTCTGTAGGAGTGAATTTAATTCAGAAAAATCAGCTGTTCAACTGTTGTTCCAGAGAGTTAACTGTGATGGCTAGAGAGAAACTGAGCAGAAAAATAAAAGAACTTCTTTCCTGAAAGAACTGGCTTTTATCTTGCAAAGAAACACGATGATAGGAACTCTTGAGATTTTATTTAGAATCATGAGAGATCTAAATAATCAGTCTGCTTTTTGTCTGTTTTTCAAAAATGAAGTCAGCTGCAGCAATGATGGTTTGAGGTGAATTTGTCCTCATTCTCACAACTAATATATTGTAAATCATTTTGTTGTTGTTGTTGTTTGTTAACATTCAATAAATTTTATAGCCTGGAATGTTGATATTTATTTAAGCCTATGTGATTAGGGAGTTTGATATAGGGACACAGATAAAAGAGGAAAAAAAAACTTATTATAAAAGAGGTTTCACCGGTTTATTTAATATATATTTTTCTTATATTTTTACTGTGTGTACAATATGTATGTTTGTGTATATAATGTGCATATATATGTACATAAAATGAAGAGCAGGGAGTCAGAGCAAATGGCTCAATTAATAGACTCATATGGCAATACCTAAAAATATTTCTTGACTGCATTACAATCTAGGATAATAAATAAGAGAAATAAGCAGAATGAGAAGGGAAAACACTCCATACAGACTAAATGTGAGAGCTATGAGTTGAAATATTCTGCTACATGTTTGTGTGTAACACATATACATGCATGTGTATACAGATATGTCTGTGTGCATGCATTATATATATATATATGTAAATTGATACTATATGTGTACAGGTATATTAAATATATTTTCAGTGTTTTCCAAAAATTGGATATAATGCTACATATATAAATAGATAGAGAGAGATTACATGTTTTATAACAGATAATAGCGATTTTTTTCCCATAAAATTTCTAGTCAACAAGACTTCAAGTTATAATCACAGAAAATAGGTTAGTGATCACAATCCAACCTCTAACTTTACATAAGAGAAAACTAAAGCCTAGAAAGGTAAAATAGTTTGCTCCATCTCTCCTCAGACTTCTTTTTCATAACAGAAAAATTTCAATTTTATTAAGCAACACAATCAGCAGCAAAAATACAAAACAATACAAAAAATTTAATGGATTGAGATTATTCTGTTATAACTTACTTTTTAAATAACAATTCAAAATTCTAGAAGAGAAAAATGATGTCAAAAGTTTTAAAAATTATGGCCTAATTGAGATACATACATATATATATATATATATATATATATATATATATATATATATATATATATATATATATATGTATGTATGTGTGTGTGTGTGTGTGGTGTGGGGGGGGGGCAAATACAAATGTGTATGATCAGACATATTAAATATATTGGTATATTTATACACACAATGACTTGTATATATGTGGCTATGTGTTTATAAATCTCATCTATTTATGTTCATTTATGTTGTTAACAATTGATATAGCTCACCTTAAATGTTGAGCCAGTTTTAATAAAATTTCTTTCTAAAACATTATCTAATGCTGGATCCAATTCTTCCCCAATATCCTCAATCAGTAGTGGCCTTCCAAGAGAAAGGCTATCCTCCAGATGATTTCGAAAGTACTTGTGATTCAGAGATGTGATCTGAAAATGCAAATACAATAATACTTCTTTATAATTATTTAGGATAATACAATTAAATAAGATACAAACACATTGGTTTCTGAAATCACACAAAGTTATTATTATAAACCTCTAATAGAAAATTATTTATTAAGCCAATACAAATAGAGCTCATATATTTTTACCAAAATCTGCTTTGTTAAAATCCAAGTATAGTTCAGCATTACCATTATTTTTTAGTATGCCTCTACAGTTTTCCTTCATGCTCTCCTTTTAAGAATATAGTTTTTATTGAGGTTATTCTATATTTGGATCAAAAGAGAATTTTATCAACTACTAAAAAATAAAGAAATTCATTTCAAAATATTAAATGCAATATTGACTTGGTAAGATCAAACTTACTCTTCCCAACTGTTTCCATGATCAATATTCCATTTCCACTTATTAGGGAGCGCTTCATTGCCTTTCTCTCTCCCATGACACTAATTTTTTCCCACTGCAATAACTTTATTTTTTAAATTTGAAATGATTATATGTAGTTTCTTTTTTTGTGTGTAATCATAAATGCTAAGCAATTATTATAATGAGATATGTCATGCTCCAATTATCAAGAAAAGTCGTAATTCCCAATTCATATTGTAGTCTATTAAAAATGGTACAAATACAGAGCAACTAGAAGAATACAAAAATAAATAAAATTTCCAAGTTTTGTACACTAATTCTTACAGTGTCCATCTGCTACATTTTTCAATGTAGATAGAGCCAATATCTCTATGAATTTCAAATCATTCTGTTCTGCAGTTCAAGATCCTTTCTTGGCAGAAAAATAAAATGTTGGTTAGCATAACTATGTGTATGCATACATTACCTGAAGTTCATTTTTGCTTTCTTTATTTTTAATCCAAATCTTGCCTTGAGTCTGTGGATCAATTAACAAAGGATAACGAGATGCTTTTGTAACAATAATTCCATTCTGTATGGATAGGTCATCATTTGGCAGCCCTTGGAGATTCCACTCACTAATGGTTGGAGCATCAATCAGCATCTCATTGAGGTTTAGATTGTTGCCAAATGGAATGTTCCGGTTTTTCATTTCCCTTTGCCAATCATTTAACAACAGATTGCGGAATTCTTGATTAAATGGACCAGAATAAGATAGAAAAGCTGTAGCCAGCAATACATCCCCTAAAACGGATAATAGAGCAAAACAAAAACATTTTGTCACTTTTTTATCATGCATAAAATTCTAAACAAAAGAGACCAAAAATTATCCATTCTTCTCATGCAAATTCCACAAATCAAATGATTAAGGATAATTCAATGTATCATTGTAAGAGATCAATTATAGGGCTCAATGTTAAGTCAGGAGCAAGTGACATATCAAGCAATATCCTATAGTCTTGTGCTAATAAACCTAGCTTATTTGTTATTTTCTTAAATTATATAATTATACTAGACTTAGATAGAGTAATAATTTAGTTAGGAAGAATATAATTTAAAATAAATTTAATTAATATGCCCATACATTCCTTAAATGACTTAGTAATCAATGGTGGAAAAGTTGGTTCCAATATTCCAGAGGAAATATCAAACTAGCATGTATCATTCTATAGTAATGAGACCTTAAAGGTCATTTACTTCAAATCCCACCCAAAGTATTCCTGCCTAGATGCTGTACAAGTGGCCATAGAGTTTCTCCTTCAAGACCTCTGGTAATAGAAGAAAACTTATTAACATTAATTTATAAAACTATGAATTAACAAATGTAGCATATAAAATCATTTATTAATTATACTGACCAACAAGCCTTTTGGTTTGAGCAGCAAACTCTTTACTCTGCTGTGTCCACCTTTCTTTTTCCCCTGCTAGTCCACTTATCAGTGTGGAAGCTGTTTGCATCTTATGCCTGCAACGTTCTGCATCTTCAAGCAGTGTCTATAAAAAATCACAATCAAAAGGAAAGTATAATTTCTTTAAAGCATCATTTATATATATGACAGGCTATTTATCCATGTTATTAGGATGAATAAAATGAGATAACTCTGATTTCACTTTAAAAAGCTTGAGGCCATAAAGTCTGTCCTCTAGTGTCATATTCGTTTAAATTCTATGCCTACAGTATTTTTGGCTGATACCATGTAGGTGATGGTGCTTTGGGATACAATAGCATAGGATATTTTTGAATGAATAATAAATAAATAATTCAATCAAATTACATGCCTCATGTCAAAAATATATTTTATTAAAAGTCACATATGTACTTAAAAATCTCACAGTTTTAAAACACTGCAAATATATGTTAGAAAAAGCTCTATTTTCTGTGTGTGAATATGTGTATGTATCATATATCTTAGGGTGTTAACAAGCTTAAAGAAATATAAATTATCAATAAAATGACAAATATTAAAAGAAACATAAAACGTATGCAAAACAATGAAAAAATAAAAACATTAAATTATAATAGCTTATCACATTAATGAGTGATTAATATTTAAAGGGAATGACAAAAATAGTGATTATTATTTGCACATTTATTGATTTTTTCATTGTAAATAGTTTTCAGTATAATAAAATTAAAAGTGCATTAAGTACTTACTATGTTATATTGTATACCTCGAATTACAAAGAAAGGCAAGATTCCCTGTTCTCAAGAAGTTCATAGTTTAATAGGGGAGATAATATTTAAAAATATGCAAGCTTGATAGATAAAGATAAAGATATAGGATAGATGTAGTGCATAGAAGACATTAAAATTAAGAGGGATTAAAATTAAAGAAAGTTTCCCAAATACCTTGATTTTAGATGTAAATTGAAAGAAGCTGGGAAACCAGAAAGAAGAAATAAGCAAAAAGAGAATTTCAGGAATTGAAGTTAGTCTGTGAAAATGATCAGAGTTGAGAGATGAAGTGTTTTTTATGACCAATCACAAGACCAATGTTGCTGGATCATATAGAACATAATGAGAGTAAGATGTAAGAAGACCATATATAAAGGAAGGAACCAAGTTATGAAGGACTTTATAAGCAAAAACAGGATTTTATGTTTTATTCTGGGAATGAAAGTGCACATTGGAGTTTTTCAAGTGAAACTCAAAGAATAACGTGAGCTGACCAGCTTTTTAGAAAGATAAAATTTTGACAACTGAGTAGACCATATAAAGGAGTAGGGAAAGATTTATGGCATGGAGACAAACTAATGGACTATTATATTAGATCACCTGTAAGGTGATCAAAGACTATTCTGGGGAGTGACAGTATCAAAAGAGAGGAGACATATATAAAACATGAGAAAGAAATTATAATAAAGGAGAATATAAAGAAGGATCTTATCTACTGATCAGTTGCAAGTGTGTGACTATTCAGAGGAATGATAAAATGATGAAACTACAGGATCCTACCAGCAGGAGGGAAACTTGTACTAATAGGACACCACTTCTGTTTCTACCTAAAGAACTGTGCTCTCTTTCCTCCCCTCTTTCTCTCTAAACAGAGGGGAGATCAAAGGAGTGGAAGTAGGACAGAGATGAGGGTTCTTTGCTTTTGTTTGTATTTCAGCAAGAACCTGATGGTTGTGTTATGGAAAATTAAAAGACCTCACTAAGGGCTACCCAGTCCCTATTTGATTTTATGAATGAATCAGAAGCCAAGGAAGGAGAGTTCATGCAAAATGGGAAGATGGTCAATGGTGTCAAAATATGCTTTGAAGATGAGGACCATAGATTTAACATCAGAAAAGCCCTAGAGGTCAATTAGTCCAACCTCCTTATATTACAGATGAGGTAGTAGTGGCTAAATAACTTGCCCAAGATTAGAAGGATGAGAAAAGATTATCAGTTTAAATTACAATGTAAAGTTGGTTATTTTAGAGAAGCTATATTTAGTTGGGATAGTCAAAAGACAGTGAAAGCTGAATTTGGGAAAGGTGATATGTAATAAGTAGAGGCAATGATAGTAGATAGCTTTTATTTTTCAAGGAATTTGGAAGTGAAAAAGAGAACTACAAGATGATGCTTTGAAAAAATAGTAGTTTCATGTGAAGATTCTTAAGATTAAGACAGACTGATGTATCTTTCTAAACTATAATGAAGGAGTCAATAAATAAGATTATTTTCAATCAAGAAAAATATGTTCTGGTAAGAATTCTTCAACATTATTAATCCTGATCTCCTTTGGAAGTTACTGTCAGTATAAAATTTGCTTTATAAAAAAAAATTATGAAAACAATAAATATTTGATTTGTTTAACTGTTCATTGAAATATTAAAACAATACAAATGCACACACATAAATCAAAAAGTTGCATGTATTATACATATACATGTGTATGTATGTACACATATATGTACATACACATATATAAATAATTATATTATTATATAGTTTTATGTATAATTGTTATATCATTTATATATGGAAATATAAATGTTTCTGAATGGTTTCCTAGTTCACTGTCAAAGAAAAAAGTTCCTTTTTTATATGTTAAAGATAAACTTCTATTCATTATTACCCATTTTTATCTTCTCAACATTGCATCTAAATTGTCTCCTACATCTCTACCTTTGTTCCCTATTAAATAGTAAATTTAAAATAGGAATTACTACTAATAAGTAGTAAATAATTTTGTGTAGCTTAGCATCTGTCATACTTCTTAAAGGGAAAACTCTCTCTCCCACCAGAATTTTTAATGCTTACTATTAAAAAAATGAACAGAAAAATATGTAAAGTTGGATATTGTTTTCTGTATACCAGGAACTAATTCATATAGTTATTAAAGTTCCGCTGATATTAAAAACATTAAAAATTTATTATGGATTTACTCAATGAAATTTCTTATTCTATATTGTCATTTGAGAATATTGTGGCTGACCTCATCCTTAATGAAAGCAAAAATGGCACTTTTGTTTAATATGACCCTGTAACTATCTGACAAGTTCCCTTCACCTTGGGGTAATTACCTGTTTTTCTGTCATGGCCTTTTCATACTCTTCTTGTACAACATCCAGTTCAGCTTGTTTGTCATCCAGCTCAGCCTGAGCTTTCTGAAGATCTTGCATAGCAGTGACATAACGATTCTCCTGTACCACCAAATTAGCCTGGAAAGCAAAAACAACATGAACTGGTTGACAGGGAGGCTTGAATATTAGAAAATTTGATTGCAGCCTGAATACCATATATAGTTATGTCTTCTATTATGCAAGAAATCATTTGGTAATTATTTACATGGGGGTTCAATTCTAAAATATATCTAATAATGAAATGTTTCTTTTGAAAGGAAATATGTTTTAAATGAATGGGATATTTTAATAAAAATTATTTTAGGGATAATTAATGTTTAGAACCATCTGATATAACAGGAGTGATCATTATAGGCCAGTTTGGGAGGATAGGTTTGTCTGTTTACTTTGCTTTGTTTTCAGGATAGTATTATGATGCAGGTTTATGTATAGAAGAAACTATGATACATAAATAGACCTACAAGCCTCCCAGGATGACAGTTCTACATGGCTATTCAGAATTGGACTTCTACCCTATCTAGGAAGCCCTGGTTTTCAAAATTTAGCTGTGGACTGATTTATTTGCTATTCTGTTTACTATTCTTTATATCCTAACTGGGTTTTATGTACAGGCTGTGCTTTTTTCTTAGACTGTTCTCCTGCCTTATCTCTGATTCCCAGAATTCCTAGCACTCTTCACAGCGCAATTCAGTTGTTATTTTCAACATGGTAGCCTTTACAGATACTCCCTCTTCAAATTGTTAATGCTCCTGCCATAACAAAATTATTTTGTATTTACTCTTAATTCCTTGTTAACTCTATCCAGCAGAAGCTTCCTAAGGACCTAACACACAGAAGGTGCTTAATAAATGCTTTCTTAATTGACTAAGAAATGTCAAAGAATATGGCTAATTAGAGAGAATGATTAGAAAAATCAAGAAACATACTCTTGTTAGCCAAGAGGTCCAGTGTGAAAATTATTCTATAAGTTTGGAAACTATTTTCAAACATAATTTTTATTTTTAAATCTTTCATCAGTTCACAATGCTTTCCTTCTTCATTCTTGAAAGTAGTTATTTTAGGTGCTGGAAGGCCATTAGCACTTCCTCAGAGCTTTATTCTCTTCCCATATGTTAGAGAAAAGGAAAAAAACTATCTTAATTTTCAGATCTTGAATTCATTTGAAGAAACTTTAAGAATGAAATTTTAGCTAAATAACAAATTTGAACATAGCAAATACAAAAAAGTATATGTTGTATGAATGTATATGCATGTATACATATGTACACACATAAAACATACAGATATACATATATATGTATATACATTTATGCATATATTTCTTGTGTATGAGTATTTTTTAAGCAATTAACTGATGGAACACTTTGGATCCTGTCATGTTTAAGTTCCTAACTGCTCCAGTACCTTAGATAACTATGTGAAGTTAAGCTATTTATGCCAGGCAGCTTTACTGTAGTAAAACATGGATATAAAATTTTAAAAAAATTGTAGCATGAGGAATCTCCTTGTACTGTAAATATTTTCTCATAGTTTATCCTGAAAAATATTAATTCTTGAGAATTCTCAACTAAGCTCATTTAAATAAGGATAAGATAATTTTTTGTTTAAAGCTAGAGTTGTACTATATACAATTTTGTCCTTAATAGTTTCTCTTAGCAGGCATTCTTAGTGTTTATAGCGACAGGTAAAATACAGTTGTAGTAAATTCTTGTCCATATTTTCTGTTATGGTATATTTATACTTAAATGTATAAGTAGAAATTGCATTCCCATGATAATAAATATACAATGTATAATATGTATGTAATTAATTAGAAAGTAAAAGAAGCACATTGAATTTTTCTCCTAGAATACTCTATAATTTTTATATAATAGTGTTTTGACTATGTGATTTGGAATTCTAACTTAGTTTGAAGTTTTTTTGAAAGTTGAAAGATTATTCCCTTTATATGTTGAAAAAATAAGTTGTCATTTACATTGTAAAATTTTGAGGTATAAAGGAGCATCTTCTTGCCCAAAATATACCTCCCTCATCTATTTTCTAATGTAAGCCAAAGAGGATAAAGCAGATACACATGGAAGAGATAACCAAGTAATCTATCATCAAGCTTCTATTAAGGACTTACTATTTGTCAAGTCTTTGTGTAGGAAATTCAAAGACAAATCTCCACCTACATGCTGGAGATTCAAAGACAAAAGGGAAAGTCTTTGTCCTGGAGAAATTTTGGTTTCATTGGACAGATATACCTACATAGATAAGTAAATATAGTCTATCTCCAAAATAAATAAAAAGTTACTTGTGTGGGGAAAGTACTAACAACTAGAATAATATAGATAAGACTTTATGAAGGACATAGGGTCTTAGCTAAGTCTTGGAAAGTTGGCATTCCATGAGTAAAGACAAAAGAAGAATGCACTTCAGGAAAACTTTAAAGTGCTAAGACTAGCTTTCTTATTACCATTGTTCTTATTGTTATCTCTGCGAAAGGCATTATGCTCTTTACTATTGCCCTCGTTGTGAATAAGTTTTTCTATAACCTCTTTTTCTATTTAAGGTATGGAGCAGCTCTTGCCTTGTATTCATATCCTGCTTTTCAAGATCATAATGGTCATGTTTTCAGTAAGAATCCTCTCTTGGAGTTCTCTAGGGGGACTGTCTTGTAGTATGACCTAATAATGATCTTAACAGTCTAAGACAATGATCTTTTGTAAAATACTTTATGAATACAATACTTTATAATTTAGTTCTAAATGTGTTTTTATGGGCATAATGGTTTTAAAAAGCATTGTCACCCACATGGGAATTATTCTTCATGGTGAAAGTTATTACTTAAAATCTTACAAGTTTTTGAATGACAACAGCAGGCTGAGAAATAAGCTAAACTATCTTCCTTTTCTCTTTGTGCCTCAGGTTTTCCCTGCAGAATTACAAAAAACCATGTGGTTGATTTTTAATTTATCTACCATTAGAGGGAATTAAACCAGTTAAACTTCAATTTTTTTCTATGCATGTATTTCATGTTTCTAAAAAGAAGACTTACCTTCAAGGGTAACACTTCCTTATTTGTGGAAAAAAAAGAAACCATGGCTTTGGTCCATGAACAAAGACCAGCCACATTTCCACACACCCTTTTTGCAGTTTCAATGTTGTAGTCTGACATTTCAAAGTAAGGAACCAAAAACTCCACCACTTCTTCATTGATTGTGTCTTTAGGAAATTGCTAGATAAGAAAAAAGTAAAACAAATTTGAAATAAATTTAAAATACCTCTTTTTCTGAAAATTAATATCCTAGCATTTATCATTTGATTCAATTCAAAATTACTGAAAGATTCTTATCATAAATGTAGGTAGTCTAGTACTTTGAAAATTGATCAAAATCACTAGCTATGACAACTGAAAAGATAACAAGATGATGGAGCCAAAACCAAAAATTATTGAGTGTGCCTTGCTGAATGTAGTGATAAATTTATAATGTCTGCATTCAGAGAGGCTGAGACTAGTACATCTTTGGGACTCAGATGTTCCAAAATACTTCAGAGATCAAAGCCAATTAGGCACCTACTCTGAGTTTGACCCCTATATTGTGAACACCAACAGTGCAGAGCTGCTGTTGCCTAAGGAGGAATAAATCAGCCTTAAGTAGAAAAGGTACAGATGAAAGTTTCTATGCTGATCAGTAGTGGATTGTGCCAAAATTTGCTGTTTAATTTCTATTCTGGGCAAAAGAGATAGAGCAAGCCTCAGGGGGAAAAAAGTATACTGAATCAGTTGGTAGATAATTCTAGCAGATAGCTCATTTTATTGAGTCTCTGAGTGGAACTATAGCAGATTATAAATATTAACATGATTCATGCTTTCAAGGAAATAAAAATTCCATACTATGATTCATTAGACCAAAGGGACATAGAATTAGATATGAAAAGAAGGGAAGAAGACACTGTGTTCAATGCTTTTATTTTACAGATGAGGAAAGAGGGCCAAAGAGATTAAATGAATTGTCCAAAGTCACACAGTTAATAAGTATCAGATGCACAATTTCAATTTAAGTCATCCTGATTTCAAGCATAGAATTCTACCATCAGACTCTTATGTGAGTTGAAAATATAGGATGGGAATTGATTTGGTTCTTGAGAACCTATGTCAAATAGTTTAGTAGCAATGTTGCTATGAGGTAAGGAAAAAAAAACACAATCAAACATTATTCTATTTTAGTTGATCTGAAATGGAAAAACAAAATAAATGTAAATATGGACTAAGATTAGACCAAAAATTATGATATTCTCATAAATATAGAACTAAGTCATCAGTAGCAAAGATGGAAATTCAAAGGAGGGAGCCTGTGAAGTAGTAATCGAAATATGCAGATTTTATTTCTTATTTAAAAGTGTCATTAGTGAATAATAAATAAATTATTCTTATCCATTTTAAAACCAAGCAGAAAAATTTTAAAGTATAAACATTTCTAAAAAAAATTTTTTAAAGAGAGGAGTGCTATATTTTGAAAGGCAAATTTTATTTCCACTTTATTCCTATAGGTTACAATCTAGAACCTCACATATCCATTTCCAGAGCCTTTTGGAAAACAAGCATACAGATACAGATCAAAGCAGAAATAGTGCTATTAAGGAAACTTAATAGAAGGCACTGGAAGCAAAAGATTAGGAGAAAGGAAGTTGTAGGAGATTCTTCTACCAGGAAAACAGTGGCAGGATCCAAAAAAGAATGGGAAGCTGACAAGAAGGCATGACTAAAAAAAAAGCAGAGGTGGCTGGCACTATGGTGGGAAATATGAATAATTAGAATTTTCACATATCCTAAATCACACTCATTTTCAATCAACTTAAAGGAAACTCGAAATAATGAACTATCTCCTAATAACAAAATGTTGCTTAAAGTGTTTCAATGAAGAAAAAAGTACTGTTCCTGACAGATTAATGTGTTATGAAAAGCTCTCAGTTTTGAAATATCAGAATTCAGTCATTTATTTGTATAGATCTTTAATTAGCTTGTGAAAAAGGTAACGCACTGAAAAATTTAAACTAATTATCTAGTGTTAAGATGTAATCAAAAGTAAAGTAGTAATAATAAGTAATCAAAATTAAATAGTATATGTTCATCCAACATAAAGACTTAAAGTTCTTTATTAATTTCCAATCTTTCATCTTTCTTTTATTTTCCCTTCCTGTGAGAGATCTAACTAAAATGATTTGTTGCATCCTGATGGAGACAAAGGAAATGAACAAAGAAAACTCAATAAATTTCAATGTTAGTAGATTAAGAAATAAGTTTAAATGGTTTTCTAATAGAACATTAATATGGAATATGCAAATATTTCAGTTCCCCTGAGTCTTAATGAAGAAGTCAATCACATGATTTCCTAGAAAATGTAGCCAGTTCCTTACTCTGAAAAACAATCCCCAAATCCTCATTGAACCAACCCATTTCTGAACAACTACCTGTAAATTCTGTAAAAAGTTTCCTGCAGTCATTAATTTTAAGGATTCTTGCCAAGAAGGGATCACACAACTTTTTTCCAGGTCAATCTTAACCGCATTGACTTTTCTTTGAAATAGCAGCAACACACAATCCATGATGCGCATGATGAGGTGAGGAGGTCGGCCTAAGGTGCGGACAGTGGCAATATCAGAAGGCTTGATAGTCTAGAAAATTACAAGATCATTGAAAATCAGACCCTAAGGTAAAAAATGTGGTTAATAAATTGAAAATTTCATTACTGATATTTTAACTATGAAAAACAATAATTTATTTAAAAGTTAGAAGTAGAGCCATGGGGTCTAGGTTCAAAGAAACATACTTTTCAGAAAACTCCAGTGTTATAATCCAAACTGACACATGGTCATAAATAGTGGAAATAGGCCTCCTATAAAATTTTATTAATACTCTCACCTCAGATAAAGAAATAGAGAATCTGGATGGAAAAAAAATAGAATTTCCAGCATTCAAGTAATCATCAGAGATTCCAAAGACAAAAAAATTTTACCTACCGTAGGCATCTGTCATGATTTCTTATTCATTAGTTATGTAGGTCAAGAGTGTCTCTATCTCTCTTAGACAACACAGAATTGTCACAATGGAAGACAATAGTGTATTGCCACAGGGATGATAGATTGAATAATTAGAAGTGGTTTTAGCTGGGAATCGACCTTTAGATGAAGAAAGTTGTATCTTATAAATTTACCATGCTTTTTAGAAAAGTTATTTTCCATTATCTGTAGATATTTTTAACTATAAATTAAATTAGCAAAAGATTCCTATAACATTTCAAGGTAATACCAGCTGTTTCTACACTGTGTTAATAAAGAGACAATCAGGTGGCACAATGAATGGAGCATTGGACCTGGAATCAAGAACTTTGAAGCTGAAATCCTGCCTCCGACACAATAGCTTTATGACCTTGGATATGTCACTTATCTTCTGCCTGCTGTGGTTTCCTCATTTGTAAAATGGGATAATAATAAATAGTGTATACCTCTCTAAGTTTATTGCAAAGTTAAAATGCGATATTTGTAAAATGCTTTGTAACCTTAAATAATAAGCAATTAAATGCATTGGATATAAAAATTGAATATATGCCTTATAATTGGGTTATATCTATATCTGCATCTCTCTATTATTCTTAATAATCAAGAAGCTATAAAGTGACAAAAAGTTGAGGATTCGGGACTAAAATGACAAGGATGAAAATGGCTGGTACAAACATGAGAAAAATAATGGATCAGGGTGGAGAGGGAACAAGAGTAACCAGAAGGGTCTGTCTGTGTTCCTGAACCATCCTGACTCTATTCCATTGCTTCACTGGCACTGATAATCCAACATAGTGAAGACAATTCTACTAAGAAATAACCAGAAGCCAGACTGAGAGGCAGTCCAAAGCATGCAGCAAAATCAGGACTTTGGAAATCAATCCATTGCTCTAATAGAGTGGACTGCAATCCCTTAGAAGATTATGAGTGGAAAAGTAAATGGGAAAAGTTAAAAACACGAGTGGAAATGCAGATGAGAAAATATTTGTAAATTCAAAAATCAGTGACATTTGCTAACTCCTAGTGGGAGATGCCAACAGGAAACATTTTAATTGAATTATACAATCTGCCATCTCTTTCAAAGTCCTTGAGAATAAATTCTCCAATGCATTAAAATGATTTCATCTACAATTTGGATTTCCTTTGTGTTAAGTTGGTCTGGCCCAGCTATTCTATCTGATTTCTTTAGCTATATTTCTACTTACATAACTTATTGGGTGAAGGCATATTTGAGTTCAAGTATAGTTACTCTGCTGTAATTCACAAAGAAGATTGTTATGGAAATCTTGACAGATTTCTTATCTATTCCCTCATCTTCTAGTTTCATTTTTGAATGATATGATTCATATAGATTTCAGTATCATAGCATCTTAGAGTAGAAAAAATTATAGGAATCATCCAGTCCAATTCTTGACTCCCTCAACTTTAATCCAAAGCATCCCCTCCAACATATAGTCGAAAAACAGTCAGGGAGGTAGTATATCAAGACTTCATCGCAGATGGAATTCCATTACTCCTCAGAGTAGTCCATTAGCTTTGGGGGAAGTTGTATTAGAAAGATTTTCTTTATATTAACTATAAATTTGCCTCTCCACAATTTCTACTTATTGCTCCTAGTTCTGCCCTGTGGGATCAGGTACTAGCAAGTCTATTACCCATTACATATGATAACTAATGAAACTGCTGACAAGACCCCATGAGATTTTTCTTCTTCAGACTAAACATCTTTATTTCATTTAATAAATTCCTATATAAGTCCTGCGCCATGCTGGTTGTCCTATTCTGAATATTCCCCAAATTGAAAAAGTTCCTTCTATAATGTTGTATTCAAAAATGAACAGAAAAAATAGTCCAATTAAATATGAGAACTGTTATTTCTGTTTACTATACACACTAACTGAAGCCTAAAGCTAAATTTGTTTTTTTTGTACTTTTTATCATGTTGTTGAATCAAACTGCATTGAATCACCCAGATATTTCTCAGATGAGTTACTGTCTAGCCATGCCTCCATCTTTAACATATAGAGTTGAACTAATAGTCATATATTTATCTTCAGAAATTAAAGATAAAAACTTATAGTAATTAAATTTTATCTCACTATAACCTTTCTATAGGTTAATCCTTCTCTTCATTGTTTTTCACTCTATAGAGAGCTTCTTAAACTATTTCCATTCATGACCCCTTTTCACTCCAGAAATGTTTAAATGACCCCAAGCATATAGATATATAAAATAAGAATACAAATCAAACATTTACTGATAATAAATCACTATTTTGAAACTCCCACATTCAGTTAGACAGCCTCATGTGGGTCTAGATCCACAGTTTAAGAAGCTTTGGTCTGTGGTGATCTGATATTGTTCATAATCTTTCTTTATCCTCTTTAATATTTTGCAAATTAGTTATGTAGAATATCAATGTTCTTGCTAATATGACTACATATATGTATATGCCTACATATATGCATATATACATACATTGTAATGTGGCTATTTGTCTATATCTGTTTAGTAAGGAGATAAATTTTTGTTGTTGTTACTTTAAAGGCTGAGCAACTTCTATGAGACTTTGGCTTTCTATTTGTGTGATTGCTTCATATCAGTGAAATTTATGTAAAACATGATTATAGACTGAGTCAATATTTATTCTTTTATCTGTTTTCCATTATTCAACATCCATAGATCAGAAGCTGCTTCATTACTTATATATAGCCTTCCAGAGATTTGTCTTTGATGGCTCAATTTCTCTAAATAAAAAATAAAAAGTTTCTTCACCATTAGTTTAGATACATATATGAATTAAATGATAACAATTAAGAGTGGTAACCCTTTTAATTTGAAAATATGAAAAATTAGGTCTAGAGTTCTGAAATTACTTAGAGAAAAAATAATAAATCATTAGTAAAAATGTTGAGGAGGGGAGGGAAATAATTATTTCCAACATAATATCTTTTGAAACTGTTTTCAAGAATGAATACTTGGTCTACAGAGAGTGCATTAGTAAGAAACAGAAAGTGTTTATATGGTCAGGCTTTTATTTTGTCTCTCATTCTTTATGCCAAACGCTATGAATCATGTCTTATATAAGTTACCTGTAAAGCTGCTTCTGCTTCTTCTAAGGCAGGTTTTGCAGCTTCTAACTTCTCTTCAGCAATTGCTTTGTCTGCTGAAATGCTATCAACAATTGCCTGGGCTTTGTCCTTCACTTTTTGGACCTCAGCCTTTACCTTCTCTGCAGCTTGAGCTTTCACAGTCACTTCTTTCAGGACCTAACTCAAGGCAAAAAAAGATAACCATGAGAGAAGAAGCCCACAAAATATCTGCAAAGATACATTTTAACTTTTTTGCTCATTTGTTAAAGCTACCATCTTGTTCACTTTCTCATATCTAAAACAATTAGCTTCATTGAAATGGAAACAAAATTATTATTCACCATGTTATTGGTTGCTAAATATAACTATATAAACTATATATATAGTTTATATAGTTATATATACATATACATAACTATATATATATACATATATATGTAGTATAATATATAAAGTATATCAAAATGTATAAAGTATAAGAAATACCTAATTATATCACAAACTCCTGGAAAATAGAAGACAAATGAATGTTTTATGTGAAAGTAATGTATGCTTATCAGGGCACTTACTGTATCAGCTTTATCATTAGCGACTTGTAACTCTTTTTCTTTCACTTCCAACTCCTTGCTAAGAGCTGCAACTGATTCAGAAGCTTCTTTCAGTTTTTCCAATCCAGTGTTCATCCTGGAATCCCATATCAAAATTGCTATTATTACTATTTTGTAGTTATACAGCAGTGCCTTTATAATAACTCTTTCCACATCTAGACACACACATATCTATGTATATATATGCATATATTATAATACACCTAATATTATTTATCATATATAAAATATATCTTACATACTATACCTTATATTATAAGGTTAATATTTACAGATATCCACACATATGTGTGTATACATATACATTCATTTATGTATATATAAATATAATCTATAATCTATGTATATAGATTATGTTTATATGCACATGTATGAATGTATATGTACATAGATTATGTATATAGTGTGTATGTAGTTATATGCAGCATATATATGCATATGTGGTTATGTGTGTGTATATATAAAATCATTTGAGAAAAGAACAAGAAGTATATACTTCAAGTGTTTTAATGCTGATGTAATGTACCATTCTTAGCACTATGGCATTCTTAGAATAGTAGATATGAACTATTCTTGCTTTTGTAGAATGACCAACTAATAAATCTCTTATTCGTGGTATTTTCCCCGAGGTTTACTTCAAAGTTAGCTCTCCTAGGTTATCTCCTATTAAGGTTTTCTTTCTCCTAGGCCGTGAATGTGTGTGTATGTATGTGTATGCATGCACATATGCACTCTTTTCACCAAGATTCATTTCAGTTCAGTAAGCATATTTAGGGTTTGCTCTTTGTCAAAAATTCAAGACTACTATGATTGACACAACGTTCTAACGCTTTGAGCTAACTAGGCATGTGTATTGTAATCATACAATGGTATGGAGGAAGTGGAAAAAAAACAGGTCATGAAGACTAAATAGCAGAATCATCAAGATGCATTCTGATGATGAGCCAAGAGGCACAGTAAAGTCAAGAAGTTGCTTGAGCTTCTCCATGGAAAATCACATGAAGCTAAGCCTCCGAACACAAGTCTGATGGAATGAGACCACTCTAGAGCTTGAGATAGACGGGAAAAACTTCAAGAAAGTTCAGTCTTACTGGGGTGAAAAGGGTGTTCAGCCCAGCTTAGACAGACTCTGAGAAAGCTGGTAAGGGGGCTTAATCACAGAAAATCAGCACTTGAGACCCTCAGTTCTGGCTCAGTAGAGAAGTACATTATGGGGCAGCTTCCAGCCCCAGCTCAGAAAGCAAACTCCAGGAAACCAGGCTGAACAGAGCAGGCAAAACAACCCCTGCAAACACAAGGGGGTGCTGTGCTCAAAGGCAAGGCTGAGAGCAGCACTGGAAGTTTACCTCAGGAGAAAAGCTTCATGTTAAAATTTAAAAAAAGAGAAGAAAAGAAAATGAGCAAGATACAGAAAAAAAGAAAATGTGAAACACCTCATTGGCAAAACAGCCAACATGGAAAATAGATCCAGAAGAGAAAATTTTAAAAGTATAGGCCTTCATCTATACCCAGAGAGACGACTGCAGGAAATGAATGTGGATCACCACATAATATTCTCACTCTTTTTGTTAGTCGCTTGCATTTCTCATTTACTTTTTTCTATCTGATTTCTCTTATGCAGCAAGAGAATTGCAAAAATATGTTTATACATATATACAAAAAGAAAAAAAGCAAGAGTAGCAATTCTGATCTCAGATAAAGCAAAAATAAAAATTGATTTTATTAAGAGATAAGGAAGGAAAGTACATCTTGATAAAAGGTAACATAAACAAATGAAGTAGTAATGATACTAAATGTATATGGACCAAAGGTTGAGCAGGCAAATTCCTAGAGAAGATTTTAAGCCAGTTACAAGAAAAAAAATGAACAGCAAAACTATTCTAGTGGGAAACCTCAATCTTCCCCTCTCAGAATCAGACAAATATAACCATAAAAGAAATAAGAAAGAAATTAGAAAAGTTAATAGGATCCTAGAAAATCTAAATATGATAGATCTCTGGAAAAAAAAAAAAAGAATAGGGACCAAAAAGAATACACCTTTTTTCAGTAGTAAAAGGCACCTAGACAAAAATTTACCATATATTAGGGCATAAAAATCTTACCAGTCAGCTGCAAAAAGGTATACATAATAAATGCTTCCTTTTCAGACCACAATGTAGTAAAAATTATATTCAATAAAGGGCCATGGAAAGATAGACTAAAAACCAATTGGAAATTAAATAACCTAAATCAAAGAATGAGTGGGTTAAACAACAAATCACAGAAATTATCCATAATTTTATCCAAGAGAAGGACAATAATGAGACAACATAGCAAAACTTTTGGGATGAAGCCAAAGCAGTTCTTAGGGGAAATTTTATAACTCTAAATAGCTCCATAAATAAAACAGAGAAAGAAGAGATAAATGAATTAGGCATGCAACCAAAAAAGCTAGAAAAGCAACAAATTAAAAATCCCTAATTAAATACTAAATTAGAAATTTTGAAACTCAAAAGACAGCTTAATAAAATAGAGACTAAAAAAACATTGAACTAATAAACCAAACTAAGAGTTGGTTTTATTAAAAAACTAACAAAATAGATAAAACTTTGGTGATCAGAAAGAGCAAAGAAACAAACCAAATCACCAGCATCAAAAATGAAAGGCTTGAATACCACCAATTTTTAAAAAAAAGGAATTAAAACAATAATTAGTATCTATTTTGTCCAACTCTGTGGCAGCAAGTCTGACAATCTAACTAAAATGGAGGAATATTTCCAAAAATATAAATTTCCTAGGTTAACAGAAGAGGAAATAAAATACTTAAATAGTACTATTTTAGAAAAAAAATTTGAACAAGACATTAATGAACTCTCTAAGACAAAATCTCCAGAGCCAGATGGATTCACAAGGGAATTCTACCAAACTTTTAAAGAACAATTAATTCCAATACTATGTAAACTAAATAGGTAAACAATAGGTAAACAAGAAATCCAGTCAAATTCGTTCTATGACACAAATATGGCACCGATACCTAAACCAAGAAGGGTCAAAACAGAGAAAGATATTACAGACCAATCTTCCTAATAAATATTGACACAAAAAATTTAAATAAAATATTAATAAAGAGATTATAGCAACTTATCAGCAGGATATGACCAAGTAGAATTTATACCAAGAATACAGGGCTGGTTCAATATCAGGAAAACTATTATCATAATCGACCATATAAATAACCAAACCAACAAAAATCATATGGTAATATCAATAAATGAAAAAAAAATCTTTTGACAAAATACAGCACCCATTTCTATTTCTATTAAAAACACTAGAGAGCATAGGACTAAAGGGAGCTTTTCTTAAAATAATAAGCAGTATCTAAGACCTACAGCAAGCATTATTTTTAATGGAGAGAAACTGGACATATTTCCAATAAGATCAGAGATGAAACAAGGATGCTTATTGTCACCACAATTATTCAACATTGTATGAGAAATGTTAGCTTTAGCAATAAGAAAAGAAAAATAAAGAATTAAAATAGGCAATGAGAAAAACTATCACTCTTTGTCAATGATATTATGATATATTTTAGAGAATCCTAGAAAATCATCCAAAAACCTATTGGAAACAATTCACAAATTTAGCAAAGTTACAGGATATAAAATAAATCCACACAAATCTTCAGTATTTCTATTTGTTACCGACAAAGCCCATCAACAAGAGATAGAGAAATTGCATTTAAAATTACTGTAGACCAAATAAAATACTCAGGGATCTACCTGCCAAGACAAACCCAAGAATTATATGAACACAATTACAAATCACACACACACACAAAAAAAAAAATCAGATTTAAACAACTGAAAAAATATCAATTGTCTATAACTAAGCTAAAAGGGAAACTGAGGCAGACAAGTTAAATGACATGTACAGATTATGCAGCTCTTAAGACCCCAAGGCTAAATTTGAATATATGTTCCTGTCTTCAAGGCCAATGCTCAATCCACTACACCACCAGCTAACTTATGAAAGCCAGAGTTTACATGGAACTTACCTATTGGCCAATGTTTGTACTTCAGCATGCTTTTCTTTATAAATATTCTTATATCCCTGAATAAAAGAGAGGTATGATTTGGGAGTCACATGAGTAGAACGTCGATATCTTTGGAAATATTCAACACATTTTTCAGCCACTCCATCTTGAAAAGAGCCCATGCATTGTACAATTTCTTTTTTTATTTCACAAGTACAGTCAACATCATAAGAAGAGAGAAAATGTTCAGACACTAGAAATAAGAAAGACAATGTAAGTGTTAAGCATGCACTTTTCTCCTCTCATTGACTTACTACCACTGAGGCTTTTAGATAAGTCATTTTCCCTCTTGGAAGCTTAAGTTACTTCATCTTCAAGATGAAGAATTATGTGATATTTAAGATCTTTTCCATTTCAAATTACATGCTCCTGTTATCCTAAGTATCATAAACATAATTTTTTAAATTATTTTAAAAGTGTATTAATTATTAAGAGTTGTACAAATTTAGCATTTCAAGGTCAAGTTTTTCTCAAATATGGAAAAAATGTCTTGTAGTTTTTGAGGTTCTATGTCATCTTAAAAGAGATGGGGGGAGAAAGAGAGAAAGAGACAGAAAGACAGACAGAAATTCATTTTCATTTTGGTTTTCTTGTTATGCTTGAAAATATGAAATCTAAGCCTAACCAGTAACCTCCTTCTCTGTACAGGGCTTCTTCATTCAGGAGAATCAGCCTCTTGTGAACATTCAAGTGGAACTTGCAAGTCTGCTTGCCAGCAAGTCTGTTTTATAGCTTATATAGGTGCATGACTTCTACAAATAACTCAAGAGTCAGAGCCCACGTGGCACTCATATTTAACAGTGTCACTACCGTCTTCACTCAGCACTTGTCAGGCATTTAATTCTTTTAGATGCTGACTGCATCTCATAAGTGGAAATGTCCATCACTAAATTATGTTATGCCTAAGCCATCTTGTCCTTAGCTGTGGCAGCTGGCCATGTATAATCTCCTAAAATTTATAGCATCCTTTAGAAATATTTAAGTAAAAACTGCTGTTGGAAGAACATTAACTGCTCAAGTATTCTAAATATAGTACCCACTATATTACCTTATTGCTTCCCCCTGAAAATGGCTCTGTACTTACCAAGGTTAATCAGTCAATTAATCAAGAAGCATGTACTTACTTCCTATTCTATATATGTATACCTGATTCAAATACTCTGAGGTAGAAAACATAAAACATGGTCCCTACCCATACGGTGCAAACAAACTAATAAAGTCCTTATAAATGCTTCATGATATGCTTGAGAAGCAACTAATGGACTGGCCTCAAATCTACTGAAGACATCAGTATTTAATAATGGAAGATTAATAACAACTCTATGCATAAAAATATGAGACTAAAAAAAAGAGAAGAAATAGAATACAACATTTTCTCACATGAATAGCACCAGATTTTTGTTTGTTTTTAGGAGGCAAATGAGACAAATAACACCTTTGTTATTATACTGAAATAGCCAAAGTAATCAAAACTCCAGCAGCCTATTACATTTTTTCATGTTCACTCTTTCAACATTTCCAATTGTCTCAAAGCATCCCCAGGGCCAAATGCAAAAACTAAACAATAAACAGTTTATGGCTAATATAGATGACAAGTAATAGAGGATCTAAATTCAAATCCTAGTTGTATCTAGCAAATAATTTTTAATTTAAAATAACTAAATTTAATAATTTTCATTTGAAATAATTTTAATATTTTTAAATTATGCTTATGCTTTTAAAAAAAAATCTAGAGTAGCGAACTCTCACTACCTTGTAATTTATAATCTTAGAAACATTTCTGACACATTAATATATTAAGCAACTTGCCACTCTGGAAATTTCGTCCATTTAAAGTATTAATGAGTTGCTTAAGGCACTTAAATGTTGGCTGGTTTGCCCACAGTAGCTGATTCCAAGGTGAACTATAAACTAGGCCAAAATGGATCTTAATTCATTTCTTGCAAAATAAACATTCATCTTTTCACAACATTCTCCCAGTGGCATAAGGGAGAATATCCGCGGGACCCATAAGAAAATATGAAAAGATGTTCCAAGAAGAGTATTCACATGCTTAATGGGGTTACTAGTAAGCACTATTATAATGCAAGAATTATGACTGTAGTTATCATATCTATGTAAGTATTGGAGAACAGTTAGACTCTATTGGAAAATATATATAATTTGTTGCACCTTGAAATTTAAATCAAATGAACTACCATTGGACCACCCAAGAAAACAAATAGAGGAAGTCTCTTTTGAAAAGCACCTGTTTTGATTTTCAGGAAGTTCAAGCCAGGATCTAAAAGTGCCTGCAGACTTCTTAACTGCACATTTGGAAACAGGAATAAAAATGACCTCTACAGAAGCCATACACACACACACACACACACACACACACACACACACACACACACACACAACTTTTATTGGGAAAATGCTCATATATGTATATATATATAGTTGTATAGTGGTGATATTTTTCTAAATGATTGTTGTATATACCATCATTTCTCTTTATCCTAGATAATTATTTATAAGCTTTGAGATGAGCAGTGGTATTTAGATAGAAGAACCAAACTGTTCTATAATCTAAAATGAGAATCAATTCACCAAAGAGTTGACTTAATTATAGATGCAGCTTCCTCAGAATTTGTTTCAAACTATTTCTGGATGAGGAAAGATATAAAGGGGCATTTTAAAATAGTAAATGAATAACACATCTAGAAGAATGTTAATGACTACTATTTTTTTTCAGAGAGTTAGCAGAATTTTACGGAGGTTAATTTATTTAGTGATTTGGGGAGCATAGAAGTACAAAAAGAAATATGAAACAAGAAAATGAAGATAATTGGAAAACAGAAGTAACCAGGCACTAGATATTGCCAGGACTGAAAATTTCAAATAGTAAAAATAACCTTTAGAACTATATCTAGTAAGTGACAACTATGAAAATAATTTTATCTTTAGTAATGTATCTGGATGAGTTTTTAAAACTCATTTGTTTAAAGAAATATTGTTTTAAAAGATTACTTTAAAAGAATTACAAAAGCATAATATCCATTTCTAAACTTCTATAAAGCAAGATTTTATATATATGCATACCAGCATATTTAGACCATGAAAAAATATTATTGCCTTTTAAAATAAAGCAATTCACTTTTAAAATAAATGAATCACAAGAAAGCTTCATAAATATATAGAGTATGATTCTTTCTACCAATCAACAAGAGAGTCTCATGCAAAATGTTCTTAATGTTATTCCCTATTGGTGTGACAAAATATGATGCCCTGAGTCAAGGGTGCATCTATGAAAACTTATCCAATATTTTCTTCAGATATCTTAGTCATGACCTTGCACTTAAGTGTGTGATAGTCATTTCAAGTAAATAAGTTGTGCATCCATAAGATGCAAGGATAGGACTAAATGACCTCTAAGGTCTCTTTCAGTACTAAGTCATTATCCCATGAAACAAAATTTTATTCACCATCTTTAAAATATTCACTTGAAACAGAGAATGTCAATTATTATAAAGATGCACTGAAAGGAGAAGATAAGGGAGTAATGCTAATTTGAAGACTACCAAATAATATAACAATTAAAAAGGCCACGTTGGCAAGTCTTGACATACAACAATGAAATTATAAAGAATCTTGAGAGGGTACTTTGAACCTAAGAACTAAGTTGGGCATTTATTCAATAATACTCACAGGGATCTCTCAGTTTTATTGGTAGAACCGGACCATGGACAGGGAGAAGAGAGACAGACTCTTCATATGTCTATATCATTATGTCAGAATAGAGAATTCACATACAATAAAGGGTGGTAGGAAAATAAATATCATGAGACACCATTGGCACAATCCCCTCAGAGATCCCAGAATCTCTTCTTTGAGATTTCATCATTACTCTATAAAACATTTGCTCATGACAAGAAGATATGAAAGATAGGAAGAGGGAGCTGTGATCTTTCTTTGGGTTCCCTTGGGTAAATGACATTGAAGTACCATTCATCTTGATCATTATGGATACAGAAGGAAATATGATGGTATCCAGAGATATATAGGTCTCAAAGGAATTAGCCTACTTTTTGCATATCTATGATATCTTATGAAGACTTTCTGAGAAGATGCCTGTTGCAGAATCATTGGGTTTCTAACAGCAAGATGAACTGAAGTGAGAAAATAAGGGAGGCAGTGACACTAATTTGAATACTACCAAAGTTTTACATTAACTTTATAACTAAACATTTACTGATGAGAACCTCAAGTGATTGGTAGCATTGGGATTATAGTAATCAAAGGACAAATCTGAGGGATGCAATAAAGTTTAAAAATGAGTAAGATTTAATTGATTAGAATATAGGGGATAAAGAAATCAAAGGTGCCTTCTGGTAACTTGAATAATTATGATTCTATTAAAAATAAATTAAGAATTTAGGAAGGGGAGATCATTCCCATTCAAACTGATTAACTTAGTGAAATCATTGGTCATCTATTTCACATAATGCCCTGTTTTGTTTTTTCAGAGTAATTTTCACCATAACTAGAAAATACATTAATTACTCTGTATTTTGTATTTCTTTCCACATTAAATAATTTTGATAATCTCATTTTATCTAAATGGACTTAAAGTTGTACAATGCAGGATAAATATAAAAACATTTTTAATGGTCTAGTTTAATGGACTAGTTAAAGCTCATATTTCAAATAGTTAATAAAATATTTAGAAAAGCATATAATATAGGATATATAAGCACTTCTTGTTATTTTACAGTAGGAGTATTAATTTATAAAGAATTCTGTACTGTTAAAAAGTGTTTGATACATTTTTAAATATATAATTTAAACCAGATTCCATACTTACTTCTCATACTTAGTCCCTTCCTGAAAAGGGAAGAAATCGGACTTCAGTATAGTAGAAAAGAAGCTAGACAGTTAACCAATTATTTTTTTTTCCTTTTGACTATTAGTGATAGCAAATTCCATGGTAAGAAATATAGGAAATACCATAGACCCAGAACACTAATACAAAAATTACATATTTACCAGCAACCAGAGCATCTTTAGGCCATCGACTAAACCAATCTGTAGTACATCCTGAGATAAGTGCAGGGAACTTCAAGGCCCGATTTCGGAATTTTTCACCGACTGGAGAAAAGCAAAGTACAATATGGAGATTCTGTCGGACCCTGCTCATGAAGTAGTCATATAAATTCTCATTAGTTGGAGGCCGTCTGGGGTATTCTTTTTTCATGACTGATATAAGATCACTATTAATTTCATCAATTTCATCACGAGCAAATAGGTTGGAAACCTTAAAAAGCAAATACAAATATATAATCCCAGTGTTAGGAAAGAAATATTACCAAATATGATATAAAATTTCAAATTAATTCTATCCAAGATATATCCTGATCAATGACCAGGTGTTAACACTTCATTTATATTCTCAAAGCCATTTTTTAAAAAGTCTAAAGAACTTAATATGAGGGGCAGCTGGGTGGCGCAGTGGACAGAGCACTAGCCTTGAATTCAGGGAGGCCCCGAGTTCGGATCTGGTCTCAGACACTTGGGACTTTCTAACTGTATGATCCTGGGCAGGTCACTTAACCCCAGCCTCAGAAAAAAGAAAAAAGAAAAAAAAAAAAAAAGAAAGAAAGAAAATATGAAATCTACATCTATTTTGCAATATGTGAATAATTTTGTTACATTATAAAATATATAAGCTTCTTATATTATTTCATATTTCTCACTCTGAGTATATGAATTTTCAAATGCTTATTTCTATATTTTCTTTGAGAGTTATTCTTCAACAAGCACAGCCTTTTATCAGCACTTACCACTGAACTCTTAGTGACACCATTACTCTGACAGAACAAAACATGAAAAACTATAAAAGAATAGGAGACAAAAACATGAAAAACAAATCCACTCCTACCTCACCAGATGATAAAACATTATTCATATATTCCAAAAACGACTCATCTTTAATCTCATTGTCAGTGAAAATAAAGCTGATTCCTTTGCCTTGCTGACCTGCTGTCCTATATAAAAGCTTCAGGTCATCCATCAGATTTGATGTACTATAAGATCTAAAATAATAATATGAGAATGTCATTGACAAAAACCTCATCACAATATATTAAAAAATCTGCTCCACCCATTTTATTTAATGTCAAGGAAAAAAAACTTCACTATATAGAATATCCAAGTCAGAAGAAAGGTTTTACTGGAAATGTCCTGAGTGACTTCTATGTTCTAAGTACTATTTCTGCTATTATCATCATTATATTTTCTAAGAACGCGGGGATGTATTTATCCACCTTTATCAACATTGAATGTTCTTTTAGTATTAAAAAAAAATTAATCAAGAACATCTTCCATTTGTTCCAAATGAAGACACAAAGATATTTCTATTTTAGCCCCTATCATTAACATTGTATATAAATGAAAATCTTTATTTCTCTTTTATCTTTTTTTTTATTTTTCAATTTGGTGCTGCCTTTTCCCTCATCATTTTTAGGATTAATAGCTTTAAAAATTGCTAATGCCTATCCTTTTATATTATATAGCATAATAGTTTACTAAGGTTTGAATATGATACATCTCTTCAGTTTTATGCTTTAATTCTAGCAAATTTTACACATCATATTAAGTATAATTAAACACACCTTGTAATTAAAGCACAAAGCCTCTGGAATCAAGACATTGAAGATACATATTTAAACTACTCTTTCTTACTTATGTGTCAGGGCACATTGGAATTGAGAAGTAAGAAACAGACAATTTGTAATTAGAAATGATTAAAGAAAATTATTGGATTGTCTCTCTTGACCTGCCATTCACTAAAATATGTGAATTATACAAATAAAATATGAATTAAAATTTATTAAATATTTCTTAAGTTATTAGCAGAGAACTTATTTTAAAGTACTTATTTAGGGGATAGTAACGTTTTGTGCTTGCAAATAAGGCTGATTTTACTATTAAGATAGACTTTTTACTTTAGGAAACACTGAGACTTACCAAAATAATTTCTTACCAGCCATAGAAAGTGAAAAAGTTGACTCAGAGTTAGATATAAATTTTTATCACAACAAAGAACAGATTTCATTATGTATATATATCATTCAGAAAATGTCTGATGGTAATTGACTTTGAGGAACCAAAGCAGAATAATATTTGCTAAGCACCCATTTAATCTGGTTCTATGATAGACATTTTATAAATGAAATTTAAGAATTAAATGAAATTTAAAATCTAGGTGCTTCCACATTAAATACCACATCAATGGTTCAAATATTCAGTGAAATATTTTCAAAACAAGTGGAATGAGGGTAATAACTTTTTAAAATTATATTTACCATTAAATATTAATTTAAATAAATTATGTCAAATAAATATTTTGTAATTTAGTGATTAGCATTTAATAAATCACATTCATGGTTCTTTCTCTGACTCCCCTACAGAGACTTTGATTGGGATGCTTCTCCTGACAACCATAAAGTTTAGCAGCACTTCTTTTGTCAAGCGATGACAGGAATGTACCAAATCAATACTTATTCTAGTGTCAAAATCAAAATCTTTCAATAAATTTTAAAAAATGAGAAAATATCAATGAGGTTCTACTATCAACAACAACATAGAGAAGCCTCTATTACAAAGTATTCCATGTCTCTGGGGACAGCCATTTCTAAATTGAAAAGGAAGTACAACAATGTCTCAATAGACATACAAAATACTAAACCAATATCACTATTATTTTTATTTTACAAAATAGAAAATAGAGTGTGGGTAATTTATCCAAGATCATTTAGATGGTAAGTGGGAGAGCTATTTCTTGAAGTTGGGGTTTTCTGGCTCTGACACTTGTGCTCTTTTCACTATACTAAAATATAAAGGCACAATGGAGATAGGGAAAAAAATTATAGTAATGCTGTGTAGTTCATTCATTGCTTTTCTGCTAAAGGTGTGTTTTACTTCTTAGTTTTACTCTTCTTCTACCTCCCAGAAAAGATAAAGTTGTTGCTTTCAGTTTTTCCAGTAAGTGAAGGAATCAAGTGTTGTCTGAATGGTTTTTCAAAAACAACTTTAGAGTTGAAGTCTAATTTCAGATAGTCACCCAGAAATGACCACTGTTTTGCTTGATCATAATAACAGAAAGTTTCCACAAGTATCATTTACAGACATCTGGCCTGAACTTCACAAGTTACTGTTGTTCAATCTTTCCTCAATTACATTTTGCCTGAATCACTAAAATAATCTCTTGATTAACCTAATGCTAGTGTTTCTCCTCAAGTATATCCAATACCTAATTGCCAAACTAAACCTACTAAAATGCAGAATTAACTTTACAAACCCCTCAAATTCCTTCCTTTGCTCAATATTCTTCTAGGATAAAATACAGAATAATTGACCTGGAATTTTAAGTGCCATACTCTCTAGTACCCATCCAGTTTTCTAGTTCATTTTATTCCTCTTTACTTAATATCCATTCTAATCAAACTAGCCTACCAAGTTTCCCCATACAAAACATTGCATCCCCTACTCAGTAGGATTTGACCATATCAAAATGTATACCCCCTTTATATATACTGGGAAAATCTACAGCTTTACATTGCTCAAATGTCTTCTCTCACTCAGATGTTCTCATTCTCTGTCCCTCTGTTTCTGTCTCTCTGTTTATCTGTGTATCATGTGTCTCTGTCTCTCCCAGTCTCGACCTCTATTTCTTTCTCCTTTGCTTCCTCCACATACACCCCTCCAACTCTATCCCCCCAGCTTTCACTTTTTTCCTCTTTCTCTCTGTGAGTATGTGTGCTTATAACTTTGTATTACTTTCTATATATCTTTGCATTTTCATTTGGACATAATATAGCCATCAAAAATAATCTTGCCAGAGGAAGAGACTATTCCATTGTTCTTTTTGTGGGGAAAAAGGAGTTGTTTATTTGTTTTTATCTCTAGCACCTACAACAGTAAATCCTTTCCATTTCTTCTTTTATTCTTATCATTCTAATCCATACCTACTAATTTATTCTGTCTTTGTCCCCCAAACACCCATATACTATCTTTCTTTAGTCTCATTTCTCATCAAACATTATTCTTTATAATGTTTTTAGGATTAAACATGCACTAAAAAGGCGATACCCAATACACACAAAAAATGAGATTACATGTAAAGACCATTTTCTTTTTTTTTAAGACCATTTTCTTAAATTACATTTTTGAGATTGTTTTTTCATACATTTATTCAATTATATTAATTTCTGACCAATATATCACTATTTTTCCATGAACTGATACAACTAACTCTAAATAAAAAATCTATTTCACATTCATTAAATGAGACACACACAAACCTTGTTAGTGTGATCTGGAAGTAATCATAGCCAGCAATAAATGATGCCAGTCGAGTCAGACTTTGCTTTCCTGATCCACCCACACCCACAAGAAGGGCATTTCCACGAGGTGTACGAAGAACACGGGAAATCTGAAGCACAAAATGAACAAAGCATAATTGCTATTTAAACTATGTGATTAAAGGTCATCCCTAAATTTCAAATAGGTTGTCTCTAAAATTTACATATGAATCATATAAATTTGACTTGAAACTCAACTTTGTTCCCCTTGAAACAATATTATAGGATTAGCTAGATGGTGCAGTAGATAGAGCACTTAACATTTATTAGTTGTATGACCCTAGGAAAGTCACTTAACGCCAGTTCCCTTGCAAAAAAGAAAAAAGAAAAAAAATAAAAAGAAACAATTTTATATATTATTATTAGGGTTTGTTCCCAATTAATGTCAATTTGATTAAAAACATGATATGCTGATAACTTCAGTTATAAATAATATATAAATAAAAATACTCTCTGTCTTAATGGATTTTGCAATATGGCAAAATACTTATTTAGAGATTCTTTGGATTGCAGTAGTTTGTCTTTGTTCCAGACATGTCCAATATTTTTATTATTTTTTATTTTAGCTTTTTATTTATAAGATATATGCATGGGTAATTTTTCAGCATTGACCCTTGCAAAACCTTCTGTTCCAACTTTTCCCCTCCTTCCTCCCACCCCCTCCTCTAGATGGCAGGTAGACAAATACATGTTAAATATGTTAAAGTATATGTTAAATACAATATATGTATATATATATATATATATATATATATATATATATATATATATATATATATATATATATATATATATATATTATGTAGTTATCTTGCTGTACAAGAAAAATCGGATTTAGAAATAAGGTAATAAATAACCTGAGAAGGAAAACAAAAATGCAAGTGGACAATAATAGAAGGCGTGGAAATGATATATTGTGATCCATACTCTTTTCCCTTAGTTCTTTCGGTAGGTATAGCTGGTTCTCTTCATTACTGAACAATTGGAATTGATTTGGTTCATCTGATTTTTGGGGAGAGCCACGTCCATCAGAATTGATCATCATATAGTATTGTTGTTGAAGTGTATAATGATTTCCTGGTTCTGCTCATTTTATTCAGCATCAGTTCATGTTTCTTCAGGCTTTTCTGAAATCATTCTGCTGGTCATTTCTTACAGATCAATAATATTCTATAACATTCATATACAATTTGTTCTGCCATTCTCCAGTTGATGGGCATCCATTCCAGTTTCTAGCCACTATAAAAAGGGCTAACACAAATATTCTTGCACATACAGGTCCCTTTCCCTTCTTTAAAATCTCTTTGGGAGATAAGCCCAATAGTAACACTGCTGGAACAAAGGGTATGGACAGTTTGATAACTTTTTGACCATAGTTCCAAATCATTCTCCAGAATGGCTGGATTCATTCACAATTCCACCAACAGTGTATCAGTGTCCCAGTTTTCCCACATCCCCTTCAACATTCATCATTATCTTTTCCTGTCATCCTAGCCAATCTGAGAGCTGTGTAGTGATATCTCAGAGTTGTCTCAATTTGTATTTCTCTAATCAATAATGATTTGGAGCATCTTTTCATATGACTAGAAATAGTTTCAATTTCTTCATCTGAAAATGTCTGTTCATATCCTTTGACCATTTATCAATTGGAAAATGGATTGATTTCTTATAAATTAGAGTCAACTGTCTATATACTTTGGAAATGAGGCCTTCATCAGAACCTTTGATTGTAAAATTCTTTCCCAGTTTATTGCTTCCCTTCTAATCATGTCTGCATTAGTTTTATTTATATAAAAACTTTTTAACTTGATATAATCAAAATTTTCTATTTTGTGGTCAATAATGATATCTAGTTCTTCTTTGGTCACATATTTCTTCCTCTTCCCCAGATCTGAGAGGTAAACTATCCTATGTTCTTCTAATTTATTTATAATCTCATTCTTTATGCATAGATCATGAACCCTTGGTGTAAGGTGTTAAGTGTGTGTCAATGCCTAGTTTCTGCCATACTAATTTCTAATTTTCCCAGCAGTTTTTGTCAAATAGTGAATTCTTATCGCAAAAGTTGGGGTCTTTTGGTTTGTTAAACACTAGATTATTAGAGTTATTGACTTTTTTTAGCCAATACCAAATGGTTTTGGTGCATGTCCAATATTTTTAATCAATTTCTTGGGTAAAGGAGCAAATATAATGTTTAGGAATTTTGCAGATAGCACTCATTTGGGAAGAATAACCAATACACTGAATGACTGAAGAATCTAAACAAATCTCAGCATGTTAGAATGATAGTATGAATCAAATAAGACAAAAATTAATAGTGGCTGATATTATCATTTTCATATGTTCAAAAAACCAATCTTACAAGTACAAAATGAAAATATATGTCTAAATAATACTTCATGTGAAAAGGACTAAAGTTTCACTATATTGCAAGTCAACATAAATTAATAGTACAACATGAGAGCTAATAAATCTAATCCAATCTTGAGCTCAACTAAAAGAAAAATACTATAAAGAAAAAGAAAGCAATAGTCCTTTTATACTCTCCATTAATATGACTGTGGTAGAAATAACATTGTTGAGAAATAACAAAGTTGGGAAATAAGGATGACAAGAGGATAAAAAGAAATGCTCAAAGAAAATCAATTTAAAGAAATAATATTTAATGCATCTGAAAATGTTATATAAAAGATAAATTTGACTTCTTTTTTATAGTCCCAGTAAATATAACTAGGAAAAGTGAATGAAACTTAGATAAAAGTAGAATTAGGTATTAGAACAATAAAGATTCCTAACCTGATTTTTCCAAAATCAAAATGTAATCCCTTAAAAGACAGAAAATCCTCAATGCTTTTCAAGAAAAGAAAGGACTATCATTTGTCAGAAATACTTTATAAAGAATACTTGTTTAGTCAGAAATAAGACTAGATAACCTTTGAAGCTAAATCTAACTCTGTGTGATTCTAGGCTTCTATAACAATGTAGTTGTAGACTAATAGAAAAAGCATGCCAGAAACGTTCTATTCCTTCAGGAGGGACAGCATAACCAGGATCTCAACTATCATTATAGTTCTGCAAAGAGACTAAGGGAACCTAGTACCATGGCTCTCTGAAGTCCTAGTCATTTGTAAAGGGCTGAAACTCTGAGCAGATGCACTTGGGCAATGGAGCACTTAAGGCTAATTACCAATTGGACAATACTCTATTAGCATATACTTGGAGAATGGTGCTGCCCACTATTCTGTGTTGGCTAGATCTGTTAGTGTATACAGAGAATTGTAAGAGGCATTAGAAAGTGGAATAAGACAAGCCGGAGTTACTTTTTGGCAGTGGAAAGAGAGAAAGAAGGTACGGAGATTTCCTATGTCCCTTTCCCTGACTGCTACCCCAAAAGACCAAGAATAAAGATCAAGGACTTTTGCTTATCCTGACTCTGGCTGATTCTAAGGTATCCAGGGTGCTAATGCGGTCATCACAGTGATTTAGTTGAAAAACTGATATTAATTGGACCATGTCTTCTCCATTAAGGAACGCAAATTATCTGCAAAATTCTAAATTACATGTGATTTGCACAAAAGAATAAAATTAATCGTTAGAATAGATCCTTTGCACAAAGAGAAACAGAATTTGAAGAAAAATGTTTTATTTTGCTCCTTTACTTTTCTTGTCATTCAATTAAGCATAAGAAGAGTACAAATAGGTTTTTAGGTCACTCTAAAAACTAAAGTAAAATTAATCAAATTTCAAAGGAAATATAGATACAAATTGTTCTGATAATTCACCATAAAATGTGATTCACTGAGTATGACAAGCCTTCCAGAGGGTTGCTGCAATTGAGAAGATGTGTTAAAAATTATACACACTTTCAGATCCAACCATCATTAAGGCGATAGCTATCATTTGATTCTAGTATTTTGCTATAATTTTTAAAAAAACTGTTATAAATAATGCTGAAATTATGGGTCCTTTGGTTGTTTTTTTTTTGGGGGGGGTTAAAATCTAGCAGTGATATTGATGAGAATTAGATAAGGAGTATCTAAATGAAATTAGGTTTAATTGAGGTCTAGTGGCAGGTTCGAGGTACAGGGAGTCAAATAGAGCTCTCCTGTACCCCTTTAGATTCAGGGCAAAGATACAGAGTTAAAGCAACACAAGAGTCCTAAGGAATTTACAGACTGGAAAACCTAGATTGATAAAAGAATTTATTGTAGGGTTTGGAAGTAAGCTTAAAAGGTAGAAAGACACCAGAGCCAGGGTTGGCACTAGTGGGCAGAAATCGTTGACATGGCCAGCATAAGGATGCCATGTTTGGGATCTCTGCAAAGAGTGGACTCCAGTTTTGCCTCTTTTATAATGGAGGGCTTTTGGTAATCTGAAGGGGCTCTTGGGTGGAGTCCCAGGTTGGCCTCTGGCTTGAGCTTCAGCCAGGGTTAGAATTTAAATAGAATTCAATGGGTTTTTAGATAAGGAAGAAGCTGTTTGTGCTTGGAGTGGGGGTTGGGAAACCTGAGCAGATCATTAGAATGGGGGCTGGGACAGCCCAAGTTGGCTCAGATCCAATAGGGGGCTGAGAGAGCCCAGATATCTCCCATTGGAATTCAAAAGGTTGCTTTTGACCAGGATTTGTGAATCAAAGGTCAGCCATGGGGGTTGGGAATCAGAAAGGAATCTTAAAGGGGCTATATAATCCACATCAATATCACTAGATCAACAAATATAAAGTTTGGGGATTCTGTATGATGTTACTAAATACGCATACACAATTGTCTTCTGTTCTTTTTATAGTGGAAAATATCATATTTGTTCATCTTTTAAAATAATTAAAATAACAAAGTTATTTGAAAAAAACTATTTTTCCATGTATTTAACTAACACTGATTTTCTGACCTCTAACCTTATACAATTACCACTCTATTTCTCATTTAACCATGGTAATCATTTAAACATTTGTTTCCCTGTTTTAACATCTCCTCTACAATTCATTCTCTCCATCCATGGTATCAAACTCAGATAAAAAACTAGTCCTCATGGCTCCAAATTTATACTCACAAATTAATGTTTTACATCTCTTCTATATGAATATTAAATAATTTTCCTAAATTTACATGTAATTATATATATAAAATCATATGTAATTATACAATTCAAAAAATATTCAAAAAATTTAAGTTTCTTATACTTGAAATGTGCAAATTTACCCTTTTCTGGCCTCTGCTCTTATCTACTGAACTATCTCATTGATGCAAGACATCCTAATGTATAATGCAGTAAAATAAGGCTTGTGTAACTTTGTACATATGGCTTAAAATTCCCACTTCTAAGGAAAATGTGATCCTCTCTTCAAGATCACAAAGGTAGATCAGCAAATGTAAAGACAAGACTGGTTAATTAATCTGCATTTCTTCTAGGCATAGCATTTTAAATATTCTATGAAACTATTCCCTTCTTTTTTTTTTTTTAATTCCAGATCAGCTTTCATTCACTTTCTTAAAAGAATTAGCTTCTGTCCTTTTTCAATTCTCCCTAAGACAAGAGTATAAAAGAGTACAAGATAATACCCTAAGGAAGAAGTTATTAATTGACTCTCTAAGACAATTACTAGAAGAAAAACTGAGTTGAAAAGTAGAGATCATTTCTCTATTTTAAGAACCCATAAATATTTGTTTGGGTGATTGAGTTATTTCCAATGGGTACATCAGTCTTATCTTAAGTTTTAAACTTCAATAAAAACTGCTATGTTTATGTGTAATTTTATTTATAGTAAAGAGTTATTCTTTCCTTTTCCCTACTCAAAGTAATTGAATAGTAAATAATTCATTCTCCATCCTGGAGTTGGGAGAGGAGAGGAATAGAGAGACAGACAGACAGAGAGACAAAGAGGGGTGGGAATAAAGTGTATAAATAAATGCTTGACAAATGAATAGATAGAGGGAAAGATAAAACTCCCCATGCTTGCTCATGTTGCTTTGTTAAAGAAATCTTTCTTTGATTTGTTATATTCCTCTAAGGCAAATCTCAAGTTAAGCAAAACTGATAACATTTTTTTGTTTTAGAAACTTATAAGTATTAACTAAAAGCAGATAAATCTCTTGCTAAATAAAGATTCAATAACATACACACCATATTGTTTGTATTACTTTTAAAAGAAAAGAAAAACTTGTGCAAAATTTTATGTTTTTTTTATTGTTATTTTTAAGATTCTTTGGTCAGCAGGATGAATACAGAAAGGCTTGAAGAGACTTACATGAACTGATATTAAGTGAAGTGAGAACAGGAGATCTTTATACACTTCAACAATAATACTATATGAGGATCAATTCTGATGGAAGTGGCTATCTTTGGCAATGAGAGAATCCAAATCAGTTCTAATTGAACAGTGATGAACAGAACCAGCTACACCCAGAGAAAGAATACTAGAAAATGAGTGTGGACCACAACATAGCATTTGCACTCTTTTTGTTGTTGTTTGCTTGCATTTTTGTTTTTCTTCCCAGGTTATTTTTACCTTCTTTCTAAATCCGATATTTCTCATGAAATAAGATAAATAAATAAATATGTATACATACATTATATTTAACATATATTTTAACATGTTTAACATGTATGGCACTGCCTGCATTCTAAGGGAGGAAGTGGAGGAAAGGAGGAGAGAAGTTGGAAAGAAGTTTTTGCAAGGGTCAATATTGAAACTTATAGATATGTTTTGTTAATAAAAAGCTAGAATTAAAAAAAGAAAAAAAACTAACATGTCTAGGGCCATGTAGTAATCCATTCCATTTATTAAGCCAGTCATTAATTAACAAGCATGAGATTAAAAGCCTGCTAACCATGCCCTTCAAACTTGGATTCAAATAAGTAAATTTTGCACATGGCTTGACTCTCTCTTTTTCTTCAACTAGGCCTCTGGCTTCCAAAACAACTATCCTTTTAGAGTATTTGCTGCTAAGTGATGGGGAAAATCAATGAGTTCAATACCCATGATGTCATTTAAGCATTATAAGAACAGTTCTCAACCTGGCACGTCTTAGTTACTCTGAACAGTCTAGCTTCAAGCCACATTTTTGGGGTTTCTTTACATTACTTCCATTTATATAGTCTATATAATATAAAACAAAACTAATAGTCACACCTTGAACTCAACATTCCTTCTACAATATCCACAAATTTTCTTTCCATCCCCCTTCCTCATTTTTGTATTTGCTCCTCATCTCTTTATTTTATTCTTGATCTTTATTTCAATGCTGAGCTTCTCTAATCCTTTTTAGTTATAATTTCTCTCAAAATGCCTTAAATTCACTGTTCATCTGTTCATCTCATTACAAATGTAACTGTGATTTTTGGGGGGAGGCATGAGGAAAGAGGGATTAAGTGACTAGCCCAAGGTCACACAGCTATTAAATGTTAAGTGTCTAAGGTGAGATTTGAATGTAGGTTTTCCTGGTTTTCATGGCTTGTGTTTGCCTACTGTACCATTTAACTGCACTATGTAACCATGAATTTTTTTAAATTATACCAGGAAAATTCAAATTCTAGATGATCTTACCAAGATGGAAATGTATTAAACTATGATCCATATTTGTCTGCCTACCTGATATTTGAGGAGTACTGAAGTTAAGTTTGTAGAAAGATTGGATACTAGGTGATGATTTTGTTTTGTTTAGTATAGGAATTTTAAAAGATGTTCTATTAAAATATAAAAAAGTTGGGATCTTCATCATTGAACTAAGTATCTACAATGATGAATTTACAAATCTTAGAAATGTATGTTATTTCTCCCAGTAGAGTACAAATTTATTCAAAATGAAGACTTTTATTTTTGCCTTTGCATCTCTGGTGAAAAGCGTAGTTCATTGAATACAGAAACATTTTTGTTTTATTTTAACAATATTATAAAATAATTACTTTGGAAGGTTTTTAAATCAATTTTATAAACAATCTTGAACTTCTAAAATGAAAGATGCTAATTACAAAAAATGTCAACCAAGCTTCCCAGAAGCTTGTTAAACAGGGAAGGTGAGGCAGACATCATTAACAACTCAATATTAATGTTTCACTTGTGAATAAGTAAACTGATATTTCTTTCCAATTTTAAGTACTAATCAATAAGGTGGAGCTTTTAATTAAATAAGTAATTTGTAAGGAAAGATATCTGACAGATATATTCTGGGCTTGAAAGAGTCATTTGGAATCACTCTGGGGCCCCAATTTTTTTTTCCCCTGTGGATCCACAAAATGCCTTCTGTGTCACTCACTGTTTCTGTCACTTCTTACAAAAATATCACAGATAATCTTAATGCAAAGACATCCATGTATAAGATTTTAATTTTAGTCTTATGTACTGAAAAATATGATAATACAAGAGCTCAAAATGAAGAGAGGTATTTAAAATAGAAAAATAGGTTTCCTGATTTAGATCTCTAGTCATGTTACCTTTAGTCACAGATTGTTAATGAAACAAAAAAAATCATATAATCAATTATTCTATTCCAAAGACATGTGTGTCAATCTATTCTTCAGTTCCTCAGTCAGAACTGCTACTAAAAAGTTCTCATTGGATTTAACAAATATATTCAATAGGCTAATTTAAAGGAATACTCTAATATGACTGAAATATTTAACTCCATAAAAATTCCATAGCTAATATGGAAAATGCATGGGGCAATTTCTGCTTTTATGAAAATGTTAGTTACCTATCACTTTGTTCCCAAGAAAGTCATTTAAAATATGGAAGTTACCTTCCATACTGTAGAGATATGATAACCAATAAGAGAACAATATTTCTTGCTTTTGCTTTATTGACTTAATAAAGGGAAATTTGTTTTTACTAAACTACTTATTATCAGTTCTCATTTACCCATGCAAATAAACAAATGTTAAAAGCAAATATTAAACATTGTATACCAAGTAGTGTGCTGAGAAGAAAGTATAAAAACAAATATATATATATATATATATAATTCCTGCTATCTAGGAATTTATATTGTCATTGATAGATTTGAGGGAGAGCTCACAATGGATGATGTCAATTTTTTAAACAATAAAAGACAAAGAATTTGATGTTGATTGTAGTAGAGATGAAAGAAGAGTAAAGTTTTTGACTAGTTGATGTGTGGGATGTAATGTGTCATAGATCAGAAATAAATTTACTACATTGTGCTATAAATTCATTAAGGTTAGAGATCATATATTTGTAATGAACCCAATTGTGACTTTTTCCGGCAGTCTTAATCAGTTTGGGAACAGAAAATTGAATGAACAGATATTGAGAGTTTATGAAATGGTGCAGAGCAGCAAAAGAAGAAAAGAAAAGAAAAACAAGTAAAGTGAAGGTTGAGGGTTGTGCATTATTGAAAAAGTATAGACTTTTAACAAAATTTATAAAGTACAACTCAAATAAAAAGATATGAGAAGATATTCCCCACCCAACCATTAGAGAAAGCGAAAGGTTAAAAGATGTTATATATTATACTTGTTACATATTATACTTGTTTGTGATATTTTTTTCCTCTTTAAACAATACTTTTTGCTATGTGATATGACTCTAGAAGACAGATGGGGATGAATAACAGGAATAATTATAATGATGTAAAAAAAAACAGAAGAAATAAATAAAAAAACTTATTTTTAAAAATAAATAAATTGCATATCAATAAAAATCTGTCATGGTATGACCAAAAAAATAAGAAAATCTAGGGACCTTTTCTAGTAAAACAGAATGGAAGAGATTAATGTTTGCACAGACCTATAGTGAAATATTATTGCCTATTTTTAAATATTCACTCATTTTGTTTTTGGTGTTCATTAAATTCAGAAAAAATAATTGTAGAAAAAAGAAAGATAAAAATTGTGTCAAGACTGTGAAGAGAAAATAATCAATCAAGCTCTGGAGTAATATTCTGCTCTGCCATCTGAAAAAGTCAGTAATCTCTATCTCAGGGCAGGGATAAGAAAGGGGAAGGACAAGAAATCTTGAGGTGTTCCAATTAGAAATAATTTTTCTTTCCTTTATTTTCGGAGCACTTTCCTTGTACCTTTTTCATTAACAGTTAGTATATTCATTCTTACATTAAATTTTTTGTAAAAATATTATCTCCTTTACCTATTTCCTGAAAGACAGGGAAAATATTAATAATTAATTAATAATTAATATTAAAATATTAATAAAATATTTTCCATTGTACTTTGTCCATGGTAATTACCCATAAAGGCTTTATAAATTGATTTAAACCTGAGTTAAAGTAACAAGTTTTTCAAATAGGTGTTTCTAGGATGCCAAAGGTAAAAAAAAAATGGAAAATCTAAAAAGATAGTAAAGCAAAAGTCATATTTTTTTTTTATCCTATGGATGTTGGATAACAAAGAGGCAATAAAATGTTTCTGGATACAGGGATTTACCTGTGGCAAAAGTAAATAACAAAAACAAACATTTAATGCGAGGAAAGAAAATTACATGTGTCACAGAATTTTCATTTAGTTTATCACTTGTCTTCAATTACATTTTTATAGTATTTTTAGGGCATCATAAGAAGTCTTTTTGATTGAGTTTTGAACTCAAATGCCAATCACTTTTATTCTAAATATCACATATACAAACTATATGTTATTATTTCAAATGTATAGATTCAATATGTTGAATCAAATGTAGAAAATAATTATAATATAGCTTTGAATTTATTTTAAACATTTTTCCTAAGAAATGAAAATTAAAAAGATAACAAATATTCAGGGGAGGGGAACCAACTGTTGGTCACTTTCACAAGACACTATTAGTAATATAGTAGGTACCTTAACTAAATGAATCATGGCATCTGCAAAAAACACCATGTCCATGCCAACTCCACGGATACTTTCATTGTATATTTGCAGAAACATATTTAAACGATCTCTCAGGTGATTAAAAGATTCAATTGGCTCATAAATTTTGGGCATGTCAACATTAGTTTCTTCTGAGTCTTCACCTAATACAGAAAATCAATGTTAATATTGATAAACAAAAATACAATTTTCTTTCTCCCATCCAACTCAATCAACATATTTTATGTTAAAATAATTTTCCAGTATGTTATGTTTTCAAAGTATTTAACATTATATGTTTATATTAAAGATTTAGTGAGACGTAATTTCTAAGAAGGAAAATTATTATAATTTTATTGAAAAAGCCATTTAAGAACATGAAAATTCACTGGGTACTACGACGCTGAATGACTTTTTGGACATCTTAAAAGTTTCTGTTATTTAAAAAAGGCAAAAATTTAATCACATCTCAAATGACTCTACTCATACGCATGGAATAATTTTCATATGATGAAGGGAAAAGGTGTTTTGTAGCAAGATAAGTGTTTTGTGTTTTAGTCTGTCTTTTTAATGTCAAAAATGACTTATTTATAGAGCATTTTCTGATAAGTTTTATAATATAATTTAAAATTATATTATAATAATTATAAATAAATATAAATTATAAATTTATTTTATATATTATAAAATTATAAATAAATCATAATATAATTTAAATTGTCATAAATATTAAAATCTAGAAATATTATAAAGAAGAAGAAATTCCTTAAAATTGGAAAAGGCTGCATATTTGGAAGTAAGCAACATCATTGTCATGTTAAGTATTATCTTTATTAAATTGTAGACTAATTTTTTTGTTGGAATAAGAAGCTATCAAATACAAGTATTCTGTCTCACAAAATATGTTTTCCTTTATAAAACTTTCTTTTCTTCTGGCCTAATTTTAAATAAAACTTGTCAGCTTCTTCTTGAAGGAGAATAGCACCAAATGTATATATTGCATTAAACCTACTTTTTCATGTAGTTCAAAAATTTTTGATAACCACACATAATATTACCACACCTGCTAAAGATTCCCTGTCATCTCTAATCATTCTCAAGACATAAATATATGAATAAAAAGCTATTTTTTTTCTAATTGAAAAAAAAATTGAAGTCCATTCTCTGTCTTGAATTGTTGTTCAAGCATATGGAATGCCTGGAATAGGGAAAGTAAACCCATTTAAAATCAAACAAGAGAAAAATAATTACTACATTACTTTTTTCATGAAGAAAATAAAAAATATCAGCTAAGAAAAATCATTCAATAAAACTGTCATGGAATTACTTAGACATCAAATTCTATTTCAATACTGTCCTTTTCCTCCTGTAATTGCAATCTTCTCTTTTTAATTTTTCCCATTTCAATTATTTGAGCATTGTCCCAGTGCTCACCTTCCATTCTAACAAATTTCTAATTTCCTATGTATATAATTTTCACTCCCACCTATACTCCTCAGAATTGACAAAAACTGATTTTTGAAGTTTCTTCATAACATTGATTAGATATATATGGAAATTGCTATTCAACAATATTTTGGGGGTAAACTTTTTTTCTTTATTTGCTTAGAAATTTTAGAATTACCTGTAGCTTCAGGTGCATCCCTTAAGAAATCAACAAAGTAAGAATCAATTCCACAATCTACCAAGAGCTTTTTTTCTTCACCAAACTCCTCCTCCACTAAATTTGCTAAAGTTGAATCAAACCAATTCACATCTTCTGATACTGTGAACCTATCAGCAATAACACGTTTGCATTCATGCTTCCACAACTTAATCAATACCTGTTGAAAGAATAATATGAAAAGAATCCATATGAATGATTTGTTATTATCTTTTCAAGTGTATCTGAACATGATATTTTTTTTCTTAATCTTATTATTCTCTTAACATATAGCTATAGCTATGTCATGGTAAGTTGCCAATTATGTATGACACATAAAGCAAAGAGCCAAGAAATTTTTTTTTTCTGCATGAATTAATATTTGTTATTTTATTTTTAGGAATAATTTGACTTTCATTCTTAGAATTTAATTTTTTTGTGTGTTTGGAAGATGAAGTACACTTCAAAACAAACTATTAAAAAATATATGAAGATAAAATAAAGAGTCAAAAGGTTTGGTTTGGTTTGGTTTTTTAATGAAATAAGTTTAACATCTGATTTTTTTTAAAGAAATTGAAGTTCAGTATCATTATCTTAATTCTTTTTTCTTTTGGAAAAAGCTGGTCAACAAAAGTGAATTCATTTTTTAAATTAAATAACAGAAAAATAATGATATTATTTCTTTTTCCACATGGAAAGTTTGTCTTTTTCTTATTTTTAGAGATAAAAAATGAGAAGAAATGGCCATCATCTTAGATAAAGGCTAGCTTCTAAGTTGTATATATTTATTCTATTTTGGGAACTCTGTTTAAAAGAAGACATAGGGAAATTAGAGCAATTCCAGACAAAGGTAATTGGGTTGGTCAGAGAAGGAAGAGCTGTGTCACACAGAAAATGGTGTTCAGACTAAAAAATAGAAGAGCTGGGCAAACAACATAAGAGATTGGAATATTAGTAAAGACATTAAACACTTGCAAGAGAAAAGAATCTGAAATTAGAATAAACAAGAAAACTCTCTTCTAAAGGTTACAAATAAATGAATAAAGTAAAGGATAAAAGCAGGCCAAAATAAAGGGGAATATGTAATCCCATAGTGATCACGAAGACATAGTAGGAATAGATCCAAGACTAGAATATGGTTCTGAAAGACTACTCCATGTACAAGGAGAAAATATAGATAAAAGAAATGGTGCAGCGTACCTTTGTATATTAATTAAAAGATATATAAGTATGAAGAAAATAAAAACCAAAGAGAAAGCAGAATATAAGCATTGGGATCATCAAGGGGCAGAAACAAACATAAATTTTCTTTGAAAATTGGTAGATTCTACAGTGAGCCTGAACAAAAATAAAAATAAAATAAAATAAAATAAAAAAGGAAACAGATAAGGGATTTGGTAAATATATCTAAAAGTGGGGACTCTAAAGTATAATATAATAGTGGTGACTTGAATTATATATATGCATATGTATATATATATGCATATATATATATATATGTTAAAGTTTTATCTTGACTCAAAGCAAAGGAATTAATTATTCTTTGGCTTAATTTAATGAAAACTTCATAATTTAAAAAGTTAAAGAATAAAGAAAAACTTGGGCTGCTAGATGGCACAGTGGGTAGAGCACCAGTCCTGGAGACAGGAGGACCTTATTTCAAATCTGGTCTCAAAAACTTAACATTTATTACTAGCTGTGTGACCCTGAGCAAGTCACTTAACTCTAATTGCCTCTCAAAAAAAAAAAAAAAAAAAGAATAAAGAGAAATTATACTTAAAGGAACTGAATGCTAAGAAATGGATGAGAACTAGAGAAGAAAGTGACGACTCTTTGTTAGATTCCATGATCAAGCAAAAAAAATGTCAAGACAATCTAAAAGCATCCTAGATTTGAAAAGAAGAGACTTCTAAAAGTTCAGAGAAAAGTCAGGTGGGAATTTGTGTCCTGAAATTACTCTAGAAAAGTCAGTCCAAGAGAGAAAATTGGGAATACTTCAAAAAAACAAAGTTCTATAACCACAAAAAGAAGTAGTTGCAGTGAGGAAATAGCAGTGAGCTATTTCAAAAGTTTAGGTAGATACCTAGAGAATTCATTTAAATACATAGAGAATACAATCACAGATATTTTTAATAAAAAAAATAGAATAGAAGTAATGGAAAATTAATACAAAAATAAATTAGACTAATATGGAAATATATTTAACATGATTGCACATGTATAGCCTATATCAAATTGCTTACTGTGTTAGGAAGAAGGAAAGGGAGGAAGGGAAGGACAAAAAATTGGAATGCAAAATCTTATTTTTGAAATCAACATTAAAGGTTATCTTTACAAGTAATTTAAAAAGTAAGTTTTATTTTAAAAAGTAAGTCAAAGTCTGGAAGACTAAAGCAAGAAGTATGATCTTTAAAATAAGCTAAGCCTAGATAAATACTATAAAAACAACCAAAAAAGGGTGTTATTTTTTAGGACTGCTTAAAGACATAGAACTGATGGGATGATAATACAGAAGATAAAGAGAGGCCAAAGATGTTCAATTCTTACTTTGTTTCTGTTTTCTCCACCAAGGAAAATAAAATTTAGACTGAAAAAGAGAAAACAAAAATGTCCAATATGAAGAAGTACAATTCAAAATTAGTGGAACAGTGAGAAAGCATCTACCTAGTTTTGCTATTTTCAAGTCACTAGGCTTGAGAGAACTATTATTCAGATTACTGAAATAACTATCATTTATGACTATAGAGCAAGTATCTATGAGATTTGAAAGATCTTAGAAAATGGGAGCAAGTTTTACAATCCTGAATAAAACTAAATCCTGGCCTACTTTGGGGTGAGGTGAGTTAGGGGAGAAAAGGAAGATAATAAAATTTACAAAACAAATACAATTTTTTTAAAATTATAGGAAAAGTATATATATATATATATATATATATATATATATATATATATATATATATATATATATATATATTGGAAAATGAGTCATTAGTGATCAAAGAGGCAGTATGAAAAAACCAGATGGAGTTCTTGGATGAGTTAGACTCAAGCAATCAATAAAATTTTATTAAGCAGCAAGTAAGACAATGTGGTTAAACAAAAACAACACTGGTTCTATCATGAGATTTCTTATGTTTTATTGCCTCTATAATCTTGGGCAACTCATAACATTCCTAGGCTTCAGTTTTCTCAACTCTAATATGGGGAACTTAGACTTAGAAGGACACCAAGGTCTATTCTAGCTCTATATCTGTTATACCTTCTTATAGGCCAGAACTCTGAACTTGAAACAAAGGATTTTTACAAGGTAACAATTCAGTGGAATTGATAGAGACAATAGTTATCTAATTTAGCATGGTTCAGTATGATTGATTTAATCCTACAAGGAGATGTTATGAGCCAAATTTGAAACAAGGTACTGAGCGGAATTGAGACAGTGGTTAAATTTAGTTTAGCATTGATTTAATTCTACAACAAATAATGGTTTCCTAGTGATATAATGATTGCTGTATACTCAGTGTGGACGATATAAGCCAAGAAGCTCTCAGAGCCAAAAAGGACAAGCGCACTAGAAGCTCTCAGAGGCTGAGACACCTTTGTTGTGACTGGAGGCTGAAACACAAACCCTTGGAAATTGGGGAGATTCAGAGGCCAGAGAAGGCAGGCAGGAGCTCAAGCTCTCCAAACCAAGGAGAGAGATAAGCCTCCAAAAACTAGCCCAGCCCCAAATGAAGGAGATAAGATGTTTAAAAGAGATAATAAAGAATTTGGACTTTTAACACCTGGTTGCACTTGTGGTGATTACTGAACTGACAGGAAGGCTGCCTCCAGAGAGCCCAAGAAAACCTCAACAGAGAACATATTTTAGAGAAGAATATTACAATACCTTAAACCTATTATACCTTAAAATGACAAAATATTTAAAATCCTCCTCTCAAGGAGTTTCAATCCTATCAGGGGAGATAGTATTTCCTATATAAGTACATAGATAGGATTAGGGACTGGACCTATTATTTTCCTGAGATTTTGGAACTCTCAGATAAGGACACTCCTGAGTCCCAAGGCTAGTAGTATATGCCACAGATGGGACTGAAAGTCTTCTTAACTTGAAAAAGCTTGAATGTATCCACTATTCCACACTATCTACTATATAAGCAGAATCAGCATAAATATAAACAAATGATATTAAGGAGTTAGAGATAAAGAGAGTCTTAGAGAAGTTATGATTAAGGAGAAAGTGAGAAATTTGGGATACAAATCCATTTCCTTTGTCTCCAAATTAGAATTATTTTCTACCATCATAGGTTTCTTGAGAAGATTTAAGAAGATTCTACAAAAATAACTTGATTATTTTGCCACTCTAGACATACAACTCAAACAAATTAAAGCCTAAAGAAATCATGTTATTGTTGGGGCATTTTTCAGTCATGGCTGACTCTTTGTGTCCCTATTCAGGGTTTTCTTGCTAAATAAATATACCAGAATGGTTTGCCCCTTCCTTCTCCAGCTCATTTTTATAAATAAGGAAACTGGAGTAAACAGAGTTAAGTGAATTGCCCAGTGTCACACAGCTAATGAATTTCCAAAACCAGACATATTCAGAAAAATGAGTATTCCTGACTCCAAGCCTGATATTGTATCTACTGAATCTTCTATTGCGTTAAAGAGACTATAGAGTGGGGTAGAATAATTATTCATATCAACTGTTAAATTTTATTGAGATTTTGTTAGATTGGTGGGCTATGCTTTCTTTTATTTGATCTGAAAAGTCAATTAAATGTGATGATATAGGCAGAATATGAACATGGTATGGAAAATATGTCCAAAGATTAAGTAAGAGCAACATTATATAATAATGGGAATACTTCGATAAGAGACTAGATCTGGGATTTCATTAGTAAGGACAGATCCCACTGAGGAATATCCTCTGCCTGTAGAATTCCATACTTTCTTAATAACTTATATTCATAGGAAGCTGTCCTGAAAATTGAGACAATAGTTTATCTAGACTCACAAAGCTATAAGAAGCAGGGCTTGAAACTATACTTGGTGCCTCTCAATAGTAGTATTCACACACACACACACACACACACACACACACACACACACATACATACACACATCAGTTGGAATTAAGTTACCTTTAAGAATTATTTAAAAATAAGTAATATATGAAAGCTTTATTACATGATCTAATAAATATGATGGTAATATGGTTAAGTAGAAATCAAAATTAAGATAATTTACTCCTAATATAGTGAAACTCAACATTTTATACTTTGTCAAGGTTTCCTTGGCAAATACTGTTTAAAATTTATCACCTTGCAAATCTTATTTTCAAAGGACAACTACTTCTTTGCCTGACAACTTGGTAAGCTATCATTTATATAGTACTTTTAGATTTGCAAAAGTACTTTATGAGTATTATTTCATTTCATCCCCACAATCACTAGGGGAGGTAGGTCCTATTAGTATCATCATCATTTTACAGATAAGGAAATTGAGTAAGAAAGCAGTTAAGTGATTTGCCAAGAGTCACAAAGGTAATAAAAGTCTAAGGGGAATTTAACTCTGGTCTTCCTGACTCTTTGTCCAATATTTTATTCATGGTACCATCTAGTTATCCCTAGGAGCTAATGCACTTAATTAAAGGTTTGTTGACAACTCAATCTATTTTGCATGCACAAATAACTTTAAAAAGCCTTAATTTGATTCAAGTAAAGTCTAAGAAAGAGCAAATCTAGCATTAGGCTATATTATTAGTGTCATGCATTTGCATTAGAAAGGAATTAATCAGTTGGGCAGAATTAAAAAATTATATCCACCAAGATCTTCCAAAGTCTAGTTGGCTATACTCTTAAATTTAAACATTAGACTTTCCCATAATTCAAACCTAAGTACAAATACAAAGTCTCAAGCCAAATATAAACTATTTAGAAGCTAATCAAGGATCAGATTCCTTGCTTTGGGACAGTAATTTTTTTTTTTTTTAAAGAAAAAAATCACATTCCTTCTTTACCTGAAAATTATTTTCATTCTTAATTTAGAATGTCAAATGGAGTGTATTATGAAAATTAAATGGATATACATTATGAAAGTAGCTATAGTATTCCCATTTTTTGTCACAGTAATACAATTATTGGGCCTAGTAAATAAATAAAAGAAAGAAAAGACAGAAAAAAAATCTTACATACAAAAATATTTGTAATAATTGAAGAACAGATGAAGAAATTATGGCATAGTAAGGCAATGCATTATATCATAAGAAATTTTAAATATAAAGAATTTAGAGAAATCTGAAAAAGATCGGTTGTGACTAAATGCAAAGTGAAGAAGAACCAGAAGAACAATATACACAATAACTACAAAAATGTAAAAAAAATAAAAATAAAATAATGAAAGATATCAGAATATGAATCAATATAATGGCTATGGTTCTGTAATTATTAAAGTATAAATGCATTTTTCTTAAAATTTGAAAATCTTGCTCTTTTTTTAATTTGCAAGATTCATTTTTTAATTTTTTAAAAAATTAGCAATTGCTACATATAGCAACAGTATAATAGTGGAAAGAGTAGTGAATGTGGAATCACTTTATCTGGGTTTTACTTCTGACACAATTTTATGTGTCACCTTGGACATGTTACTTAATCTTCGAATTTCAATTTCCTCACTTACAAGATGAGAGTCTTGTACAACACAGCTGAGTAACTTTTTTACCTCTAAGTCTATTATTCTCTTTTATGGAATTCAGACGTGGTAGAGTGGTACACACCTGTACTAGCATTTATTTCCTGTGTAACTTTGAGTAAGTCACTATCCTCTGGAGTTCAGTTCTCTTATCTATAAAATAAGAATTTGAACCATTGTTTATTATCTAAGTTCCAGAGAAGTGAAGATGAAACATGTACTATTCTTCTCAACAGACTGGTAATAGATTCTATGTGTGGAATGAGGTATGTGCTGCATAATATCATCAAGAGGTCTGAATGGTTTGCTTAACTCTACTTTCTTACATGGGAATCTACTTTCTTACATAAGAGGTTCGTTGATAAATAATAATTATGTAAAATTATATAAAAATAGAACTACAAAAACATATTTTCAAAGGATATAAGCAATAGTTTTTTTTTTTCTTTAATAACACTCAACAATCACATCTGGTCTGTTAGAAACAGAATGTCAAACATTTAACTCTACATTTTTCATTTAAAAAATGACTGTGTTTAAATTATGTAAATCTAGTTAATGTATCTATTCTTAAAATCCCAGACTCTTATGGATTTTCCTTCTTTTATTAGCCAATAATATGCATTCTAAATTTTCATATAATACAGTCTCATTATTCCAGGAAAAACAAAATTCCCAAGTAAAATTCTCTGCAAAGGATAGTATGACATAATCCATCCACTGCATCTTTATGATATATGTATCACTTACATCCACTTCTATGATAACATCAGAGGTAGTATTCAACATTCCCTGCCAGATCCTGGAAAGATCTCTAAGGTTGAACACATAATGGAATTTAGCAGGTGTGGGCAGCATTTTCATCTTGGTCATCTGCCATAACCTACGAGTCAGTGGCACCAGCTTGACCACAGTATCTCTCACTTCTTCTGAAAAATTCCTTTGGGTACAGTAGTGCCCTGCTCCAATGACTCCTAAGAATAAAAATTATATAAATTATTAAAAAATTATAATTATACAGCTAAATTTAAAACAATAATTTTAATAATATTTTGTTATTCATAATAGAATTGCACATTTGAAAAAGAAAATGAAACCTGCTATTTTTAACTATGAATTGATGCCCTATTGCATTTAAGTGTTGTAATATAAATTTATTTAAATTAACATTCAAAAGGCAAAATAAAATAAGCAGAATGCTTATCATAGTGAACTATTATCCAGTCAACTGAAAAATATCAAAAACTTATGAATTTATAAACAAATTTTTAATATTTATAGATGTTTTAAGTTAGTTTGGATAAACCAATAGACATTTATTCTACAATGCTTCTCTTATATTCCCTGAGTCTGTATCAACAAAATTATATTTCCAGTCCTAAAAGGATCTATGAAAACAGCTGCACAAATTCCCTGAAGCTTGGTACAGTGAACCCTCTACTCTGGAAACAAAGCCCTATTTTAATAGAGTTAAAAGCTTGAGTAATAGGCTAGGAAAATAAGAAATATATGTATATATATATTTCTGACCATTGAAAGTTATTATGGTGACAAAAAGGATCAAAACACACTCAGAAGATGATAACAAAGTCAAAACTCCTACATGCAAAGCCTTCAAGAAAAAAATAAAAATTGGGTTCAGGCTACTGGAGAGTTCAAAAGGAACTTTTAAATTCAAGTAAGAGAGATAGAGGAAAAATTAGGGAAAGAATTGAGAGACGTGCAAAAGGAAATACAAAAAGCTAATGAGGGAAAAAATGCCCATAAAAGCAAAATTAGCCAATCGGGAAATCAAAATAAAATAAAGCAAAAGCAAAAAAATTGAAAAATCATAAAAAAGTGAAATATTCCATTAGAAAAACAACTGACCTGGAAAATAGATATTGTTCTACCTGAAAGTCATGATTAAAAAAAAAAAAAAAAAAAAGACCCTGGACATAATATTTCAAGAAATTATCAAGGAAAACTGTCCCGATAATCTGGAACCAGAGGGTAAAACAGAATTTGAAAGAATCCACCAATCACCTTTTAAAAGAGATTTCAAAATGAAAACTCCCAAGAATATTATAGCCAAATTCCAGAACTCCCAGATCAAGGATAAAATATTAGAAGCATCCAGAAGGAAACAATTTAAATGTAATGGAGCCACAGTCAGGATAACACAAGATTTAGCAGCTTCTTCATTAAGACAATGGAAGGTTTGGAATATGATATTCCAGAGAGCAATGGAGCTAGGATTGCAATCAATTGCAATCAAGAGTCACCTATCCTGCAAAACTGAGTATAATGCTTCAGAGGAAAGCAGTGAAATAGAAGGTTTTAAAGCATTCATGATGAAAAGACCAGAGCTGAATGAATGATTTTCAAATACAGGACACTGAAGCCTAAGGAGGTAATCAGGAAAGTGATATCATAAGGGACTTAATAAGGATTATTTGTTTACATTCCTATATGAGAGGATGATACTTGTAACGATTTTTCTCATTATTGTGGCAATTAGGAGTATACATAGATAGAGGACACAAGCATGAGTTGAGTATAAAGGGATAAAAATGTTTGTAGTGACTCTTTTGTGGTAGCTAAGAATTTAAAAATGTGTAGATGGCTATCAATTGAGGAATGTCTGGATAAATTGTGGTATATGAAGGTAATGGAATATTATTGTTCTATAAAAATGATGAACAAGCTGATTTTAGAAAGGACAGAAAAGATTTACATGAACTGATGCTGAGAGAAACAAGCAGAATGAGGAATGCATTATACACAATATACACAAAATATAATAATATACACAAGAATGTGTAATGATCAACTATAAAAGACTTGATTCTTCTCAGTGATTCATTGATCTAAAGCAATCCCAATAGGCTTTCGTCAGAAAATGCCATCTGCATCCAGAAAAATAAGTGAGACTGTAAATCAACATATGCCATGTTCACTTTTTTATCTTTCCCATGGCTATTCTTTTCTCTCCCAACATGATACATAAAGCAATGTGTTAAAAAATTAATTAAAAAATAAATTTTAAAAATAGCATAAAGGGATAATATCTTTTAATGATAAAATTAAGGGGTGAGAGAGGAATGTATTGAGAGAAAGCAGAATGACACAAATTATCTACCACAAAAAAAGTCAAGAAAAAGCTTTTACTATGGAAGGGAAGAAGGGAGGAGAAGATGAGTAAGTGTATCTTATTCCCAGTAGAAATGGCTTAACATGAAATAGTATACATATTCAATGGGAGTTTAGAAATTTATCTTGTAGAAGGAGGAGGGGACTTAGGAGAGGGGGTAAGTGATTAAAGAGAGGGCATATTGGGGGATAGAATGATTAGTAGCAAAACACTTTTGAGGAGGGAGAGGGTGAAAGAAAAGAGAAAATAAATGGAAGGAAAATACAATAAGCAATAGTAATTGTAAAAAAAATATATGAAACAAGTTTCTCTGATGGAATACTATTGTTCTCTGAAAAATGACAAGCAGGAAGCTCTCATGAAAAAAAAATTGTAAAGTCCTACATGAACAAAGTGAAATATGCTATGTACAAACTAACAGCAATGTTCTGGAATAATTAGCTATAAATGAATTTGTTATGCTCAGTTGCACATTCACAATACTTTGAAGTATTTATGATGAAAAATCTTATCCATACCCAGAAAAGGAACTGACTTGTCTTAATACAGATTGAAGCATTTTCTATTTCTCTTTCTATATCTCTCTTTATTTTTAACTTAATTTTTCTTGAGCATGTTTATTTTTATCAGGGTAGGAGATCTAAGTTTTCTTTTACAACTTGACTTGTATGGAAATGTTTTGTATATTTTCACATGTAGTTTCTTAATTGTGGATAGTAATAATAGAAAAAAGATAGAACTCAAAAATCTTAAAAACAAATGTAAAAAATTATTCTCAATGTAACTAGGGAAAAATATTAAATAAATGCATACATACATATATATATATATATTTTTTTTTTAAAAAGAGAGATCTTGTGAGCAGGAAAATATGTAAATGATAACCACTCTTTTCTCTTTTTTGTGTTTAGTCAATTACATCTCTTAGAAATCAACAAGATTTTGCAATGGTGAATATTGAAAATTATCTATGCATATATTTTGAAAATAAAAAGCTAAAAAAATTTTTTAAAATGTGTTTCTGAATCATTCCCAATTAACCTAATGATTTTCATTTTATATGATTAATAGTTTTAAAGTCTGTGTATCTTGAAACTATCTAATTCAATCTCTTTGTTTTACATATGAGGAAACTAATGCTCAATGAAGAAAAGTGACTGCCAAAAGTCCCACAAATGTTGGTAGAGACAAGATTTAAATTAATATACTTTGACTCCAAATTCATTTCCTTATACTAGATACCCAAAGAGAACCCAAACCCAAACAGGGACATAAATTCTGGACTCAGATTAAGTCTGATACCCTACCAATTCAGTTATATAAATTCAGGAAGTCCCTGAGCTTTATAATCTTATTCAATATATTTTATTCTGCCCTAAATCCCTAGATTTGTATTACAAATTACATCCTCAATGTAATTTAAAATAGTAATCAGTCAAGATCATTTCTAAATACTTATCATCAGACATAGATATATACATTACACTTAAGGCAAATTTCTTTTTGAACTGGATGTAATTTTTAAAAATCATATCTAAAGCTATTTAAAACATGAAAGTACAAACTGGTATGATGATAGATTGTTCTAATGACTTCATGTTATGAAATTCTCTATACTTTTTTCTGTTAAGAAATTAATTTTAATTCTGTAATTTATCCTGAAGAACACATTGAATCCATTTTTAGTATTTGTACTGTATTGCTTTCTAAGCCTTAGAATGACCTTTGTCCAAAAGCAATGGAATCCAATTTGCATACAAATCTTCCAGTCATTGACTGAGTTATTTTTAGGATTGAGATTGACAAAAGCCACATTGTCCAATAGCCATCAACCCAGTGCTGCAATATATGCCACTACCAGAGTATAGGACAGACTCTAGAACATTCAAGTCTGCATTATTGTATAAGAATTTGACATGAGTTTTTAATGGGAAAAAAAGTTCTGGCAAATAAAAATCATCCATGTACTCAAGTTAAATGCAAATATGTTATATCGAATTTCTTCTACATAACATAAAGCATATTACTTGAGAATGATAGTTTATTCTTAAGAGGATTTCAAGAATGATGCAAGAAATCTACAGAATAAGGACCACCCAATGTTGATCTAATGCTGGCCACTAGAAAGCTTTGGGCTGTTTCCTAAGTGTACTCTGGGCAACTTATCTGTCCCCATCCCAAATCACTTCCTACAAATCATTTCACATTCATTTTACCAAAGATCTTGTCAATAGAAGCATTTGATGGGAGAGTGCAGTTAAATATAGAAAACTGCCTCTTGAGTCTCTGGGGTATGTCATTGCGTCCTCCTCCAGGATGGATCATGGCTGCCAAAAACTGGATATCTACAATGTTTGTAAATTCCCCTGGTTTCTCAAGGTTATAGAATCCATTTTGTTCCATCAACTGCCGAACTATCTCATTGGTAACCTTAAAAAGGAAACATAAAATATTAAAACATTTTATACACCAATTTCAAATATATATGCTGTCAAAAATGATGAACTTCAGAGATACAAAGGTTGAAAAAATTGAAAATAAATGCTTGCTTATGAAAATATACTGATAACACATGTAAAATGTATGGGATTACCTGTCATGGGGGGAGGAAGTGGAGGGAGGGAGGGGATAATTTAGAAAAATGAATTAAAAAATATATATATATATACTGAAAATTAGTTAGATCTTGATTTGAAAAAAAAATCAGTCTTGCCACATCCTGTAACTTACCTGATCTCCCCATTCATTGATTACAGGCATATTTACATCATCAATAAATACAGTCATCTTCTTTCCTGCTGGAGGGCCATATGTTGAGCCCATGCGCTTATCAACATAGCTCTCTATTGTCCGCTAAGAAACAAGATAATCAACAGAAACATCTGTGAAAATATGAGCTGAAAGAGAATTGATCATAAAGAACTTCCTGGGAATATTTTCCATTAATATGAATTAGTCAATAAAACCCCAAATGCTACATATGCAAGCAAAAACACATCTGAAGTGTTTGAATTATCCCTATAACTTCCTCAGTTCCAATGTGAAAATCTGCTTTAATTTAGGAGGAAAGGGAATTTTAGCTTATGTGAAATTAGAATGTGCCTCAATCCTGATATTATACAGTTACTTTCTCCTTTTTTCTTCTTTTGATGGCACCATAACTTCTATTATGTAAAGAGCTCAGGTCTGCTCAGAGCTTTTCTATAATCAGTATTCAGTTAACCAGGGCTGATGGCCAGAAAGCTTTAAAGTCTGTATTTTGGGCTGCATAGCCTTTCAAAGTCTGTTGGCCAGCTCTCTTAATTAAGCAGACTGCCAGCTGGCTTGTGCAGGCCAGCAAAGTTAAATGAGACTGCTTTTGTGCTCAGGGATCTGGAAACATATGCAAACTCCATCACCACTACCCTCACTCTCATTGGAACCTAAACTGGAATAGACAGCATTGTCCTAACTGAATCAAGCCACATTCAGTCTATAGCTACTCAGAAAAGACTGGTCAAACAATTCAAACCAGAAAAGCCAATAATGGATGAAGAATTTCCAATGCCCAAATTAAGGAATATAGTTACACAGGTGACCTACTAAAATAGTATTTATTTTGAATAAACATTGAAGATAGAAAATAAACTAGGGCCAAAAGTAAAAAGAATCAGAGAGCATGCTGACTAGCACTTGGGAAAGTAAATATCAGTATTTTCCTTGTTATATCACATTAAAAATTATGGATTATGTTTTCTTTAGAATAAAAACTTTCAAGTAACTTAAATAACAATGGAAAGATCTTGGTGGACAACATATTATCAATGATGATTTTTACACCAGAAATAATACAATCCAGGAAATATATGTGATCAGAAAGGGGGGTAGATTGGTCATATAGTGAAAATTGGTCATATAGTAAATTGATCATATAGGAGAATATCCTGACAGTCTAGGTACTTTGAGATGTTAAAAGACCTAGAAGATATCTGACAAATTGGGCAAATCATCTACAGAGGATTAGTGAGAAATCATGGTTAAGAAAAGAAGTATTAGAATGGAGAGAAGGACAGTTATTTGTGGAGCAAAAGCAAGCTCTCAGATGCCCATTACATAGAGACACCTCCAAATTATGCCCTGGGACTGAAAAAAGCCTCAGCACTTTTCTCTAATTGTGATATTCATGGGGAAAATGAACATGATTAAACCAATCCTTGTGTGACTGATTAGAATTAGGATGCAGTGAAATTTCATGAATGAGAAGAGTTTGGGTGATATGTGTATTTATATGGTATGATCTATAAGAGAATAGATTGTTAGTAATTTGGTATGTTTATCAATATAAGTGGTGAATTCATAAATGTCAGCGGAAATGTGCAAAGATAGAGATCACTGTGCACATTTTTCTTGGCATTTTTAAGGTTAAGGAAGGATGTATGTGAGAGTGGGATCAAGTGTGGATTTCAGATTATTCAATAGCAGGTGGAGATTAGACCAGGAGACATAATTAATCATTAAGCCTCACTCTGAAAATTCTAAAGGAAAAGTAATGTTCAATTCAACAAGATTTGTTAAACATGTGCTATGTTATAGGCACTAGGAAGACATGAAAATTACAACCCTAGCCTCAAAATTATTACATTCTCTTCATGCAAATGTGACATGAAAAAGTAGATTTAAAAAGATAAGAAGTCATTTCAGGAAACAGATACCCTAATGATTAAGGGATAAGTGCATTTCAGGTAAGGTTTGCCTATATAAATACCAAAACAAGAGAAAGACCTAGAACTGGAACCAATCTTCAGATTGGGTACCATAAAGAGAAAGCATTTACAACTCTGCAACAGGAAATGAGACTATATTGTGTTCCCTATTAAAAAAAAAAAAAAAAAAAAAAGAAAAAGCATAAGCTGTGAAGAATCCAAGGAACCCAAGATTTCAATATGAACAAGGTTTTCCCATTTCACATTGAGACATAATAGGGAAATTGCCTTCTGCCCATATAAAAGTTTTTATCAGTAAAACCATCAACAGATTAAAAAGTTACAAAGTGAAATCTGTTTAAAACCTCACTCACTCTAAGTTATGTAGGAAATTATCCTACTATTTCTACTGAAGTAGAGAATAGCAGGATGAGGAAATTTTCTCTATCAATATAGGTTGGCATCTTCTCTCCTACTTGTACATTTTGAAAGTTGCCTAAAGCTGTGAAAAAGTGAGCCATTTTTCCAGAGTCACAACAGCCTGTATATATCAGAGGCAGCCTTGAAACAGTTTTCAGATACTGGGCAGCTCCAGTATCATGTTGCCCATTAAAAAAGGGAATGGTTCATGAAATTTCTATCATTCTTGTATAAGGGCAATGCTAATCTTCTCTATATCATTCCAATTTTACTATATAGCCTGGTAAATCAAGCATTTATTCAACAAATATATCTAATGACTATCCATGTGGAGATTCCAAAGACATATTTCTTAACCTCCAGGACTGTGTAATCTAGTTTAGGATTGTTATTTTCCTATATTTAAACTCTACATTTATAAGTGACTTAAGATTTTTAAATTATTTTCTTCATAGTTTATGACTTTAAAGTAAAACAAAAGAATGTGGAGTGCAGAATGAAAAAAATTCATATTTCTTTATGAATAACAAACAAATTAAAAATCAGTGTAAGCTAGGATGCAACTAGTACTTATAAGAAAGGATTTTGTACAGATTCAAATGTCAGCCCTTGGAAATCATTTCAACCACAACATATAACTTAAAAGTTTGAAAAAATTCTACCATTGTTTTAATATATTATAACCTACTCAGATTGTTTTCATAGCATATTAAATTAAAAACATTTTTAAAAATAAAATAATTCTCCAACATCAAAAATTCCTTCAATTGCAATGGTACTGCAGCCTTAGACAATCATACACTCTTCTTCCACCTTAAAAAAAAACGATTATCAAAGTAGATCAGGCTGTATCCAGTACTAGTGGGTAATAGACACTGGAGCATCTCACAATTCACAGCACTCTGACAATCTCTTCAAGGTAGGATCCATTAAACACTGATGTCTGACAAGAATACAAAGCTTCCGTTGGTACACACACACACATACACACACACACACACACACACAGAGTCGTATTTTTTGTGTGTGTCTTCTGGATAGATCTGAATAGCCAGAAGAGGAAAACGAGATTGCCACCTTAATTCCTACATTAATAAATTCTGACTCGTCTTCCCCTAATGTCACATTATAGGATGGAGATACACCAGGATGATAGCAAGAAAAAATGCTACTGGGTTGTATTGGCCAGTGAAAGTCTGAAGTACACAAAATAAAAGGGATATTAAGTGGCTCCTGAGCTTTCATATTTCACTAACCAAAAATAACACTTTGTATTTATGCATGCCTACATATAGCCTCTTTAAGGTTATATGAGCACTGGGGGCTTTATCTTGTTCAGAGAGTTCCTGGCTTCACAACAATTTAGAGTTAGAGATTATTAATATTGGTAATGGCATTTAGATTGGATTTTAAAGTTTTTAAAGCACTTTACATGCATTATTATATACTTCTTCTAACAGCTCAATGGGGGTATTATTCCCATTTCACAGATGAGAAAATTGAAGTCCAAAGAGCTGATATGACTTGTCCATAATCATATATCTACTAAGCACCAGAACAGGAATTCAAATTCAAGTCTTCTTGACTTTTGGTTGAGAGTTTTCTCTCCCCTATCATGACCCTCTAAGATCCTCTAGCTAGAATAGCAAAGACACTGGCACCATAGGATAACAGCCTCTGGAAGTTTTGTTGGAAAGTGTTTGTCGATTATCCCACATGGTGAGAAGCTGAAGATAGCATCCGACTAAAAGGAAAGGTACAATAATCTGAGTACCACAAAAAATTAAGTTATTTTCCCTGAAAATATCAAGAAAGTGTTTGACCCATACGTTTCAAATATATACAAGATTAAAAGAAAAGTTACCTGGAACATCAAGGGAGTAGTTGCCGAAGAAAAGTTCAAACTTTTGACCATGTGACTTTCAGCATTATATTTCGACATAAATCCTTTGATAATAACAGTTTTAGCTGTTCCTTGCTCTCCAATTAACAATACAGCCTAAAATAGAAGCCAAATAATCTGAGGAACATAATAAAATGACTGAAAGAGAACTCTTCCTTTTGGATTGAAATAAAAATTTCATTTTCTCTTTCAATTTATGCAAAATAATTCAATAATGAATGAAAAAAAAGCATTCTTAATATTACCTAACTAGAGTTGATGAAATAATAGATTATAGTGGGTATGTTATTTTTTTTTTGCTAAATAACAGCCCTCAGTAGCTGAAATGTAAAAAAAAAAATCTATTTTCCAAAGTTGTTTTTTAAACTACGACATACAATTTGATTTCAATACTTGAATGAATTCATGGTTTCAACAGTATGGATATTAATTTCATTGATACTGATCACAATTATTCTACAACTTGGTAGATGGATTCTAAAAGTTACTTGACTGATAAATTCATCATCATCTGGACAGCATAGAGAACAGCCTCTCATAACTTAGCAAGTTGGTTCTTAGTTTATAAAATCTGTACCAGGCCTATTCTCAGGCCTCTAAAGCCATGGAGAAGCTACCAGAATTTATTTTCCTAACTTGGCCTTAACATCCCAAGGACACAATGAGGCATTGCATTTAAGCTTTTATCTACCAATTACACACAAAAATGTCACAGAAATCATACCTTGCCTTGTTTAGCAATAGTTTTAATTAGGAAATCAGTTCTCACGTTGTCTACATTTGGCACCAAGATGGAGCCATATTCTGGAGTAAAGTCAGAAGGATAAACATATTCTTCAACACATGTGTTCCAGTGCATCCATTTGCCTGATTAGAAGAGAGAATATTAACGTTTTCAGAGCTAAATAAATTTCACATAAAACACCACCTTTAATTGTTTAAGAATTTCTGCTTATCAAGACAATTTATTAACCATCTACACAAAATAAATATCACCAGTTTCAGAGACCAAGTATATAAAAGGTAAATCATAAAGGGATTAAGGAGCTGGCCTGAATTCACAAAGAGGAGGTATTAGGAAAATATGGCCTTAATAGAATCTTATTTTTCAAGATGAAATTCTCCTATAACAAAGTATATGAGACAACCAGACCAAAACTGGCCTCTAACAAGTGAGTGTTTGTTACCAAACAAAGCAAGATTCTAGGAATTTGCTATGACTGAAATCACTGTGAGTGCAAAAGATTATTGCTATGTCCAGATCGGAGCATAGTCTACTTATTGGGCCTTAGCTCTGGAAAACAGAGTGTCTCCTAATATCTTGACATAAGAAACAGACATTAAAACATATTAAGTCTCATGTTGTAGATGAGAAAACTGGCTAAGCAAGATAAAATAATTTGCCAATGGTCACACAGAAACTCCAGATCACACCAAAATTTTTTCTATTATATATACTTTTCTAAGCACTATGCCTTAGTTATACCATTGAGGTTTTTGTTTGTTTGGTTTTTTATTAACAAAAAAAGCAGCATGGCATAGTAAAAAAGAGAATCCTGAAAACCATGACACTATGCCAGTGAACCAAATTCCTATGTGACTTTGAGGCAAGCTATTTAACCTTTGAGTACATTAGGCAACTATCTAAAAAAATTAAAAACACAGAGAAGATGCCAATTAGCATAGCTAGAGGCAGTTTTCTCACTCAATAGTTCCTTATAATGATGAAATTGTAAATTAAATCCCTAGCCTTGTAATAATTTTCAGCCTTACCATAATCAAATTAATTTAAAAAGATGGAGAAAAGATGGTTCTTTTATATATTAAAATATAATATTGAATTTATAGCTAATAATTTTAAATGATAACTCGGAAAAAAATTTTGATTCTGGATATTCTATCATGTCATTATTACATATGGATAGAGCTGGCCTTGGAACTAGGAAGATTTTGATTCAATCCCTACTTCTGACTTGTCCTGGCTGATTGACTAATAATTCCCTTAACCTTTCAGTGCTCCAGGCAAATCTTTTTTATCTAAAGAAATATACTGACCCATACTGATAGAATTTCCTCTCCCAGAAATTCTCTAAATCAAGGAAATCAGAATTCTAGACTTGATTCATTATCTGTATCAATATATAAACTACATGTACTAACCATCAGTCGTTACATAATAATCAAACATGGTGTCTTCATTTCCATCTAAATGTGGTAAATCCAGTTTCAGTTTTTCATGAGACCTCAGCCAGTTCTCCATTTTATAGCGGTCCTGCAATTCCAGTAATGCTCCAACACTCCACATCAGAGAGAAAACATATAATCTCTCCAGGTGTTCTGATGTGATATCCCCTCCCTGCTCCTATACAATAAAGAAGCCTTCTTTTAAATACAAAATTTTCTAACTGAAATTGTTGCATGGAATTTCAATTAAAAACATTATAAGAGAAAGAACAGATTTCTCTAGTAATAGATGAAGAAGTAAAAGGATAATTTTCTACACATAAATTTAAAACGTATATATTTTTTCAATTATATAATCATGCTGAGTTTAAAATGGATCTCCACATTGGCTTAAAAATTGAATTTGAAAACAGATATTTGCTAGATACATAGAGGAGATTCTGAGTTTGGATAAAGGTCATGCTAAATACCTTCAAAGGTCTCCTTAAACATTAAACTGCTACAACTGAAAATCATGTTTTCTTGAAGAATTATTTTTATATGTAACTGCTAAATTCAACAACGTATATACAAACCACTCTGCATTTTGTCCAGAATTCTTATAAATACATAATGAAATATACAATATCCTAACATTGAATTTTAAAGTTAATTTCCTCTACATTTCTAATAGAATGAAGCATTTTAATATCAGTTTCAATTATCATTATAATACCTCATTTATATAGTTCCTTAAACTTGGCAAAGCATCACAACTTTCCTCTGAGATAATTAATGTCAATATGATATTCTCTTATTAGGCTGATAAGGAAACTGAGACATAGAACAGTTAAGTAACTTGCTCAGGCTCACAAAACTAACAAAGGTCAGAGCTGTGGTTCAAATTCAATTTTTTTTTCACTTCCAAACTGAAATTGATTTCACAAGCCACATAGCTTCATAAAAGAGCAATTCCACAGCTCAGGAAATTCTATTATTTATAGTTACCTTAGATGGAATAAGGCCTTGAAGCATATTGATACTCTGCATGATCACAAATGCCTCGAGCATTTCCATCTTGTATTCCAAGTTTTGGATACTGAAGTGATACAGGTCAGAGAAAGACTCAGTGTACAACTGACGAAGGATTGAAGCTTCTTGGGGAGAGCGCTTCTTCAAAAAACCCTATTAGTTCACACAATAATCTATTGTCATATGTAATTATATATAAGAGAGTAACAGCATATGATTATTATTTTTGAATACAATTTCTTTTGAGCACCATTTAAGCTTGTGTAATACATTTTCAGGGTCTGACATTCAGGAATCCAACTCATAACTTCTACATAAAGGGGAAAAATAAGACAAAGAATTCAGGAAAATGGTTTAGAAGAAATTAAAGATAAATCAGGGAACTGAAAAAGATAATGAAACTTACAAGAATTAACCTTTTTCTATATTTTTTAAATTAAAGGATGGTATAGAAAGAATAGAAAGAATTACTTGTGGAAATAAGTAATTTAAAATCTTATAAGGCAAAAAGTTTATAAAAATGCTATTTTTCATAAAAGTGCTCCACTTCACAAACACAGAAAAATTCTCCTTAAGTTATAAAATCATTTTATTCTTCACTTCAACATGAATGACAAGAAATCACATTGCATACTCTTAATCAGAAGAGCAAGGACAAAGAGTGTCTTGACAGAAGAAAAGAACATAAAATTGTTCATGAATTCATGAATCCACCTTATTATGTGCTACACCCCCCAAAAGGGGAAAAATGGCAATTGAAGACCAAATTCATGCTTACTTTCTTTACCTGATTGACTACTTGAAGATTAATAATTGAAGTTAACTTGTGTCCTTGACCTATCATCTAATCTCAATCTCATAGTTGTCTTTGACTTCTCTCAGAATTAACAAGCTGCTTATTTATATATGCCTTATTTATTTCTAATTAATGGCAAGAGTGAATACTCAAATGTCAAGTTCTAGTGAATATATGGACCTTATCGATTTGAATGTTTCTTTCAGTGATGTTCATCTCAACTCATCATGTCTGCCTGCTGTGCAAGACTCTAATCAATGTCTCATAATTCTGTCAATAAATTTCACAAAAATACTCAAGACTTCCTTCACTGTGTCCTGACATTCTGAAGTTATTTAAAAAATCACTAGATCCCATCTCCCTCTTATCTCTCACCTTTGCTCTGTGATCTTGCTTTCCCTACATTTTGTATTCTGATACCCTTTATCTTTGCTCTTTAAAATTCATCATTTCTTATGTTTTAGCCTACTCAAACTCACAATATCTCTCCATTTTCTTCTATGTGATATTCACTTTCAGCTGTTCAATATGTAGGGTTAGGGTTATTTAAAGGATCATTTAAAGGAATAGTCCTTGATCATTCAATTTGGGGGTTCATTAAGTCTGCTTCTGACAAAAATAGGTGATGAGTTGTCTACTTTAACAGTTCAAGTGTATAGTACATAGGTCTTCTCAGAAGTCTAAGAGAAAAGCAGCTAGTGAAATTGTCTGACCTATAGTTTTGAGACAGTTAATGTCCATTTGAATATAACAAGATCTAGACTAAGGAGGAAATGAAGAACACAATATGCTTCAGTGGTTTACATATGAAAAATTCAGAGAATCTTTAAATTAATAACTTGGGAATTATTTACACTGGAACTATTCTGCAATTGTGGGACAAATATAATTCATATGATCTTAAATAAAGGATGAGAATTTAGTTAACACCAACTAAAATAGAGTCATTTAAAGAGACAGGGAGACAGAGACAAAGGCACAAAGGAGAAAAGAGAGAAAAGAGAAAGATAAAAAAACAGAAAGAGGCAGAGAATAGAGGAGAAAAGAAGAGGAGGGGAGGAAAGGGAAGATACAATATAATTTTATTTGTTTTGTGATTTGCTGCTGGGAAGACAGAAGATTATTTTCCATACTGTCACCAGTTGCTTATAAATAGAAAAGGAAAAAATGAATTCTACAAAAGAGCAAAGTAGAAAGGGTTTTTTCCAAATTTAAGGAAAACCATTTCCTTTTGCTAAGGAAATATTACTTTAGTTGAAAACATCAGCTCATTTGGCTCAAGTAACATGTCCCTTAGTCCAGTAAAAATTGGATTCCTAAATTTAATAGTACAAGCATCTGTTCAAAAGTTTACAATTCTATAATTGTGAGTTACTACAGGCAGGTGGAATTTCTTCCTATATGTGTCTCCTGGGTTGGATTTTACAAATATGTTTTCACTTTCCCCTAGAGATAAATATATTAGTGGGAGAGTGTGACTCAGGCTTTATATGTAGTCTCTGATATATTTTTTTTATTTCTGAAATTGGTCTAATCTAGTTGTTTTTTCCTATCTTTGATCTCTGTAGTTCCATTTCTACTTCTCAATTAAGTATATTCAGGATGAATACCCATATTCTCTTGAACAGAACTTCCTCCCTTCTTTGCTGAAGCTTGAGGGAAACTATGGGTAAGAGATGCTTCATATTCTGTCAGATTTATATTTTCCTGTTTTGTATTATTTTATACACTATATGGCTTTTTGGATAGGGAATGGGGAAATAACAGATCAATTAGATAAGTATGTAGGTGGGTAGGTATGTTAGTAGGTAGGTAAGTAGGTAGATAGATAGAAACATAGGTACGTAGATTAGATGATAATCATACATATAAAAGCAAAAATATCAATAATTTATTTTTAACCTTGGTATATTTTCCATTTTTCTACAGTTTGTTATACTGCTTCTATTTTTAATCTTTAAATGTATTCAAAATTATTTTACATAGATTGTCTCCCATTATCCTTTTATTATTTTTCCTTCATGAGAGGATACTATTTATAATCTATTTTCTCTCTTAAGAAAAAATTTTAAGCAAGTTTATATATTAAATCAGTGCTGTCTTTGACTACCACCTCTCTCTACTTGGCAAGTAACTCAAATGCTTGCTGAAAAAGGCACTTTTTAGATTATTTTGGTTCCATTTTAAAAGCAATTATTGATAATTTCATTTAAGAGCCTTAGGAAATTCAGAAAATTTCTCTACCTTTTCATCTGCTGTAACCCATGTTGATGCAACAGTTGCAATTATTTTTATGATGGACCTTTTTGCAAATATTTATGAGTACTATAACACAATGCAGATAAATTTTCATTAAAAATTATATTCCTTATTGCCTTTGGGTATATTATAAAAATAACTGTCAACTTTCTTTGATCCTCCAAATTATACCTATGAGCAATTTTCCTTATATTAACTGTAACCCAAGTATCTCCTCCCTTTGATGGATCAAAGTGCTAGGACTGCATGAGAGGTAGGGTGAAGTTTTGCTTTCTTAATGTCTAAGAGTCTTTTCAGTTGTCTTTAGTCTTGTCAGGTTCTGCATTTGTTTCAAATGCTTCTGACTTCTGGTTTGGAGAGATAAAATGAAAGTTATAAACCCCACTTCAAGTGACTGAAGGAAACACTCTAAAGAAACCAATATAAGAGGAGCTCATAATCTCCATTATGATCTACATTAAAGACCAGGGAAATTCCTTTTGAGTGAAATCTAGAACTTACTCTCTTTGTTGATCTGAGTTACTGAAACATAGTATAGTTATCCCTTCCACATCATAACTTACCCATCCCAGGTTCAATATATCACCAGTAAGCATAAGAAATTAAATGGGAATTTGGGAGGAGAATTTTAGAAGCCACAGACAATATACAAAAGCTAGTAGACAAAATGGAATCTATGACCTAAATTTATAGCAAAATACTATACACATCTGATAAAAAAAAAAGTCAGACTACTTTTCTTGTATGAAAAGAGGACCAAATTCCAATAAATTTGATGGAGAGAGCCATATGCATACAAAGGAGGACTATGGGGACTTAATGTGGATCACAACATAGTATTTTCACTCTTTTGTTGTTGCTTGGTTGCTTGGTTTTTCTTTCTCATTTTTTTTCCTTTTTGATCTGATTTGTCTTGTAAAGCATAATAAATAAGGAAATATGGAAGAATTGCACGTTAACCTATTCTGGATTGCTTGCTGTTTAGGGGATCAGGGACGAGAAAAGGGAGAGAGAAAAACTTGGGACATGAGGTTTTGCAAGGGTGAATGTTGAAAACTATTTTGTCTGCATTTTGAAAAATAAAAATCTATTATTATTTTTAAAAAAACAGAAAAAAGAAAAGATGCCCAAACAATTTTATGTGGATTTTCCAGCTGTGGGAGGGTGCAGTGCCCCCAACCCTTCTAATACAGAAGAAAAAAATTGTACATTCTCAAGGAATGTGTATTCACTGATTGACATTTCTATTACTCTACTATCATTACTGCATAAGTAGACAAGTATTTCATAGGGCTGAGAGCCATTTTATATTTCCCTTTGCTTCATGGGTTGCCATGGTCACAAAATTCATCACTAAATGGATAACTTAGTGATTAGTCTTTCTTTGCCTAGCCAGAATGATCCTTGTTTGCAAAATGAATACAATTTTAATTTTGTTGATGTATCATGTGTTTAGGGTACATAGATATAACATGATTTCCTGATATAAGAAGCTGAAATTCCATAACTAAAAAGGTTGGTGATTTATAAGTGTTTTAAAATTTGGGATAGAATCAATATTCCTTAAATGTTCTCCAATAATAATTCTTCAATTATTTAAAAATAATAGATGATGAGCTTCTCTTAGATTTCCTTACATCCTTCCCAATATATAAGAATAAACGATAAAGTCTTCAGAAAACTTAGTGGCTTGTTCAATTTTATGATCACTTGATTTTCATATTTTTAGTTCTAATTTCTCCTCACTCCAAACTACATTTTAACTTTGTAGATACAAAAAAGTGTAAGTCATTGTGAAATACCTTCAAAAGCTCTTTTTTTTCCTATACAGCAAAACTAAGTAGAAAGGAGAAAAGGAAACTTTAAATTTCTTGAAATTACAGTGCTCCTATTTGTTACAAAATAGCTGATATTCAAGCCGTGCAATAAAATAGCTGATATTCAAGCCATGCAATCAATAACAAAATAATCTGTACAATGTATGATTGTATAGTAAGTACTCTAACTAATTCTCCAGTGATTTTTTCAATAAAGTCAAATTTTACTAAGCATAAAAACTGTGATGAAAATAAATGTATTGAAGTAATCTTCAATCAAATTGATATATATGAAGGATTATTGATACTTACAAAATTTCAATTGAAGATTAGAAAACCTTAAATTGCTTAAACTCGTAAAATCCAAACAAAATATAATAAACAAACTTTAATCACACATCAAAAGAACTCATTCGCAGAATTTTTAAAAGGGAAAAATTTGGAGGTTTTTTAATCTTTTAATTCCAGAACTCTACTTGAATACTTCACACTTAGCAAGACTTAAATAAGTTTTTGTGAAATGAATTGACCATAGTAATATAGCAAAAAGGCTTATGTGTGGTTAACATGTAAATATTCCAGTGTATTCAAGATACTGTGAACTTTAACAAATCAACTAAATTTTGTTCAGTGAATCAAGAGAAAAATAAGAATCTACTCAAATAGAATATTAGATTATTTTAATTTTAAATGTTTCATCTCATACCTCAAGAATAGGACTCCAATTGAGGATGGAAGAACTCATGAAAACCATACCATTCCTTGACACTGTAGCAGGAGAAGCATTGTCAATATTATGAGGCTCAAAAACTATTTTGCAGTTTGGAGCCATAGGAATACGATCTCCATTCGCAAGTGTTAAAGTTTTGTTATCATCCAAAACTGAATTCAAGTTTTCAATCCAGATTGCATCAACTGGGCCATCAAGAACTATCCAAATGTGTTCTCCTAGAATAACCATACCACCCAAAAAAGTTATAATATGCATAATACTAATGCATTATATATATATATATATATATATATATATATATACACACATGCATATGTATATATTTTCATCAGCTTGTTTTAAAAAGAAAGGTTTTGTTCCTCTGCTTTATGAAATATAGTAGGAGGAGGCCTACTACATAAACATGTATTGAAATCCTAAAAGAAAAACGGATATAGAATCATCACTGGGATTCCATAAAGAAATTATATTATTTGTTTCATTACATAGCTTGTTATTGATAGGAGATTTTGTTGAATTAAATAATTACTAGTCTTCCATAATTTAACAATAAGGTTTGTAGTTATAATCTTCCCATTACAAACTATGAAATAATCTTCAGATATAACATACAATCTAAATAATGTACTCTATTTTAAACCATTGAACTAGCTATTCAACTGAAAAAAATGACAAGCCATCTTAAACAAGTTTTGTGAAAAAGGACATATAACAATTAGATATGTTTTTACAAAGAAGAAAACTATTTATATATGGCAATACATTTTCCTATCTTAGGAAATGTTGTGAAGATATTATGACCAGAGGATGGTACTCACAAAGATCCATTTCAATTCAATTCACCTGTCCTGTGGTTACTTAAAGTTGCAATTTAAATTATTCATTTGTCAAAGATTTCTGTTCTGGGACCCTAATATAACAGACAATCAGATACAAGTGTATTAATTCATTCTTTCAAGCACTTTTTAAAGATGCTTTGTAAAGGATTGGATCAGGCCTCATGTTTTTAAAACATCATATTTCAAAAATGAAGCAAAAATGTTTTCATTAAACAAAAGTTAAAACCCAGTAAAAAAGACACAATAAAACAACGAACTCAAAATTCCTCATAACTTTTTTCTCTTATAAAATACCCTATTTTCAGTGATCCTTTTTTACGACATGACCTTTACAATGCCTGAATAAAAATGAACTATATACTGATTAAATGGTCATATTTTAATGGCATTTTGTCAAACAAAAAGTTTTCTTTTTAACTTCCTCTTCTTTCAAATCTTCTTTTATCAAAATTTTCTTTGATCCTACAAGTTGAAACTAATCTCTCCTCCAAAAATGTTATCATCACAAATTGGACCTCATTTTTGCACTTGTCATATTCTTCAACGTGGCAATTACTGGTATAGTGTCTTAAGCCAGAAGTGTGCTGGAGCCAGCTTGTATATACTGATGAATTTTCAGTATGATCATTTATACCTTGGAAAGTGGCAACTGCTAAAAATTAAGGCTAGATTTTTTTTCATTGATTATTTAGACTAAAGAATGTGATGAAGTAAATGTCAATAATGCAAATTAAGTTTTAAAAAAATTCATACATACATTTTTTCAAAGACCTGGTTGTTAATTTACCAGCACATCCTAGTCTTTACCTTCACTATTCCCATCAGATTATGAGCTCAGGTAGGCACAGTGTTGTCAGTTTTAATATCTCCCTCAACATCTATAAACCAGCTATATATGCTTTACACATCATAGGCATTTAGCAAATGCTTGCTAATTTAATTCAAAATTGCAAAGTAATCAATAAGGAAAATTAAGTTTTATATTCACAAATTGTACACCTGACAAGAAATTATTAAGTTTATAAAACCACAAATTTTTAATCTTTATTAAAATGCTAATGTTGAGACTACAAGTTCTTTTCTACTCCAAACTTGTTAACTCTTTAGAGGCAGAGACTGTTTCCTTTCTCTCATTACATCCCTAATGCCTAGCATTGTAGCCTTTTAATAAATCTATTGAATTAAATTGCTTTCAAGTTGATTTTTTTTATTAGAAGTATCTTTTAAAAATTTAATTTTGTACTTTTTTTTTCTTTACCTTTCTTTGCTCTCAAAGTTTTTCTCCAAAGAGTAGAGAAAATCCCATCTGTCCAGTCATTTGTGGCTACATCAAGGCGACCAAACATCTGGGGTGCTGTGATAGCTTTAGGATTCATCCTCATTTCACGGTGTGGCTTTCCACAATCTAGGGATAATAAATCCAAATAGTCAATATCTAAATCTTCAAACAAAATGTACTATACTATAATTTATATACAGCACTATTTATACACAAGATTATATTGTCATCAGTGTTAGCTGTGATGAAGTATCACAGTGATAGTGAAAGAATAAAAGCAAGAATACTTTGAAAAGGTGTGTTTACAATACACACAGGTATTTAATGCATATATGCATGTGTATGTATGTACATTGTATGTATATATACACATGTGTACATATATATGATTAAAGCCATTAACACTTCCTAGATTATGGTCATTTTATTCTTCATTTTCTGAAAAGCAGAAAGTGTATTATAAAGGGTTAATAAATGTTGCTAAAATTTATAAAAATAGTAATGTAATCTGGGAGTTCTTTAAGCTTCATAGTTCAAAAGTCTTTTGGTTTATGATGTACTTGATTAAATTTTGTGCCTGTAATACCACCTAGAGGATGCTTTATTCTCCACATTATCAACTTTGATTTTCTGGGATGGGTTCTTACTCACCTTGGAAAAGACAAACTAAACTAATGTCACATGCATGACAGGACTTTTCCTTATGACCAACCTTGGGAAATAAATTTAAATCATCATCATTCAACCTTTAAAATTACTCTTCAATTTGCTGGACTTTTCTGCATGAGAGTCTAAGAAAAAGTTGTGTTTAATCACCAACAAAGAGATTAATAAGTTTTAAGAGTTAAAAATCATTAGAAGAAAGTTAGAGTATAATTTTATATATAAAAGGGCCATATATATGCAAACCTGCACATTAAGAAGGTGTTACATTAAAGTCCGTGAAAATGTGTTCTACACTTTCTCTCTAAAAGCCTCATAAAAATATGCAGGTTAGTAATCAGTACTATTTTATTACCCTGAACTTCAATTTGATGGCCATATTTTATCCTTTGCAATGAGTGGAATCCACAAAACTTTGCCCAAAGTTTGATTATTTACTTTTTAAACTCTCTTTCCAGGAGAAGAGAAAAGCATTAAAAATTATCACATTATATGGTATGTTAGCAGTATGTCATACTCCCCATTTTCATTTTTAAATTATCACAATAAATAACCAATAGCTAAGACCTGTGTCTTAAGTTCCTCCCAGTCTTAGTTAAACAATGGTTGGCAGCTATTTCCTTCTAGCTGCTTGGATGGAAGGGTGTCAGAATAACCTGAAACTAACCCTTCCACATCTAGTTCTTATTAATATTGGAATGTTTTCCAGTTTTTCACAGGAAATTGAGGAGCCTCATTATTATAGATATAAGGCTGTATGTATTCAATATTGTAACCACTAATGAGGAAGATAGATCTCTTTCAATTTTACATACCTCAGACTCACCTCTTCCAAAATGACCATACTGTTTGATCTTATGTTGTGAATATGTACTACATTATTTCTAAGGAAGTGAGACTGAGACAACACATGAATATGTTCTCTGGCAGTCATTTTAAAAAAGTATTACAATAAGATTTGTGCTTCAGTTGCTAATTTGTTAGCCAAAAGATTTCTGATTACTTCACCAGCAATAGTGTCCTATTTTCTAGCGTGTCAAATTTAAAACTCTGGAAGAAAACTTACCTAATTTAGTTCTTGATTGATTTGACTATTCTGCTTAAGTCATGACCTGTCTAGAACTACAAACCATATGAAAAAAAATTCAAACTGGAGAAAATATATCTTTCATTCAGTACTTTTCTAGAGACTAACTGTTGGATAAAACATTTTGCTTAAGGATTATTTTAAGCTAAAGACATGGAATATTATTCTAAAATAGGACAGATCATGTCCTTATGCAGCAAAACTTTTGAGCTTATCCTCCTAATGTCCATTTGCAAAGGCAAGTTGATATTCTAAATGGTGACTACTTGCATCTTCAAGATCATAGGATTAAGTACAAGGAGTTAGAAAGGAGTTGCTTTCTAATAGTATCATTCATAGCTCCTTTTAGATGTACTTCCATGATTACTTAGACAAACTTAATTAGCTTTAAAAATGGAACAATGGAACAAAATAGTTGATATGAAACATTCTCCCATAAAGTCTTGGCCACACTCTCCTTCAAGTACATTCAGAGTCAGGAGAAAAGTGGAATCAACCTTAGAGAGCACTTATGACAAGGAGGTAATACAAAGCTCCCAGATTCTATAAGGTCTTTTGTCCAACCTTCATGACATTCTCTCATGGAATGTATAGATAGCTCTTTGCTAAGCTCTAAGGGTAGATGCTCTTACAGATTCCTTGGGCTACCTGGCCTTAGAGTATATAATTTGTCCTCAGCTCCCAGTGCTGAACCCCATCTCTGACTCATACTCTTCTCTAGAATTTTGAGAAAACCAATCACTGTGAGAAATTTCTCAGAAACTTACCCAGTTCAAAATCTAAGCAGAGAGTAAAAGAAAATTTAAGTATGGGTGAATTGGTTTATTCCTGTTCATTATGTTTGCTCAAAGAGGCCTGAAGAAAAATTGATTTTCCCTATTATCAAAACACGTGATATGGAAATTGATGTCTCTTTAATCAAGATTTGAGGTACCCATCACATACAACAAGCCTTCATTTTAATATAGTCCACACCCATCTTTGTGTTAATCAATACAAGGTGATTCCCATCCCACAGAAATACCTCTTCAAAGGGAATATAAACTGTGACCCCACCACCATTAGGGATTTTGGCTTAAGAGAGACAGTCAAGTCTGCTGGTATTATAATGAAATTATTATATTACCAAGAAAATATAAATATTTGGCCTTTCAATTAAGCAGAATGAGAAAAGGCAAGAAACGTTCTTGCAGATGCCTTATTACCATCAAAACAGAAAAATCTGTCTGAAGAATGCAAGTCTCATGAGGAAACTGAGTACAAAAGCTGCCTATGTAATGCAGCTTTCTGTGATTTTGTCGTCTTGTATCTGGCTCTCTCAAGGGACAGGGACTACCAAACAGGATACTTGGCTACCTACCAAAATTGGTATCAACAAGTTAAAACTTAGAAGAGATCAGCCAAAATTTATGCATCTTGAGCAAGATTGTTTGGTAAGAATTGGGCAACAACACATTGAAGAAGGGCAGTATTAAATACAATTCTAGAAGTCATATGTCAATACCAAGAACTGCTTTAAAAATTTGAAGTGATGATTGCTGATGTGACAATCAGCAGCAATTAATCTTCCCACTCCTATACTTCTCATATTATTTGTCCTTGATGTCTTCTATATTTATCAAAAATAATTTTAAATTATATTTATCATTGTACATTTTGTATTTTCCTATTATATTATGACTTCTCTGAGATCAGAGAATGTGTCTTGCTCTTTCATCTTATTTAGTTTTTTACAAAAAGTCTTAGGATATATTTATAAAAGTAAAGTTGGAACCCAATCCTAGAATCTAAAAAGGTCTCTGCCTTTTTTAACACTCAAATTATAAATGGCTCATACACATGAATATTGTTTCCACCAGAGCTTAACCTTGTCATTTATCAACTAACAAAGCTTTAAAACCAGGACTTCTTGGGAACCACTCAGCTACTAGACTCTTTACCTACTCTCTAGTCTATTCCTTTCTCTCCTTTAGATTCAAAGAATTTCAAAAAAATATTGTACCTGAGAAATTAGATCTGAATGGAGTAGAGGGCTCACAATTAGAGTGCAGGACTACTATTTCAATTTGGGATAATTTACAACTCAAATGTTTTCTTACCTGTCATTGATTTCATTAAAGTGTAGATGCAAGTTGTTTTCCCTGACCCACTAGGTCCCAAGGTCATCATTCCATGTCTCACCCGTTGTGTTTCATACAGTTGGATAACTTTCAGCTTCCAAGGAGGATGATTAATTAAACCAGCTTCTTCGACCTAAAACCATAACCAAACAACAAAGTCAATCCTATTTAATGTAAGATTCAATTTGTAAAATCAGATTTAATATACACTCACAAATGTGGCAAATGCCTAGTTTCAATGATTTACTGATGCTACAAATAGCTAAAGGGAAATATAATATTGGCTGCCTAATATCTTTGGTTGAATCCATGTCAAGAGAATAATTTAAGAATAAAGTTTGAAACAATAAAAATGATTTTAAATTCCCTATTGATTTGATTACTATTCATTTTACTTCCTGATTCTCAATCATCCTCATCCATTTATGAAAGTGATTTTCATGCTGTGCAAATCTGGCCATGTCAATCCTATTGAATAAACCACAGTGACTTTCTATTGTCTCTAGGATCAAACACCAATCTACTACTTAGCATTTAAAGCACTTTACAATCTGGCCTCAATCTAGTATTCCATTCTTATTGCACATTATTCACTTTTAATACAGTCTACACAGTCTAGTCAAATTGTCCTTAGTGTTTCTCATTCATGGCATCATCTCCATGCATTTGTACTGTCTGGCCCCCATGTCTGGAATACACTCCCTCTTCACTTCTACTTTGAATCTTTAGCTTCCCTCAAGTCTCAGCTCAATGTCCACCTTCTTCACAAAGCCTTTATTCTTCCCAAGGGATGCTAGTATCTTCTATTAACTTTAGATGAAGCTTTCATACAATTATATGCAACATATATGGCATGTTACCTTCCTATATACATATCATTGATGGAATATAAGGCCTTTAAAAGTTCCTGTCACAAAAAAGACATGTAAATATTGTTGATCTCTTGATTGATCAATACACTAAAAATACTCCAAGGGAATTAATGGGGGGGAAGGAAGGTGTTTTAGCTGTTACAGACCTAAAACTATATTATAAAGAGGCCCTCATCAAAACTATTTGATACTGGCTAAGAAACAGAGCAATGGATCACTGGAATAGATTAGCTTCACAAAACACAATAGACAATGATATAATAATCCAGTGTTTGATCAACACAAAGATTCCAGTTTCTGGGATAAGAACATACTATTAAAAAAATTCTAGGAAAACTAGAATATAGTATGGCAGAAACTAAGAATTGACCAACATCTAACATGTATACCAATATAAGATCAAAATGGGTTCATGTTTTAAACATATAGGATGATACTAAAAGTAAATTAGGAGTACAAGGGATAGTTTACCTCTAAAATCTGTGGAAAAGAAAGGAATTTATAGCCAAAGAAAAACTTAAGAACATTATGAAAAGCAAAATGAATATTTTTTAATTACACGAAATTAAAAAGGGTTTGAACAAACAAAACCCAATATAGCAAAGATTAAAGGGGAAGCAGTAACCTGGGTGGGGGGATTTACAGCCAATGTTTCTGCTAGAAGTATCATTTCTAAAATATATAATTAATTCAAATTTAAAAGAATACAAGCAATTCCCCAATTGATAAATGGTCAAAGGATATGAACAAAGAATTTTTATGTGAAGAAATTAAAGCCATCTACAATGATTTGAAAAAATGCTCTAAATCACTATTGACCAGAGAAATTCAAATTAAGAAAACTCTGAGGTATCACTTTATACCTCTCAGATGGGCTAGACTGACAGGAAAAGATAAAGATAAATGTTGGAAGGGATGTGGAAAAACTGGGACACTAATTAATACTTTGTTAGCTGAGTTATGAAATGATCCAAACAATCTAGAGAGCAATTTGGAACTATGCCCAAAAGGCTATAAAACATACATTTGATCAAAGTATGTCACTACTAGGTCTGTACCTCAGAGATAAAAGAGAGAAAATGAGTCACATGTGCAAATATGTTTGTAGTAGCCTTTTTTGTAAGGCAAGGATGTCATAAGTTGGGAACTAGCTGAATATGTTTTGATATATGAATATAATGGAATATTATTGTTCTATAAGAAATGATGAGCAGGCCAATTCCAGGAAATCCTGGAAAAACTTACAGGAATTGGTGCTGAGAGAAGTGAGCAGAATCAAGAGGACATCGTATATATTAACGATAAGATTATATGATGATCAACTGTGATATACTTGGCTCTTCTCAACAATGTGGTGATTCAAGGCAATTCCAATAGACTTAGAATAGAAAATACCAATCACATCCAGAGAGAGAACTATGGAGACTGAACGTGGATCAAATCATAGTATCTTCACCTTTTATTGTTGTTTAGTTGTGTTTTTTCATGTTTTTTCCCCATTTTGATCTGATTTTTCTTATACATGGCAAATATGGAAATATGTTTAGAATTGCACATGTTTAACCTATATAAAATTGCTTTGCTGTCTTGGGAAGGAGGAAAGGGAAAAAGTAAGGGAGAAAAATTTGGAACACAAGGTTTTGCAAAAGTTAATATTGAAAATTATAAAGGGCTATTTTTTAAAGAAATTTTAAAAAGAAAAACTAAAAAATTAATTTGACCCTGTCAACTCACTACTAACACTACTCTCCAAGATTATTATCAACAAGAGAAAAGAACAACAAAAACACTATTTAGCTCTATGTAAATACAATTAAGAATAAAACCTTGATAATTATTCAGAAAGGGGATGTGGAAATAAACTATCTTATTAAAATTGATTTACACAATTTTAAAACCTATAAATAACAAAAGTTTATTTTCATACATAATCCTTTATAATATTTTTTCCACTTTTAAAAATAAAAAGAAAGGATAAAATGTCAGAATCAAGATTCAAGATGTAAGGTAGGAGTGAGTAAAAAGCCAAGATGAGTACAAAGTACTCTTGGTACCATTGGGCTGCTTGACCCAATTTGGTCTTTCCAAACCAGGAAATTTTCTTTGTTTTTTTTTTTTCTTTCAAGGATAGCAATGACCAATGACTGACCATCTCAACAAGGTGAGCCTGAGAAGGAAATGTGGGCTGATTATTTACCCCCTCAGAAAAAAGGATAAGGAGAATTCCTACTGGAAAGAATATTGATATCATAGCTACTTAATTTCATTTATAAAATGAATAGCTTATACTTCTATGGTGATTTTGAGTTTTCTACATGCTATATTTATATTTCTGCATTTGGTGCTCATCTCTGAAGTAAAGAGGCATTGTAATAAAGTCACCAGAAAGGGGCCCATAAGTCAGGACCTGAGTTCAAGTCCTATCTCTGACACAAATTGGCTTCATGAAAAGGGAACAATTTAGTTCATATTATCAGTGCTCTAGTCCAGTGGTGCCAAACTCAAATAGAGACAGATTTTTGCAATCTGAATATTGACCCAGAAAACTAACTTTTGTTAAACATTTCCTAATTGCATTTCAACAAGGTTCTGACACTAAGGATTTTCCCATGACACCACTGTTCTAAACAACTATCAAAGACTTTTAATTGCACAGAAAGTATTAATCTTTATGCTAGAAGCAGTTTCTTCATCTGAGAGTTCACTATACATATATTCATGCATAGATGTGTGGTTTTTTGCATGTACACGCATGTGTTACACATATGTGCGTGTGTAGAGAGAGACAGAGACAGAAAGAGACAGAGACACAGAGAGATACAGAGTTTCCAGTTCTTTTTACGAGGTGTGAACGGAAGGTATCGTTATCATCATTTTATAGATAATGACCCAGAGAAATTGATTATGAGCCTTAAATCATATAGGTGTTTTTTTTAAGTGATAGAACCAAGACTAGAATTTAGGGTCTCTGGTTTCTTAGGGTTTATTATAAAGCTTTTGATTACTCTAATTAAAAAATTTTAAAAACATAACTAAATGCACTGATGCAATCTCTCTTGAGATAAGGGCCTCATCAAACAAACATCTTACATAGACACAAATACACACACACACACACACATAATTGTTACCTTTCTGTCAATTGCAGCTTCCAGTTCAGGATAACCGGCCTTATCAAGTTGTATGTTTGGGAAAAGATCTTCTATCAGACTTAGAAATAAAGGTTCATCCTCATCAATCTATATGAAAAGAAAAGAAAAAAGAAAAAAAGATTAGGGAAAGGAAATGAAAAGAAAAACAAATCATTTTTACCAGCAAAATAAAGATATTTCCCTAATTTCTAAAAAGACCAATACAGTTTTACATATGAAAATCATTAAACATATGTACCATCTTATTTTGAACCTATATGCTTTCATCATTACCAAAAATCAAAGAAAAATGCCATATGTAACCACTTTCAAATATGACACGAAGCCTTGCTTGCATTACTCTGTTTCTACATGTTCCAATTAAAGATTTAAAAAACTACATCAATAGCTATAATAGATAAGAACTCATTAGCAAATTGAGGAAGTTAGACTTCTATTCATAGTTTTCTGGTGAAAAATGAACATCTGTTAAGACCACAGAAAAAAGAAACATAGATTTAATACTAGAAAGAACATTAGAGGTCATCAAGTATAATCTTCTCACTTTACATCTAGAGGAAATGAGAACAAGGCAGGTTAAGCAACATTCCCCGAGCCACATAATTAATAAGCATATGAGGTGACATCTGAACTCAGGTTTCCTGATTCTTAATTCAGAATGCTATAAAATGTAACATTTTGCTTTTGGATTCTTCCAATTGTGTCTGTCTGTATGGAGAATTGCTGACTGATCTCTCTTCCTTGAAATTTTAAAAATCTAAGTTTCTTAGATTTTTGCACAATTTAAATAATTTGCTATCTTATTGGCAACAAAAGGGAGAAAAGCTGTTGTTCAAATGAATAAAAATAATTAGTTAAATTGAAATATAAATGGGATCTTGACTGATAAAATTTCTTCACCCAGATTTCCTGCTATAAGTATTTTGCCCATGTTCAGTTATTTACTATGAAAATCACAATAAATACAAATTATGCTGGCTATAATATAGACAGTATCATTTTAATTTTCCTTAGTGTTTCTGTAGCAATTAACTGTTTTCTAATTAATATCTCTAATAAACATCTTAACAGCTATTCATGCTTGATCAATTGAACTGGTGCTTAAGTGTTACATGCCCATCTATAAAGCTTACCAGTTTAGAAAGATTCATATCTCTTAGCACACGCATGACAATGGTTGATTCTGTGTCAGTGGGGTTAGCTCTTTTTGCTGCTCCTAAAGTCCTGAGTACTGATAAAATATTACGTAGTCCAAAATCATAATGTACCTAAAAATAAAATGTTTTTAAAATATTTTTATTATTTCAATAATAGCTTTTGGAAAGCTATTTGGAAAAAAAAAATATCTAATATATCCAGAAGGATTACCAGACAGTGCAATGGTGATTAATGATGATTATGCATCATAAACATACATAAACAATAGGTACTAGGCACAGGTTTCTCTTAGAATACATTGAAAAGCAAGTAGAGAACATGTAATGACAAAAATCTATTCATTTTATGAAATTTATTCCATGAGTACAAGAATTCACAAGAAAATATATTAGTAGTACTACAATAATAGAGGAAATTATTTAGTGAAATTAATGTTATGCAGAGAATCTCACTTTCAACTTGAAGAAAGAGAAGGATATTGTTTTACTATAAAGGAATTATATAGTATAATTAATATGATTAATTCTTTGTTAATATTGTTTCTGATATATAACATTTTAAAATTTGTGCTTCAGACAAGCAATCTCTTTCTACCCATTCAGGATGATACTTTCATTTCAAATTTTAGTCTTCCACAGTTTCCTGGGATTACATAGAACATGTCAAAGATAAAATTAATCCCAGGTCCACTTAGTTCATGGACAGCTACATCTGTGGCACACATTTATGTTCCACGTTTTAATTGGTTCTTTTCTGGTGTGCATGAGGATTATTATTGTAGTGGTACTTGTTCTTTTGTTTACTTGTTCATTTAAAGTATCTTTAAATCCTCACCCTCTACATAGTTTTCCAACAAATAAAATTTTGAAGACATCAAATGATGTGTTGATGCAAGACAACTTTGAGATGGTCGCACCTGCTTAGAGAGCTGCTCCTCACACAGTTTATATAATGTGAAAAACTTCCTTGCTAAAACAATGTTATCAATGAAACCACAACTAGCCAGCTTCACCCGGATTATAATTTGGCGATCAGGAACCATCATAGCCACTGAACGGAAGTTAATCTTTAAATTTTCTGGTAGCTCTTGTCGACCAGCATATCCAGGGTTCTAAACATAAAAGATTTTAATAAAATAGTTATTAAATACTACAGTATAAAGCAATTTTCTAGCTCCTTTCCCCATACAGTTAAGTTAGTTTTACCTTTAAAAGTATAGAGAAGTCCTGCAAAGATTTAGCCCAGGAGACCAGGAAAGCTGTGTCTAGTCACTTCCTCAATACAAACCTGAGTTCAAAGCAACTATAAAATGCTGGATGAGTTCTGAGATGTTTGGCCAGTGGAACTGGATTGAAGCTTCACTCAGCTGAATTATCTCAAAAAGCTATCTTTTTTGAAAATATTTCTGCTATGGCTAAGTAAATCTCCTGTTGGTAATTGTTACATGACATATAAATGTTTCATTTTATTATAATATCGATCTAAATTATCAGATATCTGTCCTGAGTAAGGCGCAGCTCAGGATAGATAGTTGCTATTTGCAAAGTATTAAATGAAGCACCTGGAGATGCTTCAAACCTCCCAAAAGACTGATAATTTATTCTCTTCACTAACATAGTTCGCAACACCTCCATGACTTAAATGGTTCTCTGAGTTGTGTGGCCAAGAAAGAAATACCTGAAGGCTTTTGCAAATAACAATGAACTGGAAGAAAAAATTTAAATAAAACTTAGTTCTGCTCTCATAAACCACTATCACAGAGCATTAAGCACATACAAAAGCCACATCAAAAGAGACATACGATGCAGATGCAATAAATCTGTAACTGCTACCAGTGAGGGAACAACTTTGCATTAAGAAAACCTAGATTTGAATCCTGACTTTTTTTTTCTTTTGCTGTATGTGTGAAATTAGGAAAGCTACTGCTCCTTTCCAACCCTGTGCTTTTTCATCTGTAAGATAAGTGATTAAAATTATCTCTAAGATCCCTTCAAACATTTTACTAAGGTCATTAACCAGATTTACCATCCTATGAACCATCAAGCAAGACTAATGTCTATGCATTTCTTAACTAGCAAGACCTGTTTTGTCATCAAAGAAGGGACCTGCCAATAAGCTATCTTCTTTACCATTATAGATGAACCCATCAGCAATTTAGTGGAGAAAACTGCTTGTAATTAAGCATTTAATCCACCTGCCTAAGGTCATAAAGCCAGGATATAACAGACTACCTTTAACTTAGATTTTCTTATTTCTAAGGCTAAGTATCAATATACACATGTTTTTATACATATATATATATATATAACCATATATGCATATATATGTATATACAGGCAAATATACAAAGCATACATATACCTATCTTTATTATGTATATATGCATATGTATATAAAAACAATCTAAATTGATAAATTATTAGTATCTTGCTAGGAGCAAATAAATTAATATATATAAAATGTATCCTAAAGTATATAATCCCAATTCTTACTAATGAGAAGCAACTAAAATTATATTCTTAAGAGAAAACATTGAATCTGTGATTACAATGTAGGAAATTCAGCAGTTAATTTTAAATTTTCTTACCATAGTTAGAAAGAGTCCAAACTCTGGATTCATCTGTACAGTGTCTCCATCAGTAAAAATAAAACTCTTTTTACGTTCTTTTTTACATGTCAGAATAATGGAGATTTGCTGTGCAGCAACAGATAATACTGGTAGATCAATACGGTTAAATTCATCAAAGCAACCCCAGGATCCTGACTGTGCCAGCCCTTAGAAAGAAATTTAAAGAGAGAATCTGATTAATATATAGTATCAGAGAATTGAGGATTAGAGTGTTATAAAGGAAGAAGGCTGCTGTCAAAGTAAATTAGAGATCAGTTCACTCAGAAATAAAATAGGAGAGTATGGGGAAATAGAAGTTAAGTAAAGTGAACAGAACAACTGGCTCTGGAACATAGTTCACATAGTATCCCTCATTAGCTCAGATCTAGCAACTTAGATAAAAACAATTCTACAATAGTTGGTGATGTAGATAATGTTTGTACATAATGACCCACTCTAGTATTATTCAAGATTCTCTCTGAGTTTTGATTGATTTTCGATCATGAAAAAAAAAATCAAACTATTAAGAAAAACTAGCAATTTGCATTATTGTACTTTGACTATTGACCCTCACCTTTAAAAATTCTTCCCAGGCCTCGGAAATCCATCTGGTCTGAACAGTTGAAAACCACCACATATTTACCAAGGCACCTTCCCATATCTTTTGTAGTTTCTGTTTTGCCAGTCCCTGCAGGACCAGCAGGTGCTCCTCCCATGCTCATTCCCAAAGCCTGAGCCAATGTGATATAACATCTATAGAGGTAGGAAGAGAGGAAGGAAATATGATTGATATTGACAGGATTGGGGAAACAGATAAGAAGTTATACAATATGAAGAAAGTTCTGATTTGGGAATGAAAAGATTTGGATTTGAGATGTATGATCTTAGACAAGCCATTTAACCCTTAGGATCTCAATTTCTTTTATACCAGATAAAAAAAGATATGATAGATGATCTTTATGGTCTTTTATTTGATTGAACTCAGTTTGGATAAATGAATAAATCATCAGCTGCATTTTATATTTATAATTTAGTGTTTATGGATATTATGAATATTAACATGCATATATGTGGAGTAGTTATATGGAATATATTGTATAGAATATATTCTTTTTATACATACATATTCACATATAAAATATAGGCACAGGATGTCCCAAAAGTCTTAATGCAATCTTAAACTTTAATAGAATATTTCAGAATAGAAATGTCAAAATAAAAAGTATGAGGACAACTTGTATCAATATTCTTCAAATGCCTATTTTTACAAAAAAAAAAAAACCATGTTTGTTAAAATGCAAATAACTTTGTGCAGGAAAATAAAGAGGAAAATACAGCTATTAAATAAAGAATGGGGACCATTAATGAGCATGTCTAAACTAGCCCTTTGTTTAATTTCATCTTACCTCTGGGATAAATCTCTTTGGGTCACGCAGTACAAAGAATAATAGAGCCCCTGTTGACTTCCATTTATAGTAGAGCTTCCAAAATCAATTATTATTTAGAAACTAACAAACACTGGCTAATCAACTAATATATTTTTCAAGCATTACTTTAACAGGAATGTTTCTGGTTTACAAGGAAAAAGAGGTAACCAACTTAAATGTCACTATTTCAATATACAATCATAATGTTTAAATGGAAAGTGCTTGGGCATGTGGCAAGAGTCACTTGCCTCTCTCCATCAAGACACAGCTACTTAAATAAGCCTGTCTTAACTACAAGGCATCAATCATCATTGAGAGATAGTGGCACAGGATCTTTATATATATATATATATATATATATATATATATATATATATATATATATATATATAAAATCTATGTGTGTACATATCTGTTTTATTTTCTTCATTCTCCTCAGTATTTTATCTCTCCTACCCATTTCTAGTATTTCTTTATGTCCTTTTTTCCCAATTTCACTGGGGTTTAGTACTTTCCTATCATCTACTTCTACCTTGTCATATCTAGTGACTCTTCTTCCCTCACATAATTCCCCATAATATGGAACAGAAGAATATTCATTACTTTTATAATGTTCTCTTATTTTTCTGATCATGCAGTAACCTGCAAGGAGGGAGAGGACAGAAAGGATGGTGTCCTTCATGCATTAATTTAATTTAAATGATGTTCATTCAAAGTAATAACAAAAGTGGCAGTAGAAAAAGGATATATGAGTATGCAAATCCAAAGTACTTTGGTCCTACTATGCTTTTTTGCACAATTTTACAGAGCAGTCTTAAACTAGTTGAGTTCATTAGTGTGGGGACCTTCTGGTGTAGAAACCCCTATGAGTGCAAATTGGTATTTTATATATAGTTTACATCTTTAAAGAGCTGCCTGGCAGACTGAAAGATTGAGTGACATGCCCTAGGCCATTTAGCTAATAAGTCAAGGATGAAATTTGAATCTTAGTTTTAATGGCTTCAAGGCTTACTCTTTAAACCGTATACCACCCTCCCTGACAGATCCTATCATATATGCATGCATTCATTAAATTAAGACTTACTAGTTATCTCTAAGAAGCTTAGACCTGTATATTTTATCCTATTTGCTAAAAACTTAATTATAGACATATATTTTAAGAATAATGCAATAAAGATTTTTAAAGTAAGAACCACTTGTTTGTTAATAAATTCAAAATGATTACATTTCATTAAATTCACTTTTCAGCTAATATGGGCAACTAGGTTGCATAGTAGATAAAACACTGAGATTGAAATCAGGATAACTCATCATTATAAGTTCAAATATAGCCTCAGACATTTACTGGCTGTGTGACCCTGGGCAAGTCATTTAATACTGTTTGCCATTTATAAAATGAGATGGAGAAGGAAATAGAAAAACATTTTAGTTTCCTTGACAAGAAAACACAAATGGAATCACAAAGAATCAGATATTATTGAAATAACTGAACTACTTAGCTAATATTGTATTTTAATATGCTATAATTCAGATATAATGTTATGTTATATATCTACCACTGAGATTTGAATTTTAAATTTTTCCTCAATATCCATGACAGGGGCACCTAATACTTAACTTGTGGTCAGAAAATTGAAACTGGAATTCTACCTATGCCACTTAAACTATATGATCTTATGTGTGACTTTTCCAGATCTCTAGGGCCCTTTTAACAAAGGTTCAGTGATTCTAATTTGTGTTGATTCAGTGACACTCTTAGTAAAATTTTCCTTATGATCAATGCTCAGAAAAGAATTAGGGACCTAGATTGTGTTCATGGAACAAAATAAATTTAAAGGAAAACTCAACTCCCATAGTTTAATCAGTACTGTGTTTTAACTAACTATGCTAATGATAAAAATGACACTGCCACAGAATCGTGTAAAGTGGCAGTGGAAGTTTAATCAGAGCTAATTTTTGAGGAAACTCAGGTCAAAAGAAATGAAGCTAATTGTCCCTGGTAACACAAATTCTTTGTGGAAAATCCAAAGACACAGGCATTAAATGCCTATATATAACAAATATTCCATAAGAAATAAGGAAGGAATTTTTTTCTCATTGTTACCCACTTATAGTACAGATTCTTTCTGCTTTTAACAAAACTCTCTCTACAATAAACTCAAGTCCAAGAGTGTGATGGTAAATGTTTAACAAATGGCTCTCTTGGGGGAAAATGTAGGTATGTCATAATTTTTTGTGGCATTTGCTGATTTTTTTTATTTTCTTTTTAAAATAATAATAGCTTTTGATTTTTCAAGATAAATGAAAAGAAAGGTTTCAACATTCAGCCTTGCAAAATCTTATGTTGCAAATTTTTCTCCCTTCCTCCCTACCTCTCTCCTTCCCTAGACAATAAGTTATTCAATATAGGTTAAACATGTATAATTCTTCTAAACATATTTCTACATTTATCATGCTCCACAAGAAAAATCAAATCAAGAAGGGGGGAAATGGGGCAGCTAGGTGGCACAGTGAATAGAGCACAAGCCCTGAAGTCAGGAGGACCTGAAGTCAAATCTGGCCTCAGACACTCAATACTTCCTAGCTGTGTGACCCTGGGCAAGTTACTTTTTTTTCTTCTTTTCCTAAGGTTGGGGTTAAGTGACTTGCCCAGGGTCACACAGCTAGGAAGTGTTAAGTGTCTGAGATCAGATTTGAACTCGGGTCGTACTAAATTCAAGGCTGATGCTCTATCCACTGCGCCACCTAGCTGCCTGGGAAAGTCACTTAACTTCAATTGCTTCAAAAAAAAAAAAGGGGGGGGGGGAATGAGAAAGAAAAAAAAGTAAGCAAACAATAATAACAACAATGGTGAAAATACTATGTTGTGATCCACATTCAATCCCTATACTCATCCTTTCTCTGGATGCATATGGTTCTTTCCATCACAAATCTATTGGAATTTGAATTGAAATAACTCATCCTTAAAAAGAGCCAAGTGATAGGGCATAATTTTAAGAATAATGTGCATTATTATTAGCATTTCCTCCGTTGCTTTTTTAAGTCTGGATAATCAACAAAATAATAAGTCCAGTTCTAATTTTTAATATTTGCTAAATTTAATGCTAAAATTTGTTAACAATCAACTGAGCCAATGCAAGTTAACTCCATTGCACCACTGTAATGGTATATTAATCATATAATCTTTATCCAACAACAGAGTTTTGTAATGTTTCATGCTTTGGGGGTAAAACAAGGGCACTGAATTAATGGGGTGGAAAAACTGAAAAATCAGAGTTCCAACTACAGAAGGAGAAGAAAGGAATAAAAAGGAAGCAGAAAACAAGATTATAAATAAATTGGGGATGTGTAGACCTAAAGAAGCAATGATAGAACTGTAGTTTTTTTTTAGTTTTGTATACTTTAATTATTAAGTAGAGTATTTTTCAAACTCTTCATTCCTGCTAGTGTTATTTCTTTTCTAAGGATATATGAGATTTGGGAATTTTTTTGTACCTAAAATGATTCAATACTGCTCACTGTATCAGAATGTCCATCTTTTTAACACAAAATGTCCTAGTGGTTTAACATGATATCATATAATGAGTAGAAAAATCAAATTATAAGTAATCCAAATAGCCCTGTAATCATATTTGGATGCCATTATTAAAGATTTACAGGCTAACAAAGTAAAGCTTAGACTCTCCCCAACAATGCATATACATCTAACTTTATTTTTTCATGTTATAGCTACTGAGGAGAACTCTTACTATTAACTTTACTTGTATTTCAGAAGACAAGGAATAGTGCAAAGCCTGAGGGAACAAACTAAATGTGTTTCATGGAGAATGAGAGATGGAATTATCCTCTCTCTGATAAAAGAAGAAAGGTTAAATGTATATCGTCTGAACTTCAAACAAAGGGAAGGGGAATAAGGAAAATCATGACTTACTCTACCATTTTTCTCCTTTTGTCTTTTTTTCCTTTGTCTTCATTAGTCCCAGCTTTGTTTTAGGAAAAAGATTTCACCTCCTAAATTTTCTATGCCTTATATAAGGACTTGGACAAAAGCTATGCTTTTGAGTTCACTCTTCCAAAATTTAAGTTGTTACCTTATTTTTTCTTATTTTTCCATCCTCTCATCTTTTTACTTCTGTCTGCTATGCATCCCTCCCAAACTTAGCATAGGGAAATATGTAAATAATAATAATAATAATATTGTAAGGGTTAGTCTCATTTATCCTAACTGAAAACATTATTCAATAAAAGTGGTTAAAATGGTTGCTGCCTAGTCATAACACCTTAGAATGTCTTTAAAACTCCTAAAAAGGGGGGAAAGCTATTGTTTTATTGTTAGAAACATTCTTAAAGTATTTTTTTTATAATGAATAATAATTTTATTATTAGGAATAATGTGTCTTTTTCTCTGCTGCCACAGATCTCTCTGTTCCTTTTAAGAATGTGATAAATTCAGTAAACATGAATTTATTACATTCTTAAAAGGAAAACCAAGTGATACATTAAAAAAGATTCCTTGTATGCAATTTTTATGTTCTATGTATATGAAAAACTCATTTGGTGATCAATAACAAAGTATTATTTTTAAAAAGAATCATAAGGTGGTTGATACCACAATTTTAAGGTAGAGTCATAGATTTGCATAATTTTAGCACTGGAAGGGGTTGTTGAAAATTTTAAGAGCACACCTCATTTTATAGATGATGAAATTGAGGCTCAAACAGGCTAAATGACTTTCCCCAGTGATAGAACTGGGATTAGAATCCAAGTCTCTTGATTATCAGATCTGTATGATTTCTACTACATCTTAGTTTTATTTTGTCTTCTATTGCTTTCTTGCCTAAACACCATTTTGAATGTTTCAATAGGATGACACTAAATATCAAAATCCAGCCATGATTTGTAACATTTTTTTAAATTTCCATAAAAACAAAGTCCATTCATCTTCATGGCTCTTCAATTTCTACAAAGATCATTTTAACTTTGCCTCAATTGAGACAAAGTGAAATTGCTTTGTATGGACAGCTCCTGGGTAAGTCTGGTTAGGTTTTTATCTCTATCCAGCATAAAATATATGGGAAAACTCACATATAATGCTAAAGATGTCTGGGTTTCAAAGACTTCAGATACGAAGGAATCAATAAAATGTGAAGACATAATAAAACCCCCTAAGCATTTTTGAAAAGAAAAAAAGAGAAAAAAAAATCATAGAATCACCTATCTGTGAGAGGAGTTATGACAAGCCTGTCAGTGCAGCCTAAAAATTCATTCTGATATATAAAAGCGACATCTGTAATGTGAATCATCATCTTGTCAGAGTCTTCATTAAAATAAAATCTGCACTGTTTCAGCCACTCGAAATCGGTAGGGTTCTTGATATGCATATGACACTGAAATTTAAAATAGGTACATGATTACAAATGAAAGAACCATTCATTTCAAATATATAAATTAACAACTGACTGGGCTTCACAGGGCAATTAAGGGGACTCACTGGAATTCCTAAAATTTCTGAGAGGGGAAAATATCTACTCTTCATTTCACAGTTCCGCAAAGAAGCTTTTTGTAAACCACAGAGATAGTGCAAGGAGAGTACCTTCCTTAAACAAGATTTATGTATACATTCAATGAAAGTAAATAACTTTGCAATAAACAAGATATAAACTTTTAAAATTAGTTTAAAAAGCCAAACTATTTCCAACAGATATATGCATAAAATATAGTCTATGAAAAAGACAAAAAGCATTTTATGATATAGCATACTATTATGACATAAGCAAACAAATTTAGATAAAAGTGATGAGAATTGTGATTTTTTAGGAACTACAACTTTTATATTAGAAAGAAGGAAACCTAAAATACCTACAAACATATTCCACCTTTTAAAAGTTATTATGTTGTTAGTTAGTGGCATTTATGTTTGATTTTTTAATAAATTTTCTACATTTAATAAACCCACAAAAACTCTTAATTTCCAAAGTTTCTTGACTTCCAAATCTATTTAAGAATGAATGTGTACTTAAGTACTAAAAGATATTATCATTTTAGATTATTATGCACATTATTGTCATTATTTCTAGCTTAATATTTTTAAATTATTTACTATTTGCAGCTACATGGATATTAAAAAAGCAGAAAAATTTTAAGGTAGTAGTTTTGAATTTGAAGGTGGAGGACCTAGGCTCATTTGCTAGCTCTGTCCCTTGCCACAAGAGTGACCTTTAACCAAACCACTTGACTTTTTAGGAACTCATTTTCCTCATAAATAAAACAACATAGTTTAAACCATATAATCTCTATGGTCCTTTCAAGTTTTATATGTATGATTCCACAACATTTATGACAAAAAAATAAACCCCAGAAAAATTTAGTATTTCATTAATTATACCAAATATGAGCTATCACCTTCTATACTTAATGATTTCATAAAAGCAGATCTTCTTCCTCTCTTTTTGCCTATTTTTTCCTTTCCTAAAACTTTTCAACATTATGTACTTTTAAAGATGAAGAGTTAATATACTATCTGGAGTAAGACTTAAAAGTTTTTCTACTTGTAGTCCCTTTTTGCCTGAAAAATTTCTATATGACCCAGGGTATATTATTATATAAAATAGTTATACAAATTTAAGATTTACTTATAACAAATCATAATTTTATAATTCCCATATCCAGTTACACAAGGCAATACTGACCCACATCTTACGAAGCTTTGATCTAGAGCATAACACATTGAGAGCAAACACTAGCAAAATTATATACATATATATATTTGAAAAGTTTATTTGACAAAAAAACTCGACTATCCTAGTAAACTTTTCCACTAACAATCAAATTGTTCTTAGTAGTAATAATAATTATCAAGATATCTTTAATTAATAAAGATTTTTAAATAACCAGATGGGAATTCCCTATGTTAATGAAAGCACATATCTGAAATTTCTCCTCCTGTTAAACAACCAGATAGGCAGAAAAGACAGACAAGCAACAAACACAGAAAGAAAGACACTGAATCCTAACTATATAGGAGCTAAATGGTAATTTTTTCAATATCTTTTTAAAATTTTCACAATTAACATGTATAAATGTATACAACTATCCTAGAATGGGGAAAAAACAGTAAAATCAGTTGTTGTCATCATGAAAACATTTGTTAAGCTGAATTTCAATTTTCATTTTAGTTTAATTAAATCAAAATAAATTAAGTGGGTAAATAGTGGAAGCTACTAAAAGCATTTACCAGCTCATCGAAGATATCCCTTTGGTGAACATGAATGGTAATCAAAGTCTCATATTTCACCCGTTCCATTGAACTTAAATCCTTTGTGGTCATGCCTATCAGTGTATTCAGTAGTTCTAGAAAAGATTGATTCGTTTTCTGCATGATTTTTTTATCATATTTGGCATTTGTGAGAGCCTCCTCTGAATCTCTTGTCCATATCAACTGAATTCCTAGCAATCCAACCTGATGGAAACAAAAAGTCAATGTAAGCTTATTTATATAGAAATATTTAACCTGATTATCTATAAAAAGTAATTATTTATCAAAATTTGAATTCAAAGCTTTGTCTTCTTTTTTTAATAATAATTTTTTATTTGTCAAAATACATGCACATATAGTTTTCAACATTCACCCTTGCAAAATCTTGTGTTCCAAATTTTTCTCTCTCTTTCCTCACCTTCCCTCTTCCCTAGGTAGCAAGGAATCCAATGTGCAATTCTTCTAAGCATATTTCTACATTTATTATGCTACACAAGATGAAAAAGAAAAAAAAATAAGAAAGAAAAAAACAAGCAAGTCAACAACAAAGGTGAAAATTCTATGTTGATCCATATTCAATCCCCATAACTGTCCTCTCTCTTTCCATCACAAGTCTATTAGAATTGTCCTGAAACATCTCATTGTTGAAAAGAACCATGTCCATTAGAATTGATCATTACATAATTTTTTTGGTGCTGTGTATAGTGTTCTCTTACTTCTACTCATTTTATTTAGCATTAGTTTGTCTCTCTAAAAGCCTTTTTTCTAAGAAATAATGGGTTATTTTTCATACAAAGTCTTCAAGCAAAGACGAAGTAATGTCATCATGGGCATTGGGGAGAAAATTATTCCTCTAATAGCAGTTATATTGAGTAGTTTCAGGTTTCTTTCAATTTTGAGATTTTCTGATGACCCAGTCTAAAGTGATTGTTTTTCTCTTCACTCTCCCAAAACCTCCTCTAGTAATTGTTTCATATGTGTCATATGTGTGTGTGTGTGTGTGTATGTGTGTGTGTGTGTGTGTGTGTGTGTGTGTGTGTGTGTGTGTAAGGACTGCATTCTCTTTAAATGTCTCTTATATTATTATATTATTCTGTTGATTTTTACTTTTTGTTTTCTTTTCTTTTTAATCTTTTGTTATCTTTTCATTTGTCTAAGACTTATCTCCCTCAGATCATGGTAAATTCTCTGAAGGAAAAGATCAGTCTTCTTTATATCCTCACAACAGGTAAAGTAATGCTTCCTATTTGGAAGCAACAAGCACATCACATTTCTTCGGGAAAATAAATAATTTGGAGTATTTTGATTAGTTTTCATTCTACTTGTAAATATATTTTACAATTTTTATGAGTAAGATATATTGAGATTGAAGTATTAGAAAAGCCAAAGAGCAATATCAAAAATGTTTTAAGGGCAATATATATGCTATTTATGTTTTATTTATAATTCAATTGTACATAGCACAAAAATTGCAAAAATAACTTTCAGCTATGTGTTTTTAAAAGTTTATTCAAATATAATTATACAACTTGTGAACACATTTCTATCATTTTTATATTATGAAAATCTAGTTGTTTGAGCTTTATTTTAGCAGTCAATACACACTTACAGAGATCTGGAAATAGCATTCTATACAAAACACTATTTTAGTTTAATATTGACCTGTGCAGGGAAGGAAGAAAGAAATTCAATCAGTTGGAAGCCTGGTTCCTGAATATTTGCAGATGCCTGGCGAATCACAAGATGTAATGAGGACTGAGATTCTTCCAAGAGAGAATTAAGCCAAACTTCTACATTGCCTTCTGCCATCACAGGTTTATCCAATTCAATCATCTCACCCTCACGTGAAGAAATTGACACAATACGATCATAGATCTATGTTAAAGCATGAGGAAAAAATTACATTCATGTAAAAATGAAGATAAATGCACCAATTTTTCATCCATTCTTTTCTTCTCTTATTCTCATTTCTATCTTTCATCAAGTTAAGCTTCCAGCAAAAGAAATTAAATAACTATAAGCTTCAGAACTGATTATCAAAAGAGAAAATACTTTAAAATTATGAAATTTCATTAGACAGACTAGATGGATTCTCAATAATGAAATATTCTGATTCTGTGTGCTTAAAAATAACTCACATATTGTGCATAATGATAAATAAATGAATAAACAAAATATGTTATTAAGAACCAAAATTGAGCATACCTTTTCATGAAATTTGACAGATTTTATGTTGTCAAATACATTCAGCAAGTGAGCCTGTATGGTATGAGAATCTGAAGCTTGGCCAAGAATCTCCAAAAGGGCAGGGTCAGAGACAAAAAAGAACCGAGGAAAAGAAAGTCGTTTTTTCTCCAAATATCTGATTGGTAGAGAAGAAAAATATAAATTCATTTAAATGCGTTTTTAATTTGGTTTGCTGGGAACCTGATTTTAATGTGTGATTGTTTTTAAATTTTATGATTTTAAAAAAAAATATCCTTGTTGCTTTTGTTGCCATTTCCAGAAATGCAAACTATCCACATTCTGATTACAAATTATAATATGGGGGGGTGGCATTTAGTAATCATATATGTTCTACATAATACACAGGAAGAAGGTCTACATTTTGACTTAACCATAGAAAATTTTGCTTCTAGTTCTTGTACAAACCATCTCAATTCATTTTTTTTATTCTGTAGACATCCAGCCACTCTTTTATTGTCAGCACAAGAATAATGGGAGACAGAGAAGTTAGATGTTAGACCTATTATTAAAATTGAATCAATGGCACTTTCTCTTTTTTCAAGGCTAGGTTTAGGTTTCAAGGCTCTGCCTCTTCTGTGAAGCTTTTCTTTATGTCTGTAACTTAAGAAATTCTTCCAATTTTCAGATTTTCCCAGCACAATCTACCAGTATCTCTTTTTCTCCCTGTAATGTTTTACTTTATATTATGCTGAGTATATTTTATTTTCTCTGTAGTAAAATGTAAACCTCTTAAAGGTAGAGATTCTGAAGTTTTCGTTTATTTTTTGTTATCTCCAAGGCTTAGCAGAGACTTGTACAAATAGTTGATACTTAATATATATTTATTGAATTCAATTACTGAATTAGCAACTGATTGAATGTGTGCTTTGAGATAGAGACAGGAATCAAAGAAGACTTTTGAGAAAGTAGTAGTAGTACTATTAGCAGAAATAGAGAAGTAAGAGATTGGGCCAAATTTAAGAAAATGATGAGCTCTTTTAGAGCTCAATGTTAAATTTGAGGTGCTAGAAGACAAGTGATGGTGGTAATAATAATGATAATAAGCAATTGGAAAGAGGATTGGAATTCCAGAGAAAGGTTGAGATAAAGAGAAAATTGTGAAGATCCATATTGACAGGTTATCTAAGTATTGATCATAAATTATGGGCAAAGGAGATTTCCAAGGAAAACAATGTTAAGAGAAATGAGGATCAAAAGCAGAATCTTTGGCAATCAGCACATTAAAAAGGCAAAGAATAATAGCAAAGAATCCAAAAATAAAAAAGAATAATTATAATAATAGGAATAAAAGTGTACAGTGCATTGTTATGAAAGCAAAAGAAAAAACACTATGGGAAAAATGACATCCTCTTGTAAAATTTCAAAGAGGGGTAGAGGGTAAGAATTAATCCATTCAACTTCTTGATAAGGAAGTCATTAATTATTTTGAAGTGATTTATTTTAATAAAATAGGGAAGGAAAAAAGAAGGAAATAAGAATTGATATTGCATATACTATGTGCTTAGCACTATGTTAAGTGCTTTACAAATATCAACTCATTTGATCCTCTCAATAACATGGGGTAAGAGAGATTATTATCCTCATTTTTATAGATGAGGAAATTGAGGCAAAGAGAGATTTAGTGACTTGCTAATGAGTGTTTGAAGCAGTATTTGAACTCAGATTTTTGTGACTAGATCCAATATTTTAGCCATTATACCATCAGAGATAGATGACAAGTGGTTGAGGAATAAATAGGTTCTAAAGAAGTAGAAGCAATGTCTACACATTAATCCTTCCAAAAGTTTAACAGTGACAGTTTAAATGTATTTAAATGCCATTGTTATGACATTTAAAGAGAGTAATACCTTCAAAAAGCAGTTTGATAAAATTAGTCAATAATTTTAGTACTTGCTATGTACCACATGCTATATTAAATGTTTTAATACAAAGAAAGGCAAAAATATGTACCCTTCTCCCATGGAATTCATATTATATTGGGAAAAATAATATGCAAATTATATGTAATATGCAAATAAAAAATAAATATGCAAATATGTATATATAAAATATTTTATTTTAAATAGAAATAAAACACTAATAGTTGAAGCGACCAAGAAAGTCTTTCTCCAGGGCAAATTTGAGCTGAATCTTTTTTTTTTTTTTTTTCCTGAGGCTGGGGTTAAATGACTTGCCCAGGGTCACACAGCTAGGAAGTGTTAAGTGTCTGAGACCAGATTTGAACTCGGGTCCTCCTGAATTTAAGGCTGGTGTTCTATTCACTGGGCCACCTAGCTGCCCCTGAGCTGAATCTTAAAGGAAGTCAGGGACTCTGAGAGGCAAAGATGAGAAAGGAAAACATTTCAGACATGAAGAACAGTCAATACAAAGGCATGCAGTGAGGAGATTCAGGGCTGTGTGCTAAAAACAGCAAATAGTCAAGTAGCTAGATCATAAAGTACATAGAAGAGGATAGAATAGAAAAAGTGTAGAGGAAGAAACAAGCATTTATCCAAGGCCAACACTATGCTTAATGCTTTACAAATGTTATCTTATTTGATTTCATTTGAACAAGACTGGAAAGATTGGAAGGGGTCAAGTTGCATAGGTTTTTGAAAAAATAAATTCCATTTTGAAGTTGTTGAGCTTGAGTGCCCCATGGAATATTTAATTTAGATGTCTAAAAAGCAGCCTTTTATATGAAACTGGAATGCAGAAATAAGATGAGCAAAATAATAATGGAACTCATCAAGTGCAATAGTGGAGAAAGAGAAAAGGAGAGGATTCCAGGCATCTACACGGGTATGACTTGGATGAAGATCTAGGAAAGGAGGCAAATAAAGAGTGATTAGACAGGTAGGAGGAGAATCAGTAAGGAGTAAAATAATCTCTTCCATATTGTAAGAGTTAAGAATGTGCCACTACTGAAATCTGGAAAATCTAAGCAAAAAATTTTAGATTGTTTTTGAATTGTTATGGATTCTTTACAGTATCAAAGGATAAAAATGCTGATTTTATACATAATAAACATATTCTATGCATTTTTTAGGTTATAAACTTTTTTGTGTCAACTGCTGGCCTTTGCATATCGTCTCTGGCTTCTGTAAAACTTCACAAAAATTCCTCATGATACACTGAAACCAGGAACGTTACAATGTGGAAGGACTCACTGTAGTATTTTTTTAAAACCTTAAAAAGAGAGAATATCCAGGTTCAACTGGGATATCATCTGAACTACCTTCCAGATCTGAGAATCTGGAAAGTTACAAAAAAGGCAGATTTTGGCTCAACACTGAGAAAACTTCCTAGAATTCAGATCTAAAAATGTACTTTAGGAGATAGTGATTTCCCTTTTATTGGAATTCTTCATTAGAAGATTGTTAAATACTTGGTTTGATTGTTTTTTGTTTTTTTTTTGCTAAGGCAATTGGGTTTGTGACTTACCCAGGGTCACACTGCCAGGAAGTGTTATGTGTCTGTGGTCGGATTTGAACTCAGGTCCTCCTAACTGCAGGATTGGTGCTCTATCCACTGCACCATCTAGCTGCCCCATGAATTTTTTTTTTTTAAACTGAAATTTATTTTTCAATTTGAAGATTAGCAAGGGGCCTTTTTTAATTCCCTGTTATCTCTAAGACTCTATGATTCTACAGTCTGTCACCTAATACTTATTAAGTTCCTATTCTCTGTGAGAAATCTTGTTGCCATATGTTGAGAGCATGATGTGAGATATAGACTCAGCATAGGAAAGTTGGACAGCTTCCTAGATCTTTCAGTCACTATCATCACTGCGAGGGCATAATTATTTGCTTTGAGATAAATTCTCACAACATCAAGCATATCCACTGGTATAAAAACACAACTTGAAAATACATGTACATGAATTGGGAATGATCTATGGCCCTGTTTGCATACAAGAATATAAATCATTAATAAATTGCCAAACAAAATTTCTCAATTGTTACAATTATGAGTTACTTAAAAGGCTAAAAAAAGTGATTATTTAAAAATATATTTAGATTATAGTTTTTGATACTTCTTTAAAGGTTAGACTCCTGACTTCATCAATATTCAAAATGTTTAGTGAGGAACATTCTCCCCTTAATGTAGATCTCAACTTTTCTGCAGCTTCTAGTCCTTGAGAATTGCCTGGGTCATTAAGAAGTTAAGTAATAGGGCTAGGGTCACATAGCCAGCATATGCAAGGTTTCAACCCAAGTCTTCCTGACTGATTCTAATTAGCTCTCTAAACATTATACCACCGTAGGTCTCAGAACACAATCATTTTACAATATTTTCAAACAAAAATTATTTAATTTTCTGCATAATTTTATTTTGACTAATCATGGTAAATGGCCAAGAGCAATTTAACTGCTCTTCTAATTAAACTAGCATATTTATACTTACATTAAGCACTAATTTACATGTAATCCTTAAAGCATAGCCAGATAACATTCAGTATTACTCAGACACTATGTTTAGCTGCATATCTTAAAATATTTTGTTCCTTCTGATGTTTTTCAAAGAAGTATCTGCAACACATGTGAACTGAATTCAAATAACTGCTTGAGTTCCCTTGTGCCTCTAAGACCTACATTTTTATGATTCCATAAAAGAAATATCAAGAGAATCAGAATTAACAGTCATCTGAAGAGAGATTAGGGTTTCAAACTATTTGTTTCATTTCCCCTTCAAGGAAGTTACCTGCTCACAAACTCTTAAACCTCTGAAAGGTTTGATAAAAGGCAGATTTCTTCAGTTGGCCAAATGTATCAATAAATTATTCAAGAAATATCTATTTGACACTTATTAAGCAACACAGTCTGTACTGTATAAAGTGTTATTCATTACATGGTGTTTTTGTTTGTTTGATTTAGTTTAGTGGGGTTTTATTTGTTGGCTTATTTATTTTTGATTATTTGGTTTTTCTTTTTGGCCTGAACCTGGGTTTCATCAGCAATTCCTCATTTGAAAACTCAGTAAACTGATGCAAATAATAAATTTATCTGTAATGTATAGACTTCAAGACTTGTTGATGGCCCTGGAAAGTCAAATAGCTTGTCTATGGTCACATAACTATAGACATCAAAAGTTAGGACTTGAACCCAAGTCTTCCTAGCTCCAATCACTTCCTAACAACTAACCAAGCCACCACTTGCTTTATTATGTTAGTATTACCTAGATTCTGCTACACTGTCTTAATCCTACAACTTAAAGTCACATTTACAATTGAATCAATATATATTGAAATTATCTATTCTTTAGAAATCTTAGTTCTTAGATCATCCAAGTCCTGTCAAAATTAATTGTACTAAAAGTCTTACCCAGTAAGTGATTTCTGACATATTTCCAGTTGATCCAATAAATGTGGCAATAGCTGCCCCATGGTTTCATCTCCAACACAACACTGTACCACATTTGGCATATCTCGTGCCCGTGTCATGATCTTCACCCAGGATTTATCAATATTGGAAAAACACTTGGCTTCCTATTGGCATGAAAAATAGGAAATTTACACCGTTCAAAGGGAGTTTTTTAGGATCTCCTATATCTTGTCAGAGTTAATGTTTCTAATCATTCTTTGTTTAAATAGTACACCCATCTTCATGGATCTCTTTGTTAAATAGGAGAGTGGAAATGCTCCCTTCCAGCTATAAATCTATAATCCTAGGATCCTCAGTATATTTAATAAGAACCACATCACTCTCCCCCTGATAGTATGGCAATGATCTCTTCTTTATTACTCTGAGATAATTTCTCTGTTCTCACCCTGCTATATAATCTTCTACATTAGCATCATATAAAAGACAGAAATGTGAATTCAAGCCTTGGCTTTATTATACAGGTAGTAACTAAGTGTTATAGTGGATAAAATATTATACTTGGAGTCAAGAAGATGGATTTCAATAGTTCAAATGTGTAACCATGAATAAATCACATAAACCTTAGCTTAAGTTTCATCTTCTTTAAAATTGATATAATAATGGTATGTATTTCATATTATTGTTATGTCATATTATTGAGAGATTCAAATTGGAATTGTGTGTGTCTGTGTATGGAAAAGCACTTTGCAAACCTTCTTGACCATGCATATCTTTACAAAAATTGACAACATGGTTGGTACATAAAAACATCACCAAAAATTTAGAAATGCATTTTTACTGATCATAATGCTATTTTTTAAAAATTCACTAAAGGTCTTTGAAAAATTAATTGCTAATTAATTAGGAGACTTAGTTGATCTTAAAGAATTGATTGTCAAAGGATAACTCAAGAAAATAATAATTTCACAAAAGCAAATGATGAATGAAATGACATGGCAAATGTATGAATAAATCTAAGGCAAACCTTAGACAAGGAAATATGCATGTATAAATATTTTCATCAACAAAAGGGAGAAAGAACAAACCAGCAAATCAAGCATAATTTTTTTTAACTGAAATAGGAAAAAAGTAAAAATTGTGAAAATAAAGGACAGGATTAACTAAAATGAGTGCAAGAATCCATTAAATTGATGATAACTGGAACTTTTTTCTTAATAAAATAAACAGCATGTGTAAATCTGATTTACAAAGAGAGACTGAGAAGGAAAGTATTTCTGTCAAAAATGAAAAAGGAAAATTCAGATGTAGGAAAGAAGAAATAAAGGATACTATCACAATTTATTAAGTAACAAAATATAATAGAAAAAATTCAAGAATTCTTTTAAAAAGTAAAACATCCTGAATAAGAGAAGAAATCAATTATTAAAATAAGGCAATATCAGAAAAAGATATTGAACAAGTCATCAATGAATTCATAATGGGGGAGGAAAAAATGTCAGGCTCAAATAAATTTACAGATGAATTCTATCAAATATCTAAAGACCAATTACTTCCATTATTACCAAAACTCTTTTCAGAAATAAATGCAGGTCTACATAATTAGAAAAAAAATTAATTCCTCATTTTAAAATCAATAAAAATGACAATTCAACTCAAATTATCTACATATAGACATGTCAACTCTATCAAAGAATTATTTTATAGAGTAAGAAAAATTATAACAATGAAATGTATCTGGAAAAACAGAGAATCAAGAATCTCAACAGAAATCCCAACAACAGAATCCAGGAGTATTCTAGACTGCAGCTCACTATTTATGTAAATGGCATACCACTGGAAAGCTGGGTAGACACAGGTGCAGATCATTAGTTTAGTGCCAGTTGGCACAGTCACTGGCCAAAGATTATGATAGACACCCATATGTCTGGCGTAGGAGGATCAATAGTAGCTGAAATTAGTGCTACCGCTCTGATATGGAAATTTGAAAATAAAACTGGAGTTTTTATTCCTTTTATAGTAAAAGAAAAATCCTCATCAATCTGTGGGGAAGAGATATCTTACAACAGTTAGGATTACAAATGAGTACTTTGGTTTTTTAGGCAGGGCTGCCATTGAAGGCCTGCCAGCACTCTCACCTGTTCCCATTCAATAGAAAACTGATACACCAGTGTGGGTAAAACAGTGGCCCTTAATCAGTGAAAAAATTATGGCCTTATCAGATATAGTATAGGAGCAACTTGACCAAGGACACTTACAACTTTCTCTAAGTCTTTGGAATTTCCCTGTATTTACTGTGAAAAAGAAACCTGGAAAATGGAGTGTTAAGGGACAGGTCAATTCTCTGATAGCCTTTGATTATCCTCATGGTGGCTCTCCTGCTTCCTGCACTATGGGGGAGACTGGTTCAGACTGGGAGACTAAAGGAGACAATAAAGACTTTGGACTTTATTCCTGATTATTCTTGTGAGACCAAGGCTGGTCCCAAGGCCCTCCAGAAAGCTAGCCTGGTCATTAAATTATGGTTCCTGAACGTAGGGTGTAAGAAGCATAAGAATTATAAGAAGAATCAGGACTGTTCATAATAAGGATCCTTCCAGGAAAGGAAGAAGAGAGCCCCAGTAAGACATTTTTAGTCGAGATAATTAAATGGGCCAACGCATCAAAGGGCCGAGCTAGGAGACTAATGAGTGATTTAAATGCCTGTTCTTATTACAGTCCTTTTCTCTGTTTGAAAGTCTGCCTGCATGATATCTTACAAGATCAATACCTGCTACAACCATCCAGAAGTGATAGTGCTGCTTGCATATTCCTCAGTGTGCAGACCATACCGTGGGAGGGAAAATAATAGCAAAAAAACAAAAAACAGGGAATTGTTAAGGGGCAGGTCAATTCTCCAAGAGCCTCCACAGCTGTGGATCTTAAGAAGTTGCAGAGCAGCCCTTGCTGACACAGGTGTTGCAGACTGAGAATGGGATAAATTGGAAGCAGAGGGAAGAGGAGAGAGGTCAGAGAACAGCAACTACCTCTCAGTCTCCTTGTAGCATCCTCTCACAAGAGGAGATCCATTCTAGGTTGGATCTCCAGCAGTCACTGTCAGGTAGCTTCTGTGTATTCCAACAATGGAGGATGTTGACTGATTTGAGAAAAGTAAATGAACAGATGGAAGCCATGGAAACTCTTCAGCCTGGGTTTCCATGTCCTACTCAATTGTCTAGAGAATGGCCTCTTTAGATTATAGCTATTAAGAATATTCTATCCCTCTGGATAAGGAAAATATGAAAAAATTTGCTTTTTGCAGTGCCCAGCGTTAACTTAGCTGAGCCTTATAAAAGATATTAATGGACAGTTTTGCCACAGGGAAGGAAAAATAGCCCTACTATGTATCAAATGTATGTGGCTGCTGCTCTTACTCCTGTAAGAAAAGCATTTCCAAAAGTTATGTTATTATATTACATGGATATCTTGGGGTGTCCACCTGAGGAGCAAATGTTAGAAGAATGTCTACAAAAGACCATAGACTTATTTCTTACCCCATTCTTGTGGCTGGAATCTTATTAAAAGCCATTAAGCAAGTAACATAATTATCTGAAATAAGACCTGACAAGATATACACCGTTTATACCAATGCACAATTAATATATGCTGTGTAACCATCTCAGAATAGCAAATTTTATTGGCACAGCTCCAAATTTTACACATGGGTCTCTATTAAAGATAACCAGACTATTACATAATTGACCATGGATTTTTAAAGAAAAGGTTTCTAAGGTTCCTCGTAAAGGGCAAACTCTCTTTACAGATGCATCCAAGCGTAACATTTGTGCTGTATACTCTCGTGACTTAATTATAAAGAAAGTAGTCAGAACTCCTTTTCAGTCCACTCAACAGAATGAATTGTATACAATCATTCTAGCTCTTATTATCCAGGAGATATAAATATAATATCTAATTTGGCCTATTCAGTAGGTGTAGTACAAAGAATTGCCACAGCACAAATAAAATTTGTAGCCTCTAATGTATGTGTGTATATATATATAAAAGCTCTTTAAGGAACTTCAAGAGCAAGTGAAAAAGCATTCAGGTAAATATTACCTCTTGCATGTCCACTCTCATAGTGAACTTCCAGGTCTTATTTTTTTTTTTATGGAAACTAAAAGGCAGATAGTTTTCTAACCATGTTGGCCAATACTCCTTTATTTCAGGCAGCCCAAGAATCTCATTCTAAATATCATTAGGCTGCTTGAGCTTTACGTTTGTAGTTTGGGATAATAAAAGAGGAAGCTGGGATCATAGTAAAAGCCTGTCCAGGCTGCCTTCCTTTCCACACCCCTACACTCCCTCCAGGGAAGAACCCTCATGATTTGAGACCCAATGAAATTTGGCAAATGGATGTGACCTATTATAAATCTTGTGGCCATTTGTCTTTTATCCATGTTATAGTAGACACCTTTTCAGGATTCACTTTTGCAATACCAGCAGAAAAAGAGACAGCCCCAGTGGTCACTGAATTCCTTATCCAAGCATTTTCAATTATGGGTGTGCCACAAGCAATAGAAATAGATAATGGACCTGCATATACTTCTAAACATTTTGCACATTTTTGTGCACAGTATCAGATTTTACACACCCCTGGCCTACCCTTTAATCCTCAAAGATAGGCAATAGTAGACAGGAGAAAGAGACATCAAGATAATCCTCCAAAAATAAAAGAAAGGGGGAGCCCTAGAGAGCTTCTAAATGTAGCTCTTTATACTATTAATTTTTTTTTTTTTTTACAAAGATTCACTGCTCCGGCAAGCAGGGCAGTGTCCAATACAAGTAGTTCCACTATCTTTAGATAATCAACAGGTGATGTGGAGAGACCCAGAAAGTGGTGAATGGAAGGGACCAGATAGGTTAACTACTTGGGCGATAAGGTTTGCTTGTATCTCTACAGATGAAGAAGGAATCAGATGGATTCCAATGAGCTGTATTTGCCTTGTCCATTGGAGAGAAAAGAAGACACTTGACATGAAGGAGAAGAACCAAGAAACATCAGGTGGTTCCATCTCTGACTGTGACTACCACTGAAAGAGCCTGACAGTTATGGCAATTGACTCATGAACATTAATAATATGACTGATGCAAGCTTCAGAATCTGACACATGAAGTAATGGACAGTAGATTGGTTTTGGACTATCTCTTGGCTGCTAAAGGAGGTGTATGTGTGATTGTTTTCTATATACCCTCCTTCTAGGACTTATGGACATGTATAATTCCTCATGTTGATTCATATTGTTTGTTACATCATTACTTGCCTGCGCTATATTACTACATGCTTGTGTAATGCCTACCATGCTGATGGATATATGTATACCTTTTTTAACTAAAACAAAAGAAAGAGGACATATAGAGGGCTGCAGATAGTGGGGGAACTCTGGGTAAGGTATAAGACCCTTCAGCCCAGAGGAAACCTGCTAACAATGTCTGGTTTGGCTCCCCACTTCCTTTTGGTGCTCTCACCCTTCCTGAGAACTCAAGGGGGGGCATGACTACCTGTGTTCTACTTGAAGCAAGGGATATTTACAGTAAGAGGAATTTTCATATCAATAGCAAGGAGCTTATAGTTAACATTTGCACAGTGTGATATGATGATGTAATGGTTCTATAGTTGGCACATGCACAGTATGCTGTAGTGATGCTATCATACTAAGTTATTTAAGGGCTGAGAGGACTTGAAATAGACGGACTCCATCTTTGGCCATCCTCATGGGTCTCCTGCCTTCTTCACTCCTCTACTAAGACCAAGGACTCGAGCTGGTCCCGAGATCCTCCAGAAAGCTAGTCCAGATGTATATTTTGGCATCCCAGAGTGGGGGCTTTAGAAAGTTTAATACATTTTGGCACCTCAATTTGGAGGCTCTAGAAAGCACACCTACATATAAGTTTATTATTCAATAAAAACTATTGAAAAAATTGAAAATAATTTACAAAAATCACATATAGATCATCATAAATAAGTATTTGGAAACAAAATTTTACAGAAAATTTTTGTGATAAAGGACTCAAATCCAATACATTAAGGATATTGATTAAATTTATAAGAACCCTCCAATAGACAAATGATCAAAGAACAGGAACATGCTATTTTCAAAAGAAAAACCCAAGGTATCATATAAAAAAGGTCTAAATCACTAATTATTAGAAAAATTGAAATTAAAGCAATTCTGGGATCTATTTGGATCAGATTAGCAAAGAAAACAAAAGAGACTATGCGAAATAGGCACACTAATGAACTGTTGGTAAAGCTGTGGATTTCCATTTTGGAAAGCAATTTGTACTATATCTCCAAAATCACTTAACTCATACTTTTGACTTAATGATTCCACGGCAAAGTCTAAACCTCAAAGAGATCCAAGAAAGATGAAATGAACCAATATCAATGAACAATCTTTATAATAGCTCTTTTTGTATTAATCTAGTGAAAACTGAGGAACAATCCATCTATTAGAAAATGAATAAATAAAGTACAGTATATGAATATTGTGTTAATATAAAATATTATTATACCATAAACAATGGTAGTGAAAATAGACAGTTACAGAAGAAATTGTGGAAACCTATCTAAAGAATAAAGTGAGCAGAACTAGAAGGACAGTTCATACAGTAACAACATTATTAAGAAAAACAATGTTGAAAGGTATTAGAAATCTAATCAATGCAATGACAAATTACAGTTACAGAAGATTGATGATAAAACATGCCATCTACTTTCTGGCAATGAAATGAAGGACTCAAAATGTAGAATGAAACATATAGTTCTGAAAGTGATAAATGAGGGAAATTGCATAATATGAGGGGTGCTTTTCTTCTTTTTTGTTGTTATTCAGTTTGAAATGGAATTGAAGGGAAAGAATGTTTAACTGAAAAAAGACAAAGTATTTTAAAACAAAAAAAAATCAGAAAAGAAAAATTACTTTAAACCCTCTTCTATATTTTGAAATTATGTAAGTGAATATAAAAAATGTTTTCTTCCTCCAACAATTAAGTGGAAGAAATAGAATCACATCATTTTATGAATGCCAAAACAATTTTACAATTTGTAGTGGTATCCTTTCAGTGACTGAATAGGCAGAGGATTCTATAATTTTATTCTCTTAATGTCTCCCATTATACAACTCAGACATGATGTTGGTTTAAACCATCAAGTTCTGGTTAAAACTAGCTACTAAAACTCTCCAACAATTTGCTGATACAACACAGTTATAATTCCATATTTTTCATCCTAAACAGGGCTTTCCGGTTAATTTTTAGGAATCATCCTTTTGCCACAGTTCCATGTTAGCTGCGTTCATCACTCACAGCCGCCACAGCAGACCCTTTTTCTTAAAGCTTTATGTAAACCAAGACCATTGTGGCTTTGAGCCTTTGACCCTTCATTACTCATTTTGACCACTACCCACTATATTCTGCCTCCTAAAAATTGACTTAGTTGAGACAAAGAGGTTGTTCCTGGATTTATTCTGGATTACTATATATGCTCATGTTATGCTTTTAGCTTCAAGAATAAATCATTCTAGCCAAGTTTATGATCTTTTATACTATGGTCACCAAAAATCTACACTAAATTTGCATGACAATTATGTTATAAGACTTAAGTCTGTCTAAATGTCTAGTAGCAGGAACTCCTCTCTCTTTTACATCAAGGGAAATCAAATACCATAGTACATAAAAATTATACCCCAATTTTTAAGTTTTAAATATATTATGAAAACACTTTGATTTTACATACAATTCAAAAGAATGTACTGTGATACAGTAAAAAAAACTTTTTTAAAAATATAATTAAACACCTCAAAATATACTCTATGTATGTTTAACTTGATTACAGCAATTTGAAGAGGAAAAAATGCTCTTGATATGTTTCATGTGAGAGGGATAGTATCTTTTTTGTACAATTTCAACCCATAATTTTATATTATAGATGCAATTAAGTACCTTGTACTCTTCATTATTTTAAAATGTTATTTCTGTAAGAATAAATTACCATAACTTCATCAAGACAAACTCTCCATAATTCTATACTCTAGATTAACATTTTCTAAAGATTCATATGTCATATAACTATTCTCAACTTTGTTATTTTCTTTCATACCCAACTTCTACCAATATGTCACATTCTTTACTTTTCCCTTTCCTTTTTCTACTTCACAAAAAGACAAATTGAAGTTGATGGATATGATCTTAGTTACTTTCCTTTATAAGGTATTTTTTAGTATTTCATATTTCTGTCATGAAAAATTCTAATAAACCATACACTTTAACAACCTTAGGCAGCTGTTTGGCGATGTCTCCTCCCACAAAGACAGCTTCTAAATAAATCCACAAGTTCTGCACTGTCATCCAATTTTCAATGATGTCAGTTGTATTGGAAAGGTATTGTACCCATTTTTGAATCTGTGTCTTGAATGGAGTATTATACCTAAAAGAGAAAATACTTTAAATCTGTATTGTTTTTCTCAAATACAAAGGTTTTAAAAAAAAGCCTTTCTTGGTCATACGTCTAATTTATCTTGTAGCTCACCAGCAGCATACAATGCAGTTGTACTTTTTTCTACTAGTAATTTGCCTGCCTTTTACTAGGCTGGGAAACCTTTCACCTATAAGCACTTACTTAATTATCATTTGCTGTTACCAAGTTATCAGGCCCCTGCTTGAACAGGATAATATAAATCACTCCTTCCCAACTCAATTTCAGAGAGAACAATAAGTCTCAAGAAATCAGAAATAAAATGATATGGATGAATTGAAGATATGACTTATGGTTTAGGTTACACTATTGGCAGAAGTGTTGTGTGATCTTATCTAAATCTCTCTAGATCCACATTTCCTCAACTGTAAAATGAAGGGGGGGGAAATATCCTTCAAGGTCCCTTTCAATTCCAAATCTATAAATGTGTAATTCAAGGTGCTATTTTGGGGCTATGGAACTTTTAGAGAATCCAACCACTGAATGATAATGATATAAAAATGGCATAAACTGAAATGTCACTTGAAAGTACACTTGCATATGGATGTTAGCATTAAAATGTTTCAAGTATTCAATAACTACTTGAATCTGGGAGGGCCTTACAAAAGATTTTCATTTCCCTTAAGTCTTTTGTTTTGGGGATTGTTTTTGTTTTTGTCTTTGTCTTCCATTTTTCACCTCTTATGAAAAGAAGATGGCTTTATTACCTGTTACTCATTAAGGAACCCAGCATCATCAAGCTGTCTTCCATGCTGGCTATAATTTCTGCTGTGCTATCTCCTCTTAAGAGTAATTCACCACGGGTTTTAAAACTGGCAAATGTAAAAGTTTTGTTGTCCCACTCAGTAATTACTTGTTTCAGTTTTTGTTCAATGTCTCTCTCCTTCACTGCACTGATACAAATGTCCTGTCAAAATAGAAAATTCTCATTTAAAAAAATTGAAATTCTTAATAAATTGCAAATTTTCCATTCACAATCAATGTCATTGCAAGAAGGTGACTCTAAAACTAAAACATATTGTGGTGGATTCTACAAAGGTAGAAAAAGTACAAAAGGGGGCCTGGTCATGAACTGCTTGTCTCTCATGTGAGGAACAGAATATCTAAATTTGGAATCTCAAAAGACATAGGGGAGAGGAGGGAGGGATGCAGGGAGGGAAAGAAAAGGAGAGGGGGAAGGGGAAAGGGAAAGGGAAGAGAGAGAGAGCCCATTTATTAGGCATATAGAAAAGGAATTCTTAACTGGATTCTAGAGACAAGAGGAACAATACTACAGGTTTCTAAATAGTGAATAATGCTGAATAGTACTACAAAGGCATGTGGAAGGAGTTAAGTTTCTGTTCAAATTAATTTAGATTAATGCTCAGAAAGAACCACTAGCAATAAAGGTTAAATTAAGAAAGCAAGAACAAGCTTATTTTTCCAATAAAATAATTATTTTTTCATTTTCCTTGCAACATTTGTCAATCCAACACTATATGTGAGAAAGGTTCAAGAACATTCTATTTTCCCAATCCCACATCACTTTTTGCCCAAAATACTTCTATTTCTTCTTTATATTTCAGAAGAGGTGCATCCATGATGTTCCGCAATTTAAAGGTCTCATTCTCCACATCAAAACTATGGCCAGTGAGTGCTGAAATTCTTTTCCAGTGTCGATCTAGCATGGCTCTGTTTGACATGTGTTCCAAAAGTGGACAACACTCATTGAAATCATCAATAGTCTTCTTTAAGTCTAAAAAAGCTTGCCAATCTTTCAAAGCACGTGGAAGTTTACGACACCTAAAAAAGGAAACCAATAGGGAAAACTATACAACTCTCACCTAGGCTTTTTGCATCTCATCTTTTCATATCTAGCAAAGAAAACCACACTAAATTTAAATTTTCAATTATCTAAAAGTATTCCCTGAATAATGGCCATTTTACAATAATTATCTTAATACAAAAGACCTGAATCCAAGAAAAACAACTAGAACATCATTTAGTCAGTTACCCATTTAAAACATTGCTATTATGGAATGAATTGCCCTAATCACTTTGTTTTATCTATTGCCTTTTCACAGAACATATTGTGACTTTAGTAGGCCTCATACGTACTGCATATGCATTAATTTGGGCCAATCATAATAAATGTGGCATTAAATTACCAAACGTATTACAGAAGTCCAATCTTCATAGAAGGAACAAAATAAGATTGGAATGACTTTTTCCAAGGAATTATTTTAGAAAGATACCAGGGCTTAGTATACATTAGTCTGCCCAGTAGAATGAAATGGATATTCTCTCCCAGTCCTATCCCAAAATCCAGATAAGACAATATGTTATAATGAAACTATGTTAGGCTTGGAGTCAGATGACTTCAGTTCAATTATTTTCTCTTTTACTTAGGAGTTATGTGGCCCTGGGCAAGCCACCTAATCTTCCTCTCTGAGCCATACATTCCTTATTAATAAAATGGAGATTCATTTACATGGAGAAGAAATAATGGACACACATAATCCCTGTCTTCAACTATATGAAGTTTTCCCATGTGAATTAAGGATTTGTTATACTGGGCTCCAGAAGAAAGAAGTAGGAATAATAGTTGAAAAAAATGGGAGGTAAAGATAAGATCGATTTAAATAAAAATTCCTTAATAATTAGAAATATCAAAAAATAAATATGGTGAGATGACTTTGTAGGATGTCAAATATTCTATTCATATATGGCCTGGATTAGATGTTCTCTGATGCTCTTTCCAAATCTATTATTTGCACTTGTTTCAGGATGTTTTGTAAGCCTTAAATGGTATAAAGTTTACCCAGTGGCATGCCTTAACAATTTAAAGTACACATAGGGAGCAGGATGGTACAATGGATAAAATGATGGGCCTGGAGTTAAAAGGCCCAAATTCAAATTAAGCCTCACACACTCACTAGCTGTGTGACCTTAGACAAGTCATTTAACCTGCTTCCTCAGATGTAAAATGCAGATAATAATACCAACTATACCCTAGGATTGTTGTGAGAATCAAATGAGCTAATTTTTGCAAAGTGCTTGGCATATGGGAGGTTATTAATAACTGCTTATTCTATCCATAATGTGACAAAAGGTGGACAGTAAGTTGAAATTCTATACTAAACTTTCCTTTTAATCTCTTTAGATTGCTCAGGGTCAAAATAAAAGGAAAATAAATTTATGGGGAAGTATTAATTAATCTTATAAAATGATAGGACCTCAATGCAGAAAGAATCCTTTATGGTACTGATTTTTATAAATTCTGTTATAATTTATATTGAGAGTGTTCCTGCCTGTAATCCTCACCACATTCATTTCCATCTATTGCCTTGATTACTAATCAAATTAATAGTGCCAATGTCTGGAAATATCAATTGATTTCCCTATTGTTCACCTCATCATAAATGTGTGTATGTATATGCATATATATATATGTATATATATATACATATATATATACAGTATTAAGGCCTTCATATTCTATACAGTATACAATTCGTGATTAGTTTACATAATTCTTATTTATTCATCCTTATTATAACACTCAAAAAATATGTAGGAGAATCTAATTAATAGATCTTTTAACATGGATTTCTAATATTTAATGTTTGTTTACATGAAGACAGAGTGTTAAAAAACAATTTATATATTTTATTGAAATTTAAATTATTTGCTCATATATAATCATTCATGAGGAGATAATGAATAAATACTATTTGATGATTATTTTAACAATAGCCCAATAAAAAATGTTTCTCAAAAATCTGTGATTAGAAAAGAGTGAATCAAAGATAAAAATGATTTAAGAAGGATGTCATTAAAGTTTTAAGAATTTGAGGTTCTTGTTACATACATGCTAACTTTTTGTAATTCCTCACCTGTTTTGGAATTCCAAAAGGTCATTGTTTATTTTTTCAGTATTCACTTCTGACCAAAGCATATCATAATATCCATTGACAGTGTTAATGACACTGTTGTACAAAGTGTAGATTTTCTGGAGGAGATTAAGCTGCTTTTTTATCTCAAGTAGCTGAGGATACTGAGTCACAGGAAGCCCAAAAAGCTCTTCTCCACCAGTGTAAGTGACATATTTGCGAAATATATTGTCAAATCGAGTCTAACAAAAATATAAATGAAGAACTGCTTAAATAATATCCAACAAAGATTAAAAAAGAAACTTATAGCATACCTAAAATGTCATTAATAACAGCTACATTGTTGGGCACATGCATTTCCATATTTAATTGCTAACTGCTCTCAAAATCACCTTTCATTTAAATATATCCTCACATTATCCAATCATTTATATTTGCTTATTTATAAGATTATTAATAAAACTGTTATGTCAACTTTTTTACATAAAATTATTTTATCAAGATATATATGTAATATTACACAGATCAATATACATTCGATATTAGAAAGGTTTTTACTTAACTGAAAAGACTGAGATAACAATAGTTTGTTGTTGTTGTTTTTTTCCTACCATCATATGCATTAGAAAGATTACCTGGAATATAATAAGTCTATCACTGGCTTCCTGGGGCTCTAGATCAGCTGCCATGGGACCATTCTGAAACAAAAATTAAGATAAAGAGGAAACAAAGTATGCTATTTACATAAGAAAATGCTAAGCTTGAAAGGAGTCTTGCTTTCATTTAGGAGTTTTTCATGCTTTTTAATTTTTTATTTTAAGAACATAAGATTTGAATCATGGTTACCTTTTAATAAATTACTATCACTATTACTTCCTCTCTTCTGGGAAATGATCTTTGCAACACAAATAGGAAGGGAGAGGGGAAATTATTTCCATTTTTTTCTTTTTATAAAAAAGATAATAAAGTTTTGAACTCAGAAATGAAGACAAACATCACAGGCTCTTGTTTTACCGTGGCAGTAGAACATCCATCACTTTTTCTAACACATCACTCATCAGCTTTATAGTTTATAACAGTGTCAAATAGGAGTCAGAAATATTAACCTCTGTTCCACAATCATACTCATTGGTACTTGAAGGCACCGAAAAGAAAGGAACTGGCATAGGACAGAATATTCCATCTTATTAAAGGAAACATTGCTTTCAAAATGTTTTCCAGATAATATTCAGAAAATTGTATAATTGTCTTCTATGACCTAAGTGATTAAAGGCAGATAGTATGCTAAAATTTTATAGTAAAAGTGATTTTTAATCCTTTGAGGTTGCTCAAGGTCAAATAAAAAGAAATGAAATTTATGAAGGAATGTTAATTAAGTGTAATCCTAAAAAAAATTATAGGACCTCAAACCAGAAAGAATCTTTTATAGTAAAGATTTTAAGACTCATTTTTTAAAAGCAATCCTCTTTTTTTTTTCAAAAAAAATTATCTCCTTTTTCTTATAAATACATACATAGAAAATTAGTTTAGTACCATTTCATAGTCTGAATAGAACTGATTACAATCTTCAACAAAAACTTCTACGGTACTAATAAGTTCTCTCCTGAAATTTGGCTGCAATGTGAATAATTCATGCTGAACTTCACTTGTTCGGCCCAAAATCTTCTCCCAAGTATAACGCAAAGTATCAACTTTTTCCATTTCTTCCTTTGCTATCAAGAGTCCATATTTATTAAGAAGAGCATAAGATTCCTACAGACAAAAAAATTATCAAATAAATACATAAATCTAAGCATAAAAATATAACTTTAATAAAATTATGATAGAAAATATACCAAGGAATAGTAAACTTTAATGCACTTAACAATTAAGAGAAGAAACAGAGAAAACATGTAACTAAGTCCATCTCTTATTACCAGATTCAAAGTCAACAGAAAAAAGAAAGAAAAAATCCATATATATGAATGTATATTCAGATATATAACTTAGATTTATCCTGGTGAATATCTATTTGTTTTAAAACTATGAAAAAGTTCCCAAAACTTTTCACTCTCCATCTCTCCTCTTCCAATTCCAACTGGGCTCACCTGTACATCTTCCTTATTTCTTTACATCCTTTAATGTGTGACTTATTATGTTTTCTTTTACTTCACACACACACACATAAGTATGATGATTAGTGAAATATTGAATATGACCTGATACATACACATATATACATCACAATTAGGTTATATACAAATATTGTATATGTACAATATACAAATATTGTATATGGCCTGATTGTGATCACAAAGGGGATTAATGGAAGAAAAACACAGAGGCTACTTGAAATCTATGTAGAAAGAAATATTAGATCAGAAAAGCTAAATTTGTTCTAGTGACCAGAGGACTGATTCAGGAACTCAGTGTATTATATTTCACTAAAAATCAGCATTAAGAATTGCTATTTTTTAAAAACTCTACAAAGTTGCAAGGATGTCCCTGTGAATTCAGATAATGCCTGTGGTTAAATTGTCAAGTTTATTTCTGATCTCTAAAAGGTTGGATGCTTTGAACTGAGTTTGGGCAATTTGAACAGTTCAATGATGGGTTAGGTAGCAGAAGTGAGGATTAGAGAAGAAAGTCTCACACCTGAGCCAGCTCCACACTCAGACACATGTACAGTCTGAGGAAAGTCAATAATATGGCTGAAAACTTGGTGGTAAATGTAGTGTCACTAAATTGTATGATAATTGCAATTTTTTCTTGTTTTCATTTAAAATAATGGATCCTGTAGCACATTTTTGATAAAATGTCTTCAAGATTCACACACACACACACACACACACACACACACACACACACACACACACATAATTATTTTTTCATGTACTTAAAAAAGAACTATAGAAAAGTAATATCTTTTAATAGAGGGAATTGTAAATTATCAGGCTTGTAGGGATAAAGAATATTTTAATTTAAAAATTAAAAATTAATTTTAAAATTTAATTATAGTCTAATTTAAGTCAATTTATTTTATGACTTAAAATACATAATTTAATCTATAATAACTACTAGATTACTACTACTAAACTACTACTAACTACCACTACTACTAAACTACTATAAATCTCATTTATTGTATTAGTTTTCTGGTGTCCCTTTTCTTCATAAGTAGAACAAAGGAAAATTTCTATTCACTGCAGGTCAAATTAGCACAAAATTATTGAAAAACAAGTAAATGGCTGTTATAGATACTCATGCTAATAAGAATATAGTTTTGTTTACAATATTCTTTCTTATTCTTGTTAGTTACCTCAATAGGGCCAACTTGAAAGTCTATGGAAATTTGTTGTTCCCGGATTTCTTTAAGAGCAGCCATTGCTATCCTGATATCATCCAAATCTTTAATCTGACGATTTAATTTTTTATTCAGCTCTTCAACTAAAGTAAAAATATTCTCCATCTCACTTTTGTATTTCTTGTTACAATGACGGCCTATGTCAACCATCCAGGCCTTGGTTTCTGCAGTCAATGCCATCTTCAGGTCAACTATAAAATATAATATTCACAATGCATTTTGGAAAAGTTGGAATAGCACCTGCCAAATATAACCTCAAGAAGTAATTTAATTCATACTCAAATTTGGCATTTACAAAAACTTTTCTTTCTTCTTCCTTTTTTTCTTTCTGTGTCCTATAGATATGCCAAATTTTATATATGTATATATATATGTATATGTACATATATGTATGTATATGTATGTATATATTTATATACATATATATAAAATTATATATATAGTAAGTATAGAAGTATAGTAAAGTTTATACCTTTCAGTTCTTTTGCTCTCAAAATTTCAGACTAAAAATATTTCCTTCTTTAAAATTATTCATTTATATTTATATATATATATATATATATATATATATTTTTTTTTTTTAAAAACTCAATTTTAATACCAAATACATCAGATGCCTTTCCTTTCTCTAAATAAGCATTCATTTTCAGTGCAGAGTAGCAAAGAGTTCATTATATCTCTACACATTCTCGAAAAAATTGATTGTATATAAGAGGAATAAATAAAAACCTACAGACTAGACTCTTCTACTTGAGTTTCATAAAAGCAAAGTCAGTCAATCTTTAAGAAGACCCAAGCTCTCAGAAATAGTAATCTAGAGATGAAGTGATAAAAATCTATGCTGAATTTCCATGAATAACTAAAAGAAGGTTTACCTACCTGTATATAATGCAACAGTTCCTACACAGATATATTCAGGCTCAGCATTAATTTTCTGTTCTAAATCTCGGAAATAGAGAATCTGAGATTCAAATTCAGAAAGGGAGGGCTGTTTGCTTAAAAATTCCATAATAGTCTCTTCTTTCTCCTTTTGCCATATGTGATGATAACGTTTGAAACAATCTAGGGATGAAATAACTTCCTGGAATAGGAAGAAACAGAAAAAGAAAATAAATATTTAAGTGGTTACTCTGTGGCAAATTAAAATATCTTTAAATTATTATCTTATTTGATCCTCATAACAAAGAAAGAAGCTAGGTTTATTATCCCCATTTTACATTTGAGACCAATAGAGGTTAAGTCACTTGCACATTGAGGGTGTGAGGGCAGATTTAAATTCAAATTTTAGGCCCAGTACTTTAAACCATGTGATACCTCCAAGCATCAATGATTGCAACAAATTCATATTATAGTATGATAAAAATAACAACATTTATATACGCTTACTATGCAATTTTGCTAAGTGCTTTGCAATTATGATCTCATTCAATTTCCACAACAGTGAAAGGTATTTGGTGTTATTATCTCTATTTTACAGAAAAGAAAACTGAGGTAAACAAAGGTTAAGAGACTTGCTCCGAATCATACAGCTAGTAAATATCTGAGGCTAAATTTGAATTTTGGTCTTCCATTATATTATAGTTTAAAACAGGAAAAAGAGGATAAAATTAATCTCTCTGGTAAAAACCAGATAATTTAAAAATGAACATAATTTTATCCTAACAAAAATCATTTTTTGCATATCTTTACCCAGAAAATCCTGAAATAAGGAGTGTGATGATGTGGTAGATTGAACGAACATTAGGGGGAGCTAGGTGGTGCAGTGAATAGAGCACTGGGCTTGGAATCAGGAAGACGTCTTTCTGAATTCAAATTTAGTCTTACTAACTTATTAATTTACTAGCTATGTGTAGTGTCTGTTCTAACTTCTAATATACTATAACTCTACTGACATTCAAAATTCAGCAGATTTCGTCTTGAGTTGGTACTAAAATGATGACATATTTAAACAATACATTTGCATGCAAATGTGTGCATAAAATTATTGTATAAAGTTCAAGTATTTTTCATTTCCTTGCATGATTTCAGCAAAATAAATTCATGATGAAAACTGTTTTGAGATGTAATCTTTAAATTTTGAGAAAGTAGGGGGAGGATTCTGGGAAGATGGTAGAATAGGTCAGAAAATTCCAAGTTCTCCAGATTTTCTCCACAAACAAAACAAAATTGAGCCTCGGGGCAAATGTAGATTTGCCTCGGGGCAAATTGTAGAAAAATAAATAAGATTTGGGGCAAAATAGGGATCTTCCTTCTACCACCCTAAGAAAGACCTCAGGACAAGGATTAAGTGAAGTATTAACACCTTTAGGATTGCTCCAAAGAAGCTGCAAATAGGGAGCCCTGGGGCTAGCTGAGTTCAAGGGAGTCTCAGCCTGAACCACAAGAACTTTCACCTCCAGGACATTTAGGGAGTCCAGGGTCTGGCTCAAGGAAGACTGCTGATTAGCAACACTAGACCCAGTTGTCCTTCAGAGACTCTGCTCTTGCCTATTAGGAATTAGCACATCCAGGTGAGTGCACAAGCAATGGAGCAGGGAAGCTGCTGGCTGTGGGTACTTACAGGAGAGGGGAGAGCTAAAATGAAGCTAGAGGTATCAAAAATTAGACGTGCTTGAACTTTACACATTTTAAAAGATGAACAAAGAAGAAAGAACCCAACTGTAGAAGAAATTTACTTTGGGAATAAGAAAGGACCAGAGTTCATCGTCAGAGGAGGACAGTAAAGTAAAAAAAAAAAAAAAAAAAAAAAAGCCTTTTCTACTCCAATTGGTTACCTTCCTCAGAGAATTTATAAAAGAACTCAAAAAAGACTTCAAAAATCAAATGATAGAAATTGAGGAAAAACTAAAAAAGAATCACCCAAGAAAAATAAGAAGTTAACCAATTAGAAAAAATAATAGATACTTAAAGAAGAAAAAGATTTTTTGAAAATTACAACTGGGGTAAGGGGAAGGCAGTGAAATATGAGATCTGAAGAGCAGATCAAAAAGAGAAAATATAAGAATAATTGGTCTACTTTAATGCTGTGATCAAAAAATAACATTGACACAATAATGCAAAGAAATAACCCAAGAAAATTGATCTGGAGTGATAACACATGAGGGGAAAGTAGAAATACAAAATCACCAATTAGATGATTCTCTCAATTCTCTCAAAGAGAATCTAAATGGAAAACACTTAAGAATATTATTGCTAAATTTCAAAATGATTGTACGTATGTAACCTATATCAAATAACTTCATGTCTTGGGGAAGGAAAAATAAGCAAGGGAGAGGGAAAAATCTGGAACTCAAAATATCACAAAACTGAATGTTGAAGATTATCTTTACATATAATTGACAAAAAATATTAAGCAAAAAAAAAATGAAATTATGTATCAGCTATTTAGGAGGCATGCCAGGCACCTATCTCAATATGTTAGATTTGAGACTATGAGCAAGCTACTTAATTTCTCTGAGCCTCAGTTTCCTTATCTGCAAAATGGTGATAATTATAAGACCTAATTCATAGAGTAATTAGGAAAGTGCTATCAGTAGTTGATGTTGCATGTCAAATAAGTTCTAATCATTATTGTTACTTTGTAGAAGGCACATAATACTTGCAAAAGAATGAAATCAAGAACATAAAAGGCTTGACTTTTGAGAGGAGAAAAGAAAGATGACAAGTTAATGTAATATTGATAGAGTTGTGAAATGATTCAACAATTCTGGAAAATTATTTGGAACTGCACAAGAAAAATGACTAAATAAAGTGTACCCTTTGACTCAGTCATAATATTGAGCAAATAAGAAAGGTTCAAGTATAGGGAAGAAGATCTGATTTTACCTCCTCCAAAATATTCTGTGCACCTTTGCCAGACAAATCTTCCATAAACATTTTTTGATCATGTTATGTGATCATTTTTTTCTCTTCAACTAGTTCCTTAATATGGCTATACCTTCTAATGTTTCCACAATCTTGAATATATTTCTCTGTCTACTTAATTGAAGTATATGTGCTAAAGAATTTAGTATAGTACTTTTTGTGGTGACAAAAAAAATTAATTGAGTGCTTGTATATTGTGTAATGGCTTAAAAACTGTGGTTAATGGCTGTGGTATATAAGCAAATATGATTTTTCTGTAGAAAATGAAGATTATCAGAATTCAAGAAATATAGTAAAACTCTATGAAGTAATAGAGAGTTAAACAAAGCAGAACAAAGAAAATAACATACCAAATGAGTACAACAATGAAAATAAAAAGAATTGTAAAAGGAAGCTAGATTGTGAGGAACTATAATTATCAATCTTAGTCTGATAGAGTAAAATATACCTCTGTCTTCAAGGAAGAGAGAAGGGACCATAGGTAAGGATCTTTGCATACATCATCAGAAGTGGTCATAGGGCATTAATTGGGTTTTGTTAGCAATTTGTCATTGCAATTATAGTAATCTAGTGTTTGACAAACCCAAAGACCCCAGCTTTTGGGATAAGAACTCACTATTTGACAAAAAACTGCTGAGAAAATTGGAAACTAGTATGGCAGAAACTAGGCATTGACCCACACCTAATACTATATACCAAGATAAGGTAGAAATGAGTTCATTATCTAGACATAAAGTGATATTATAAACAAATTAGAACAAAGGATAGTTCACCTCTCAGAACTGTGGAGAAGTGAAGAATTAATGACCAAAGAAGAACTGGAGATCATTACTGATCACAAAATAGATAATTTTGATTATATTAAGTTAAAAAGTTTTTGTACAAACTATTTGTCACTGTTTCAAAGAATGGCTTAATATGAGAAAAGTTGGAAGAATTCCCAGGAAGTATCTCACAAAAATCTTGATATGTTTTTACTACATTCTCTTTCCTTCCCCCTTCCCTGTCTCAGTCAGGAAAGAGAACTGAATCTCTCTCTAGAGATCATCCTTCCAACAAGATAGGAAGGATTCAGGAGGATTAAGAATCTAAAAAGGGAAAGTTGTTACTGCTTCTGCACTTAATTTTACAGGTAAAAAAAAATAAATCTTTCTTAATAAATTTTAATGTACCCTGGATTAAGAAGGAAAGAGAGATGCCTTTAGGGTTTTACCTTTCCTAACTCTCTCTCTCTCTCTCTTTCTCTCTCTCTCTCTCTCTCTCTCTCTCTCTCTCTCTCTCTCTCTCTCTCTATATATATATATATATATATATATATATATATATATATATATATATATAGGTGTGTGTGTGTGTATATATATATATATATATATATATATATATATATATATATATAGGTGTGTGTGTGTGTGTATATATATATATATATATATATATATATATATATATATATATATCCACTTACCCATGAGTGTAGTAAATTACATAGTGAGGAGATCCCTTTGAATATCCTCACTTAGTACCTAAATATCATTGATATTTTATAACACAAGTGAAGGCTATCTTCCATGGAGTTATTGCTAGTTTCTCTCAAGGAAATCAATGTATGCAAAACTTATGTGCTGGAGATTGGGAAAGCAAGATGTTAATCTTAATTCCATATTGTGTATGAATTCAATCCTATCTCATATGTTGTAAGACAGATGACTATTGGAAGAATAATAATTTTTAAAGTGCAAAATTCCTTATGAGGAGGTAAGAATTTGAATGGGATTTTGAAACTGGGATTTTTGGTATATATAGCAGAATTATTTAAGATAGTACATATTTTGCGCCATCTTTTTCATAACTGCCCTCTTAAAAGGATTAGTTCAGGATATATGTTGAATATGAATATATTAATGAAATGCTGATACCATATGTTAATAATGGCAATGTTAATATATTAATAGTACCTTCTGATAATGCATTAATATTATGTTGGTTTTCATGTTAATATGTTAATAATACCATAACCTCTTTGTATTAGGTATTGAAATTAGTTTATCTAGTAAAGGAGGACATCTATCATGTGCCAGGTACTATGCTAAGCACTGCAAAGACAAAATAAAAAAAACAAATAAAAGTCATTACTCTCAAGTAACTTACAGTGTTTTCTTTTCCTTCCTCTGCCTTTTGAAATGTCTGATTAGCTTCTTCAAGATTCTGCTCAAATTCCTACACTTTCAAGAAAAATTTTCTGATTTCTTCAGTTACTAATGCCTTCTACCTCAAAATTATTTTGTCTGTTTTAGATGCATTTTATTGACTCATGAACATAATATACTAAGCCATTTTCCTCTCCTCAACCGGTCCTTTCTCAAGTTCCTAAGGCTTTGTACTATCTCATTTTTATATTTCTATATTTATTGAGGACCTCACATGGCTCCTGGCAACAAGACGTGTGTAATAAATCCTAGTTGATTGAAGGGTTCAACCTTCAGTCAGTTCAACCAAAGAGCCATGTTGCTTAAGGAAATGTCAGAGGACATATCGTATGAACTTACCTTTTTGGTAGAATTGATGATTGTGCTAAGCACAGAGACCAATTTAGCAATCTCTTTGTTGTCTGAAACACTCTTATAGTAATTCTTACTTTGCACAGGAATTGGTAAGTTGACAGATGCCATTTCAATGTTATCTAAAAGTTACAATAAAATAAAACTCCAGTTAAAACAAGTTATAAACGTCTCTTTAGGTCATATCTAAAATAAAAGTTGTTATGGTAATACTTCATAAAAAAATCTTTCTAATACATAACTGAATGCTGGGAATCAGTAACTATGGCAAAATCTTATCTTTAATATTTTTCATACAGTTGAAATGTTAGGAAAGCATAAATAAAAGGAAATTTTAAAAGTTATTAAAATTAACAAAATGAAACAAAGACACTAGACTGGCTTGCATTCACTTCTCTAGCTCATTTTACAGATAAGGAATTGAGGCAAATAGAATTAAGTATCTAAAGTCAGATTGGAAGAGTAGAATAAAAGAAAAAGAAAGAAAGTTAAAAAATGTCATGCTTCACTGTATTTAAACAATATCGATTCTCTTTAAGATGGCATACTTCATCATTAAACTTTTTGGAATTAACACTTCAACAAAATCAACAAATATTTTTAATTTCCTACTTAATACAAAATACATTGCTAGGCACATGTATAATTTATATATGATTACCTACTATCTCAGGAAAGGAAGAAGGGGGGGGGGATAGGGAGGGAAAGAGAGAATTCGCAACCCAAAACTTTTTTTAAAAATTTTTTAAATTGTTTTAACATGTAATTAAGGAAAAAATAAAATATATTATAAAAACTAAAATACAAACAAATGTACATAAGCATTCTAAAAGCCATATATTTATTTGAAAAAACCATATATTAATACCATTTAGTTTATTGTATGTGTATGTGTATATATATATATACACATATATAATTATATATTTCCCAATAACATTTTAATCTGATTCCTGAAGCACTTAGGGTGAGACCCATATTTGATGCCTCTGCTCTACATTTATTTTTTCTGTTCAGTTGTTTAAATAACATATGGCAAGTTTGTGAAGAAGAAACAAGATTAAAAACAAAGTAGTTCCTGCTTCCAGGAACTTTACTGACTTCTGGGAATACAACATCATGGGACTTGAAATCAAGGGAAGCTTCACAAAAGAGCTGACACCTATGCTAAAGGTAGCACTCATAGAACTCCTGGCACACAAAGAGGACCCTCACAAACAGGCACTCCAAGTTCAAAGTTCTCTGGAGGCTCACATTCACTCAGAATCTTAGCTCATAAGCCTTTTTTTTTTTTTTTTTTTTTTTTTTTTGCTTCTAGATGAAGCACTCATATGAAAGTAAATAAAGACATTTAAAGAATCAACATTGACATTCTCTTATTATTTTGTCCATCCCTTGTTCCTCCACTGTTCACATTTTGCTAATCCTCAGTCCTGGATGACCTCAACCCTCTTCCTCTTCTCTTCCTATTTTATGTTATTGAATGAGAGGAATGGGGGGAATGGGAAAATCATGCTATAAGGCTGTCTATTTTTAAGACAAATTCATGGTGAATTGCTTTTGAGACCTCACTGTTGCATTATAATTATTCTGTTTTTCCCTGGTTGGGTTTCTATTGATTAGTCCATAGAGGCTGTTCAAAAATCTTTCTGCTTTTGTCAGTCTTTCAATATGACCTCCATTCACAAATGAGCTAATGTACTTTTTCACTGGAAAAAAAAAATTCAAGGCCATCTACCAAGAGCTGATTTCCCCTATGCTACACCTAAAAACTCCTGTGTAAAATGAAGTCTTCTCCTCCTTAGTTCCTGTAACTGAGGAAGAATTTTTTTTCTTTGTTAATTCTAATCATTCTTCTTAGTCCCTGATTCTGTTCTTTACACAACCTCTATAAGAATGTTCTCTTGATAATTATTTTCCTGACATCTTCAATTTCATCATATAAACATGTCCAAGAGTATCTCATACTTAAAAAAGAAAAAAAGAAAAACTTATCCTTACCTTATAATCCTCTCATGTAATTTTCCTCCTCACTTCCAAACTCCTCACCTCCCACACATTTCTCAGCCTTTTTGTAAACTGTCTTCTGACCCCAGAACTTTCCTGATACTGATCTATTAAATGCTAAATCTGTGTGTAGGTGTGCCTTCTTTACCACTATTTGTATATATTATATAAACATATGGAATTGAATTTGTATACTCATAAATAATATATAACATATATATAGTAGACATAAAATATGTCTACTATATATGTGTATATATGTATACTATGACTCCTCAATATATCTCTAAAAGTATAACATGCACATAAAAGTTGTATATATACATATAATACATAACACATACATATTAGACATAGAACTATATTATCTACTATATATATGTGTGTATGTGTGTATATATGTGTGTGTGTATACTATGACTCCTCAATATATCTCTAGGATATAACATACATATAAAATTTATGTACACATACATATACACACATGTATATGTATAAAATTTTATCTCTTGAACTCAAGTTACTAATTATCAACTGTCTACTGATCAAAAAGTTATCCCAATGGCAATTGAAATTCAATATATTAAAAACAACTTATTCTCCACTTTCAAATAAATTTCTCAAAATTTTCCTATTAATGTTGGGGAGCTAAGCAGCTGAGTCATTTTTTTATTCTTCTCTCTCCTTCACATATATATCTAATCAGCCAAATTCTTTCAGTTCTCCCTCCACATTGTCTCTCCCATCTGTTACCTTCTGTCTGCTCACATAATCATTCAACTTTTTCAATTGCTTATAACATCTCCCCTGGGATGCTGCAATAGTCTTTTGATTGACTTCCTTGTTTCCAATGACCCCTCTACTCTATTCTCTATGCCAAACTGACATCTCTAAAGCACAGATCTAATCACAAAACTTTTCTGCTCAAAACAGTGTCAGTGGTCCACATTTGCTTCTGGGGTAAAATACAAATTCCTCATCCCTCCACTAGAGGCTATACACAATCTAGATCCAGTCTATCTTTCAAGTATTATCTCATATTACTCCACCTATGTTTCTACATTACAACCAGACTGGACTTCTTGCTATCCCACAAACTTCATATTTTGTCCCTCATCTCAGCACTCACAATTTTTTTCTCCTGAGAGAAAATGAGGCTCTTCACTCTGATTTGGAGTAAATGTGGAGCACCCTATTTTGAGGTCCCTGTGCAAAAGAGAGAAGAATGCTGTTGTAGGTACTGCATTTTTTTCAAGATCCAGCTCCTTTTCCTTTCCCAATTCCAAATCCTCAGGTGCCAATGATCCCTCCCTCCTCAATTACCATATTTAATTATCCATACATATGTTGTATGTATAAGACAGAAGATCTCAGACTGAAGAGGATACTTTTTTTTTTTCCTTTGTATCCCTATCATTTAGCACAGTTCCTAGAATGGGCTAAATAAATGTCTGTTGAGTTGAATTGAAATAAATGAATTAAAGAACTCTAAAGGTCTAAGCCTGAGTACTAGAAATTAATATTAATATAGAAAATTTAGTCCACAAAGCAGCTTTGAGGTGAAAGCTTTAAATTGGTTATATTTTAAGTTTCAGGGAACTAAATGAAAATTCAGAGTAGAGCCTGGATTTCTGGCACTAGTTGGAGATAGAGATAGTCTGCATAGCTTCAGTAATAAAGGTAAGTTCTATTTCTAGAGCTGCTACTAATTAGCTAACTGTGTGACCTTGGACAAGTCAAGCTGTCTGGATTAAGGATTACTAATTACTAGACAATAAAACTGGAAAATATAGTGTGATATTTAGAATCTTTAAAATATGTGGACTTTGACATTTAGTCAAATTAAAAACTGGCTAATAGTTCAATCTTCTGATTTTAATTTCTAACGAAGCTTGAAATAAGAGTCACAGGATCATAGGGACATGCAGTCAGAAAAACCTCTGACATTTTAGAATCACTGATATTTCAAAATTAAAAGGGACTTTTAGAGGCCATGCAATCTAATCAATATACCTGCAAAAGATTCTTTTGTATAGGTGACTAGTGCTATGCCAGTCTTAAGTTAAAGCCATCCAATTAGGTAAGGGCAATTATCTTCCAAATTCTAATTGTTAGGAAGTTTACCTTATTTCAAGCCTAAATTTGACTTTTTACAAATTCCAACTTTTCCTCCTAGATCTATTTTCTGAGGACAAACAAGACAAAAGTTCTCTCTTATGTGACTGCTTCTCAAATACTTGAAAAACACATGTCCTTCTAAGTCTTTTCTCTTACAGAAGAGCAATTTCAAATGTATCTTCCTCAGGTGACATGATCTTGAAGTCTTTAATTGTCCTCATTTTCTTACTCTCCAGATTACCAATGTCCTTCCTAAACTGAACAGCTCAAAATTGATAACAATATTGTTGATTTAGTCTGAACAAGAAGGAAAAAGAAAGGAATAAGCAAACATTTAACAACAAAGTACACATTTAACACACTATCCACTGCCACACCTAGCTCCCTCCTAGAAAGGACAAGACAGAATATGCTAATATTACAACTTCCTTATGCCCCTTATGATGCTTCCTAAAACCATAATAGCCTTTTTAGCTGCCATGCCATATCATTCTATTGACTCATATGCAATACAATTAGTTTCCTAGATTATTTTGAAATTGCTATCTAGTCATTACTTGTACTGTTTATACTTGAGAAATTTATTTTTTGTACCCAAGTATAAGATTTTTAATTTGTTCTTATTAAATTTTGCCTTAAAATTTTTGGCCGAATGTTCTAATCAACTCTGAGTTATCTACATATTCACCAAGCATTCTTTTTATTTGTAGCACTGGAGGAAAAATGTACCCAACAAAAAAAAATCAAATACATGTCCTTAGGCTGCTCAATTAAAACAACAAATATTTATTTTACATCAACTATATGCCAGATGGGCAACTAAGCGGGCACAATGAATGACTATCAGACCTGGAGTCAGAAAGAACCTTCAGCCTGAGTTCAAATCTGGCCTCACTCACTTACTTGCTACAGGACCCTGAAGTCATTTAAACTTGTTTGCCTCAGATTCTTCATCTGAAAAGCAGACTAGAAAAGAAAATGGCAATATATGCCAGTATTTTTGCCTAGAAAACCCTGATTGGGATCACAAAGATTAGGACACAACTGAAAGGATTGATAGGTAACATATGCCAGATGTTGTATGATAACCACTATGAATAAAGAGACAAAAAAGATAGATTGCCTGTATTCTTGGAGTTTATAGTCTCCTGGGAGAAAATAACATGTTCAGAGGTAAGTAAATACAAGATATATACAAAATAAATACAAAGAAATTTGGAATATGCAAACTAATAACATTTAGGTAAAGTTGTACTTGGGACTTCTATCCAAGTTGATACTGAATCACTACTGTGCCCATAAACAAATCCATCTTTGGGTCCAGCCTTGCAATTGGTTCCAGATCTAAGCCATATCTGTTCATCTTTTCTATGAAAACATGAGAATTTTATCAAACCTAACCCAACACATAATACTGAGCTCTAGATAGATCAAATAATTTGACCAAGATCACATAGATAGTAAAGGAATATCTGAATTCAAATCTCCTAATCCCAACCCACGTGCTGTTTCTATTATACTAAATGTTATATAGTATATCCTTTCTCTTCTCATTTCTTATATGATGAATTATATGGCAGGAAAATCCTTGATTACATGTTGTATATGAGTACATGTGAGTTATAGGCTATAAGTATGTAGATATATATGTGTGTATATATATATATATATATGCATATTTAGCTTAGTAACTGGGTGGGTGGGTGAGAAAGAGAACTGAGTTATTTATAATAATTTTGTCTTGCCAACGAGAAAGTACTTCAAGTTTCTTCCACCTCCTCATAATTCAAACTCTTTCAAAACAAGCTCTGAGAAAAAAATATAGGAAAAGCAAAAACTTTTGAACTGTGAATTTGTGTATTTTGTTTCTTCCTCTCATTTTCATAGTACCCCTTTTCACTTGTTATAGCTTGATAAGTGTGAACTGTTCTCAAGTTTTGCTGAATAGGTATATATAATTTTTAGCAGGGAAATTAGTATAACAAAATTTCCTTGCAACAAAATAATTTGGAAGTCATATGCAGGTTGAAATAAGGGAATTTAATGGCCTCTACTTGCCTGAAAATCTCAGAAAATCACCAATTCAAGGTCAGAGGACTAATAGATAACTCATAAAATGGAAGGAGAATTCTGTAATAATCTAAATGTATGAAGAAGTATTATTTAAAAGGATGGAAATGAACTATGGCTGACCTCTGCTGAGGCTAGTACAATCTCAAGAATAATATGAAACTCTAAATAGTACTGAGCTATAACTCCAAATTCAAGTTCCAAAGAAGATATTAAAGAGTAAGAAGAAATCTCTTAATAGCTAACATAGTACCAACATGATTCTCAATTCACAGAAGCAAACTGAATAGTATAATCTCAATCAGATGCATTTCAGCTGAACTATTTAAAATCCTAAAAGATAATGCTTTAAAGTGCTGCACTTGTTATGCCAATAAATTCAGAAAAAGTCAGTCTACCTCCATATATATATACATATATTTATAAATTTTTGCTGAGGCTGGGGTTAAGTGACTTGCCCAGAATTACACAGCTAGGAAGTATTAAGTGTCTGAGGCCACTTTTGAACTCAGGTCCTTCTGACTTCAGGGCTGGAGCTCTATCCACTGCACCACCTAGCTGACTCCACATTCTAATCTTAAAAAAGGACAATGCCAAATAATATTCTAAAAATATTAAATAAAGAAAATTAGAACATGAAATACATTACTTATATAAGGTAATTTTTATATAATAGGCAATTTATCAATAAATGAGATAAACAAAGATAAACAAAACAAATGAGAAAAGTTAGGTAAAAAATGGAATTTCAATTACATTAAATTTGGATTTTTCCGTATAAATACAATAAATACAGCCTAGTTCAGATGGAAAGCAGGAAACTGGGGGTAAGCTTTTGTAGATAGTTTATCAAATAAAGTTCTCATATTAAAAATATATAAAAAACTTTGTCAAATCTATAAGAATACAAGTCATTCCCCAATTGATAAATGATCAAAGGATATGTCTAGTAGTAATATTTGGCTGTGGAAGTTGGACTATTAAAAACAAAAGTTGTGCACTCCACTATTGATGTTTTCAAATTGTGGTTTTAGAAATGACTTTTGAAAATCTTTTGAACAACCAGGAGATCAAATTAATCAATACTTTAAAAAAATTTAATTCACACTATTCATTGGGAAAACATGATGTTGAAGCTTAAAAACTTTGGCCATTTAATGATTGAAAAAACAGGACACATTGGAAAAGACTGATGGTAGAAAAGATTGAAAGCAAAAGGAGGAAACAATAAAGGATGAGATAGATGGTGTCATGGAAACCAAGAATATGAGCTTTTTCAGTCTTAGACAGATACAAGAGGACAGAAGAGATTGGCATGCTATGATCCAAGAAGGTCATATAAAAACAACCACCTTAATTAGTGTTTATTTTCATTATTACTATAAATGAGAGTGATGTTTCAAACAACTAATAATAAATAATAGTTAGAAGTCTACTAAATTTTAGAATTTAAAAAATAGTATCAATCTTGTCTCACATTTCTTGTTGCCAAAAGAAACAAAAAACTAATTACCTTGAGTTCCAGTCTCACCTATGTCATCCTCTGAATCACTTTCTTTGTTGTTTCTCAGGTTGACGATTTTTCTTTCAAGCAGCTTTTTCTATAAGGAATAAAGCATTATTTTCATCCCTCCAAAATTACTAATGATTTCAAAAATTCTAATGTAAATGGATTACTTCAGTTCCAAACTCACTGTGGACAAACGTTCTTTACTCCATTGTCCAACTCCTTTCATGACAGTAATGATACATTCCACTGCTCTGTTAAGAGTCTGCTGTACATCATCCAGAACTGGAGCCATGGAAATATTTGGGATTGACAAGATGATGTTTGCCCTAAAAATGGGGAGGTTGTTCTGCTTTGGCTTAGATGGGTTTTCACTGTCTGAATTAACAGAAAACAAGGCAAAGACTTAACTTTATAAATATATGGTTAATCTCATTTTTTCACTGAAATACTAATCTAAATAATGGTAATAATGATTAAGCAGAATTCCATGTTACTTTTTAAAGAAACTTTTCAGACTTCAATTATTAATATGTACGTTTTTAATACTTTTTCATTTTCTAAATTGCCTTATTACTATGTACATTTTTAAACAATAAGATCCTTGAGATTTGAACCATGTTTATTCCATCTTTCTTTTCCTCTTCAGGCAAGGGTTTTTTGGCATGTAGTTGGTATTTAAGTTTTAAAAATTGAATTCTAAACATGATGACCTATATTTATTCCTATTAAGGAAAATCTACTCTCTAAAAGTCAGCTATATTCTGAAATAATTGTGCAAATTATCATTTTATTGATACTTAACAAAGATCATTATCATAAAGAAAAAATTATAAAATACATATTAATTAGTAAACTCTTAATAATCTCTAAAAAGACTTAATAAATAAGCTGTTAAATATAGGAATAAATATAAGAATAAAATAAATTTTGAAAAAACTCACTAAAATTGTGTAACAGAAAAAGTAATAGCAATCTTATTTAGCATTGCTGACTTTTTAAAAAACTCATTAATATCAATGTGGGGATATTTCTCATAAAGCTCTCCCTCCAAAGCAATGTACTGACTAGTACTGAAAGAGGAGTATCTATCCATTAGAGTGTAAGGTCCTTTATGCAGCCCACTGGGTTAGGGCAAATGGGCTGAGGGGTGGAGACAGAGTATTGTGAGCTTTTGTTTTTACAATGTTGGGCCCTTCAACAGTCTGAGGAACAGTGAACAGGCCTTCTATTTTAAAAGTTTGAGGACCACTGCAGACCATCTCCTAGACTTGCAGATTTCCCATCATTAACAAACCAATCATAAAATACATTGAGTCAGATTGCTGAAGATGTCCCATGATAAATATATCAATATAAGACAGCCTGGTCATTGACTTAAATAGCGAGTTAGCCAAAAAGAAAACTGTAAGATTATTACCTCTGAAGTTAATCGTGTTGGAAGAATAAATACGTTTACGAATGGCCTCTAAGGCATTCCGAGTAACCTTCAAAAGAGCATCAATGTTTTGGTGGTTGAAATGGGAAAGCAATTCACAAGCTTGTTCCTCTAAGATAGCATTCTCTTTCTTCTTTCTCCTGAGTATTGAAGGAGGGAGCTTAACTCTAGTCTGACTGGCATTAAGAGAAGATGTTAGACTTTCTGTATTTCCTCGATCTTCACCTGCTGTAACAAAACCAAGGAAAATAAATAACATAAAAGAGTAACTTTGAATAAAGAAGAAAAGAAGAAAAGTAATAGGATATAATTGAAGAAACTATAAGCAATGAAAGATAGAAGATAAATGAGATGAGGGAAAAGTATATAAAGTATTGAATTTGGAGTCAGTGAAACCTAAATTAATTTCTTCTTGAATAATGAAAAGCTTGATCTATTTTAAGACCAAATAGCATATTGTGTTATGAAATACTTTGAGGAATTTTATATAAATTGTAAGTATTTTAAATATTATAATTCATGTAGTTGGTTTATAAAAACCTTTTATATAAACTGAAACCTACAAATTATAATTACTAAAGATTAAAGAATATTGTCAAATCGATTAGCATTTTCATTTCCACAAGTGTTTTCTGATAATAAACATCTTTATGCCTCAGGAAGAGTGCTCCAAAAAGACTGAAAAAAACTTTTGATATCATACATATATAAACCTAATATTAAGGCCTGAATAAATTATTGTATTAACATAGAAAAACAAAGTACTGACATTAACAATTCTCTCACCTGTATTTTCACTTCCTGAATCAACTTGTTTCCCAATTAAAGTTTTTTCTCTTGTAGACTGCACTTCCCAATCCAGTAACATATTTATTAGTTCATTGACTGCCTCTTCTACTAATGAACTCTTTAGATGTAGTATCTGAGCACCATTAACACAAAGGTCCTGTTAGAATAAGCAAAATTGGTATGTATTGTTGGTAGCCCAATTTTATGTACATGTCAGTGAGCCTCAGATCAATGGGAGCTATCTCCATAGTAATCAATTACCTCCTTTTTTTTTCATGCTTGTAGGTAAATATTGTTTATAAAACCAGAACTAAGTTGCAAGGGAATGTAAAGAGAAAATAAGAAGCAACATGAATCTTAACACCACTCCTGGAAAAATTCATTAATTATCTATGCTTCTCGTGTACTTTTAGTAAGCAACATCTTCTGATACAAAAAAAGAAAAAATATACATTTTAAGAATCATACTCTCCAATATTCTCTAGTTGATGCCTTTCTCTGACTTTCTTCAAGCTCCAAATCAATTCTAATGGCCTTCCTCTAATCATGATATTTCTCCTAACTTATACTGTATTAAATGTCTAACTTAAAGTTTACAGTAGTTTACATGCAACTACTTACAGAGGAAATTTTCTAAGGTTATTTAATTCAAAATTATAATAAACTATAAAGAGTCCATATTTGTTTTGCAGGAGTAAGGCTCTTTTTTTCATTATGTACTTTTTTAGGGAACAAAATTCAATGTTTTTTTTGGTTCTCATACTCTTTTCCAATGTATTTGATATTAGAAACTTCACCACTGTCATCATCATCCTAGTGAAACTCCCTCCTCCTTTCTCTTCTATAATCAATCAACAATGAACCAATTAATGTACTGTTCTGTTTTTTTATTTATATCTGGATATTCTCCCTTAAATGTCAAACTTGATATCATAGTAAATAAGCGGGAAGGGACCCCCAAGGTCCTATACTCCATACTACACAGGTAGAAGAATCTGTTCAATATACATACTGAAGTGGTCATTTGGTCTTTGCCTGAAAACTGGACCATTCCACTTCTAGATAGCTCTGATTATTTAAAAAATATATTTTTCCTGGCACTGAGCCTAAATTTATTTTTTACAACTTCTTACAATGTTCCCATTTATATTCTCTGGAGCTATGGCAAACAAATCTAATTCTTTTTTCATGTGACAACCCTTCAAATCTTTGGAAACATATGTGATATTACACTGAGCCATCTTTACTCCAGGCTACAGAGACTCACTATGATCTTAAGGCCTTTCACCATTGCCTTTCAATTTGTTTGGCTACACTCCAATTTATCAAAATGTCTTTCTTAGAATGTGGTAAGCAAAACTGTACATAATACTAAAGGTGGAAGTTGACCACAACAGAGTATCAACAATACTTTCATCATTCTGGGGATAGCTAGATGGCATAGTGACCTGAACAGGAAAACTGGAGTTCACCTTTGGACTCAGACAGACAAGAAAGTTTTTCCAGCACATAAAATGACAGCAAAGAGAAAATTATCAAGAGTTCTTTCAAGGGGCAGTTAGATAGCACCACGCCTGAGGTCAGGAGGACCTGAATTCAAATCTGTCTTCTGACACAACACTTCATGGTTATGTGACTCTGAGCAAATCAATTAACCCCAACTGTCTCAATAACAATAAAAAAAGGAGTTCTTTCAGTTCCATTTCTGACAAATCTTAGCTATATGACTCTGGTCAATCATTTTATATCTCAGTGCCCTGTCAAGCCTGTAAGACTATAAATTAGAGACCAACTGATGCACTGCATGGAGAATTTCCCAAGTGATATCACAGATAATGTAGAAATAAAATTTTAATCAGTAAATTAATAAACATGTATAAGGCACTAACTATGTACCCAGCACTGTGATAAGATCTTGGGATATAAAAAGATACAAAATATTCTCACCCTCAGGAAGCTTACAGTTTAATGAAAATACTTATATTAATTTGTTAGGATTCTTAAAGATGTTATGGGCCAGAATTTGAGACAAGATAATCTTCTTAGTTCAAACCTTTCCAGTATTCTGGAAACTCTAATCACTAAGTTTATAAATTAGGGAAGAATTATTGAACTGCCTAGATACGGAAAGTTCCTCATATCACTGAAACCATGGACAAGAGGAAATAAAATTTTAATAGCAAATGAAAATATCTAAATTAATTAATTATTCATAAAATGATGTCTTTGTGGGGAAAGCATACCATTAAATTCCTATCTTTAGTCACCTATAATTTCATCAGTTTGAGTTTTCCTTTCAATGATCATATTACAATCCTCCCACAATTTATTTAATAGTTTTTCTAAGTTTGTATCTGAAAAATTCATCACCCAATGGCTACCTGGATAACGAGTCTCTCAGCTCTGAATTAGCTTACTCTTTCTCAGAAAACAGACCTACCATGATCTAGAGTCAGACCCATACATACAGCTTTCCTGCTTAATAAAATTCAGTGAAGCAGTATCATGCTGGTGCCTTTGAAGAACCATTGTCATCAAAGTCAACATCGAAATTAGTCATGTTAGTATGCATTATAACTTTGCCCCTTAGGGCATGATTAGTTTTTAAAAATTGAATTAGCAAAGAAATAGCAGTAATTCAATAAATTACAATCTTTTAATACCTTCTTTTTCCTCTTTTGGTAATCACAATTTCATGAAAGAATAGTAATTCAATTTAATTCAACATATATTTATTAAGTCCTTATTATGTATCAAGCACTGTCTTGACAAAATGGGAAGGAAATTCAATTTTATTTTGTAGAAGAAGAACTGATGCAAGCAAAATTCGGTGACTTGCTCAGATACCTAGCAAGTGTCTGAAGCTGGACTTGAACTCAGATCTTCCAGATTCCAACGCCATTATCCACTATATCACATAAGTGCTTTCTGTCACTGTCTGACTTCCTATCATTGTCAAGCTCTTAATATTTGTTGAATAAATAAACTGTAACCTATACTATTAAAAGCAATATTTAAAATTATCTTGTTTCCAAAAGAAGATTTGTAATTACTTTAATATAATTGTTTCATAAATATTGTAATGGCTCTAATGAAGTGTTTAAAGTATAAATTAAAATAAATGTAGTACCACATCTAGTTAGACTCAGGTTATTCTAAGTTCTATAAAATATTTTTTCTCTTTAAAGGAAAAAAACTTCCAAACAACATTTCCTACTGAATTGAGAAAGTATACCTTATAGCAACTTCAGCTAATAGTGAAAGTGATATCTTATAAATGTCTTTGAGTGACTCTTCCATTATCTTTTCCTTTTTCATTTTTAAACACCTCATCTGTAAATGATCTAAAAAAATAATAATTGATTTAGATAAGCCCTGAATTCATATTATATTTCATGAAGTAACCATAACTTTTAGGAAAAATAATCACAAACTATTTTTAAATGAAGAATTGATCTTAACCTTTGTCATTTGGAGAAACTCTTCACAGGTAAGTGGCTCATCTTCAGGAAGTTTGCAAAGAGGCACAAGACTCATTTCTTCTAGAACAGCATCAATGCGATAGTCTACCAGGTCATTGACCCGATCAAGAAGCAATTCTACCTCACCTTTTGAAATGAAAAAGCATCATCAAAGAAGAATGAAGAATATATTTTGCAAAAATTAAAACAAAAATAACCATCAAAAACAGTATTCAAGCCAATTTTTAAATAAGAGTGTCTATAAGTGGTAAAAAAAAAAATTATGATGATTTACAGCTCTTTTGTAATTTCTCCAATGAAATTTGCATGTCTAAAGTCCATGAAAGAAAAGGTTATTTGTAACATGTTTTTAGTTATTATTTCAATTAAAAACAATAAAGCACAGTGAACGCTGTTATGTGACTGTCTTAGAAATATAAAAACAACTTTAGATTTTTGCTAGAGATTTCCCTTGGTCACATTACTTCCCTAAAGGAAAAAAAAAAAAGCTTAAATCAAAAATTGTAAATTAGTACAAAATATCCATGATGCATCAAAATTATTTATGTAGTTCCTTAAATAATTTCTTTCATCAAATTTTCACCAATCACCAAGATAACATAGAAGTTAACATTTTTAATCTTAAGACAACAAACTCAGGAGCCCACACAAGATTCTTCTATACTATTACATACCTATGCCATAAGTTATTCAATCATTCCCCAGCTGAAGGGATTCCTTCATTCTCTATGTTTATGTTAAAAATATTCCATATACACATGCTCACAATAATTCACCATATAATTTATATCAGCTGTCTTTGAATTGGAAAAAAAAAGAAGTTTTTGCTTCACAAAAAAAAAGTTAACTTTACTCCACCATTGTTTTCTAAATCTAAATTGGAAAAATAAAATGTACAATAGAATCATGGTGAAAAAATTGATTTCTTCCAAAATCACCACAAATTTTCAAAGGAAAATAAGATTCCTCTTAGAAGCCTATCAGGAAAAACTTGATGTAAAAAAAATTTTTTTACAGTTAATGTTTCCTTCCTGTTTTCACACAGTTTATCCTACTCTCTCTTTTTTTATCCTACTCTCTCTTTTTTTACCCTGCCCATTCCCCTAAGTGCTTTGTTTTTGAGTTTTATTTTTCAGGAGGTCATTGATGAATGTTTCCTTCCTGTTTTCACACAGTTTATCCTACTCTCTCTTTTTTTACCCTGCCCATTCCCCTAAGTGCTTTGTTTTTGAGTTTTATTTTTCAGGAGGTCATTGATGAACTCTTTCAATGTCTATTTTACTATCTTGTTCTAGAATATCACAGCAATTTTCTTTATTAATTTCTTGAAAAATGATGTCTGTATTCTTTTTTTATCATGACTTTCAAATAGTCCAATAATTCATGAATTATGTCTCCTGAAGATTTTTTAGGTGAATTGTTTTTTCAATTAAATAATTCATATTTTTCTACTTTTTTATGCTTTGGATTTTGTTTTATTGATGCTTAATGTCTCATAGAGTCATTAGGTGCCACTTGTCTAATTCTAATTTTAAGGAACCATTTTCTGCAGTGAGGTTTTGTACCTCCTTTTCTATTTGGCCAATTCTAGTTCTGTTCAGTGAATTTTTGTATATTTGTTTCCATTTGGCCAATTCTTCTTTTCAAGTCATTCTCTTCATTGATTTGAATTTTTGGGTCTCTTTTGCCATTTGGCCTGTTCAATATTTTTTAAATGTTGTTTTCTTCAGAATGTGTTTTTGTGAGAGTGTATATGCCTTCTTTATCAAGCTATTGACTTTTTTTTACATTTTCTTACATCATTTTCATTTCTCTTCCCAATGTTTCCTCTACCTCTCTTTGGAATTTTAAAGAATTTTTAAAATCCTTTTTGATCTCTTCGATTGTCTATGATCAATTCATATTTCCTTTCACATTTAGATGCAGGTGTTTTTAATTTGATGCTTTCTGAGTTTATATTTTGATATTCCCTATCACCATAGTAATTTTCTATAGTCAAGATCTTTTTATCTGCTATTGCTCGTTTTCCAGTCTATTTCTTAACTTTTAACTTAATCTAAAGTGAGGCTTTGCTTCTGGAATGAAGGGGACATGGTCCCAAACTTCAGATTTTTGTGTGTGTGCAGCTGTTTTAAGAGGTAATTCTTAAGTCTAGGAAATCAAGAAAATAATAAATCAAGGCATGATTTGTAGTGTTTGATGATATTCAAGATGTAAATGTTCACATTAAAAAAATAGCTATCAGTTTTTCCTATCCACCTCACACTGACCCCAGAACCTAATTTTTCTAAATTTCTGTCTCCTTTTTAAAAAAATAAGTAGGCTAGAATAGGTGTCCTCTCAGGAACCTTAAAATTCTAAATCTAATATCCTGTGATCTTATGATGATTTCCACATTGACTGAGTCTCCTCAGGCATCAATAAATAGACTAGACATAATTTTGATAGCCATAAGAACCCAAGTTAGGATTGAGTCTAAGGGAGTAACAAAAAAGATGTGTGTTAAAAGGGAATCTGGACTGGATGGGAAAACTGTGGGCTATAGAATATGCTCCATAAAAGAAATCTCAAAAATCAAAGACTATGAATGCTTTTAGAAAAAAAATTTTATTCCCTATTATGTGCAATTATGAGACATGAACCTTTTCCTTAAAAGAACCTTGCCAAAGGAAATTAGACACATTAAATAATTAAATAATAAACTATGCAGTGTTGAATATAAGTATAAATGAATATCAGAAAATGAAGAGGTGAGTGTTTTTGAGCTAGATAGATCAGAGAATGTTTTCAAGAAGAGATGGAATTTGAAGTGAGCTAATTTCATTCCAGCTTACTCTAAAGTAGGCAGATTGACTAGATAGGGATCACAAGAGAAGACATTCTAAGTTGAGGAAATATCATGAGTAATAAAAAACGCTTCTAATTTTTAAAATCTTTTTCTATCTAAAAACCTGCCAGTCTCTTGATATTGAGGAAAAAATAAGTCCGTTTGAAAATATGAATCACAAATATTATTTCAGGAACTTCTTATTCTTGTGGTGATTTTATATTATGCCCTTTCCAAAATTTTCAACATTTCTCAAATAATAGAAATCAAACTTTCTTGGATACTTGAGGGGAAAATGGATAGAAAGAATAAAAATGAAAGTAAACATAAAAATCTTTTTTATCTCCAAATTTACATTTTAGAGCAAAATAAAAAAGGAACAAATTTGTCTAATTCCAGAATCAGATCCATGAGAGTAAACAAATCTTTGAATTCTATTGGAAATGACATGTCATGTGTTTTATAAAGAGCAACTTCTTTAGTTCGGGATACTATTACTTTTCCTACAACTTGCAATAAAACTTCATTATGATGAATTAAACATTCTTCCTCTTAGGAGAGAGGTAATACATTAAGGTACAGAATCAGACATATATTTCTCACACACAACCAATGTGTGGATTTGGTTTGCATAATTATAATTATTTGTTGCAAAATAGGATTTCTATTGAGGAAAAGGGAAATAGTTTTAGTGATATTAAAACCAAAAGAAGAAAAGAGTATTAATGAATTATTAAAATATAACCAAGATTAGCAAAAGTAAAATCAGAAAGAGACAGAGACCAACAGAGAAGTACTGATACTACCATAATAAATTTGAATTATACCAAAGAAAAGTTATACATGATTGAAATTCATAGTTTCATATTTAATTATTTTCTCTTATTACCAAATTTTAGTTGTGATTCAAAACTTTAAAATACATGACTATATTAAATTTTGGAGCACAAAATAATTGAAATATTGAGCAATAATAAATAAATCCACAAGTACTTACTGAGCACTTTAAAAATGGTTTGTAAATATCCTTCAATATTCATTGATGTCCAATTCAGTGATATTAAGCCAGGTTGTATAGCTTCATAAACTTTAGCCAAATGAGGAACCATCAATTGTTCAATGGCAGGTCGGATTTTTGACTTCACTCTCTTAAGTTCTTCCAGCATCATCTGAAATGAAAGAGTTTGAAAGAGCAATTAATACTACAAGGCTTTATCTCTAAAAAAGACCTACATAATCTATGATCCTAAATGTAAGAATTCTTCCCCTCCTATTACAATTTATTTGACTTATAATCAGGAACTGAGTCATCAAGTTAATTGGTTTTGTTTTTTATTTGTTGAATATATGCTTAGATATTTCATATGATTATTATAATTCTTTATAAGCAAAAAAAGTACTTCTTAGATTAAAGTTTCCTAATTATTTTCTTTGGCATATGACCTAATAATGTTCTTTTCTTATCAGACACATTAAAAAAGAAGGTATGTATAAGGTTTTCCACTTTTCAAGAAATCCTTGTCAGGTCCTCAACTTGATATCTATCCTCTGCCTGCAACTGTGATATGGGTTTGATTAAATATGACCTAATTAATCATTAAAAATTTACATTTATGTAGACATGGTAGGGATAGGAATAGGGATTTGGGAAGGGATAAAGATAGATCAAAGGATAGGAACAGGAAAATAGAAAGGTATGAGAAATATAATTTCATGGGTGTCACATACTTTCAGGGAAAAATTCCATCTACCAATTCAGGTCAGCCTATTCTTTGCATCTTATATTATTGCAGGGTTGCCTAAAACATGGAGAGGCTAACTAAATTGCCTAGGTCTTCTACCTAGTACACCAGAAGCAGGACTTGAACCCCAAATCTTTACTACAGGGCCAACCCTTTATTCCATTATATAATAATTTCTCTCTTATAAAAGACAGGCAACTTCCTTTCTTATGCCTCTCTGTGTACAATTATTTTTCTTATACAAAAAATTTTAGCAATGGGAAAGTAGGTATATTGGTTAGGATTTGTTGGTTTTCTTTTAGTCACTTTTTAAAAGATCCAAGTTTGTTCTATCCAATAGTATGTAAATTTATTTCTTAAAACCATCAAAATTGCTCTGCTAGTACAGAACTCTTCCACATATATTCCAAAGGCTCCTTCCATGTTTGTTAACTTCAATGCCATTTCTACTTCCCAAAAGTTGAAATAAAAGGCCTCCACAATTTTTCATGTATAAAAAGCTTTATAGATCCTTTTTTCCCCATTCCTATGTATTTATTTTCCTTCCAATTTCATCCTTAAATTCTGTGGAATGAATTTCTTTAGTTGGTTCTTTTTAATCCACTGTTTCTTGGTATTTCACGAGGCAATATTCTGAGGAAGCTAGGTTGCTCAGTGGATAAGAGTGTGGAACTCTAGTCAGGAAGACCTGAATTCAAGTTCCGATTCAAATATTTACTAGCATAGACAAATTATCGAACCTTTCTATGTCTCATTTTAGTAATCTTTAAAATATGGATGATACTATTACCTGCCTCATTTTGTCATTGTGATGATCAAATGAAATAGTATATGTAAAATGTTTTGCAAATGCACTATATAAATGCTAACTATAATCTTCCTGCATCCTATTGTATAAAATTTAATTCAGAGCTACACATCTTTCTCCTTGGTAAGATAATCAAGAGTGTTTTTTGAGCTGTGTTGGACATTTTGTTGTAGCAATTTATATGTCAGCCAAAGTCCTTCATGAAATACCACTAAAAGTGCTATTAATCTCCATTGTTTCACACATTAACCACTTTTTAATGTCCATGGATGATTTAAATAGGGAAGATAAGAGTTGTTTTAATTATTTCATATCTTTATCCCACTTTTATTATACTATCTTCATAATAATTTTAACTTTTGCTCTAACAAATCAATGTTCTTACTGTACATAAAAGATGATTTAAGAATTTCTCATATAAGTAATGAGTCATTTCCTATCAAAATATACTCTAATTTTATGGTTTTTCTTGATGTGTCCTTTGTCCAGTGTTTCCTTTTTTCTCAAAGAAACTATTCAAAATAGATAGATTTGTAGTTTCTTTGGAATCTACTAGGCTTCGGCCTCTCTTTTTTCTTATTTCTGATCAATATTTTTCTTAGGTGTTTTTTTCCACCCTTAAAATCAAAGGCATCAAACCTTATCAAATATTAAGTGTATATGCTGGCTTAATCTGGCAGGGCTTAATGTGTTTTCCATATGTCTCTGCCTTCTCATCCTCTATGACAAGTATTGTTCCATAAGAAACAATGACTTTTATGGTACTATAATATGATAAAAAATAATTTCACTAACACCTTAATTTACATGTCAAAAAATTTGTGAGCCATTTAGCTACAACTTCTTTTCATCTTCTGGTTTAATTTATAGTAAAAACATCAAGATTATGATTCACTATAGGATTGTATCTTATCATTACCCAATGGAAAAGGACCTTATAACCAGAAAGCCAACAACTAAGTTGATGTTTAAGAAGGTATAAATCTATAATGAAGTATAATGTAGTATAATATAATTAATATAAAGTATATATATATATATATATGAAATATTCTAATTGAGATTGAAATCCCAAAATGAAAATTCCCAGAAATATTACAGCCAAGCAATTCTTAATAACCTACATCCTTTTTTCTACCATTCTGCCACCATCTATCAAATAGTAAATCAACAAGCATATTTTAAGTGCCTACTAAATAACAATCATTGGGCTGGGTGAAGGGAATAAAAAGGAGAAAAACTACTCTGAAAGAGCTCATACTAAGCAGTTCAAGATACAGTAAGTTCATAAATAAGGAAATGAGCAACATATTCAAAATTAAGGCTAAGTTATTTGGTGAAGAAGGTGGGAAGCACTAATAACTGGACAAATAAGGATAGATCTCTTTCAGTACTTGACACTTGAATTTATCTTTGAAAGTACAAAGCGATTCCAGAAACACAGGGGAAGAGAAAGCGTATTCTAGATGTAGGAGACAGCTTTTGCAAAGGCAAAGAGTTTGAAGATGAAATGTTGAATATGGGAAAATATCTAATAATAGCATAGAATGAACGAAAGGAACTAATACATAATAAACCTGGGGGTTTATTATGCCTTGAACCAGATGATATAGGTCATAATTTCAAACTAAGGACATTTGTTTTATAGTTTCCTTTCTTGTGGATGGTGGTGGGATTTTTCCTGGAGCCATTAGAAAGTCAAAAAAGCTTTGTAAGTAGAGAAGCAACATTGTGAAAACTATTCTTGAGGAGTATCACTGGCAATTGTACGAAATATGAATTTTAAAAAGAGAGATATTGGTTATAATGAAACCGTCTTGGGTTATATATAGTGAACATATGGTTGTGGGCAGGACATAGATAAAGATCCTTCAAAAGATACTTGCAAACTTATATTAAATTGCTGCTTTCTCAATCACGTGGGGAGGGGAAGGATATTCAAACTTTTAAAAATAAATGTCAAAAATTGTTTTTACATGTAACTCCAGAAAAAAATAAAATATTAAATAAATTAAAATCAAAAGAGCCTTGGAAACATTTTCAGATGGTTAGAAAGAGAACTGAGACAAAACAATATCCCCCCAAAAAAAATTTTTTTAATTTAAAAAAATACAAATATCCCAGAAACTAAAGAAAAAGAGACTATCCAGAAAGATGAATGGTCAATGGTGCCAAATGCTACAGAGGCCAAGAAAGATAAGTTCTGGAAGACACAGTCAAGATAAGGGAGAATTATATAAACAGCAACCCAGCTCTCCCAATATTCCTCTCCAAACCTTCCAATCAAATTTTGGAGTTGCAGAGACAATAAAAGATCACAGTGAGACTTTTTTTTTCCAACATAAGACAATTTAGGAGATTGACAGGAGAGTTCTGTGATGTCTGTGTGGGAGCCATTCCAGATTATACAGTACAGTACTACAAAGGAACTTGGAGGCAGTTGTAATGAAGTAGGGTTCTTGGGGGGGAAAAAATTACAGGTAATGATTGCTGCTACTGGGGCCAGTGGAGCTGATTAGCAACTCTATCATGCATAAGCAGTACTGGGTTAAAATTCCAGGACAGTGAAGAACTCTAGTGATTGGGACCATAGAAGAGAAAAGGATCTGTTCACAGTTTCAGAGCCAAAAGAGGTCCTAGTACTTGCTAACGCAGAGGAGCAATGTTCCTTCCTAAGTAAACACCAGGGCACAGAGCAGAAGGGTAGAGATAAAATCTCTCCCCAGATGATATCACTTTGGAAACATTAAGAATTAGATCTGAAACATCATCAGCACAATAAAGCATAAAGTTTGGAACAATGCCTCTTTATTCCCAGGTGAACCAAGCTCAGCTTTAGCATAAAATCCAAATTGAAGGAATGGACTAGGAAAATGAGAAACAAAAACAAGTGAATTTAACCATAAAAAGCTACTATAGCACCAGAGAAGACCATAAAATAAATTTAAAAGACACAATGTGAAAATAGTCACAAGCAAAACTTCAAACAAAAATGTTAATTGGAGCCAAAGTCAGCAAGAATTCCTGGAAGAGTTTAAGAAAGAAATAATGTGGTAGAAGAAAAATTGGGGAGGGGCAAATGATAGATCAATAAGAAAATTATAAAAGTGGAATCAACAACTTGGTAAAAAGGACACAAAATCATGCCAAAGAAATAGCAAATTAAAAAACAAAATTGAAAACATGGGGAAAAAAACATTAAAATTCCGTGAAGAAAAAAAGCTCCTTTAAAAAAAAAAAAAAAAGAAAAAAAAAAAAAGAATTAACCAAATCAGGGGGAAATAAAAACAAAAACGCACTGAAAAGAATAATTCCTTAAAAATAAGAATTGGACAAATGAAAGTTAATGACTTCATGAGACATCAAGAAATAATAAAAATTAAAGGTGAAAAAATAGAAAAAAATGTGAAATATCTTGTCAGAAAAACAACTTATATGGAAAGAAGATCTGGGAGAGGTCATTTAAGAATTATTGGATTACTTCAAAGCCATGAATAAAAAAGAGCCTAGATATCATATAGATTATCAAGCTGCTCCAACAATTTAGATCAATTGAAACTGAAAGAATACAACTCCTAAAAGAGATCTCAAAATGAAAACTCCCAAGAATATTATAGCCAAATTTCAGATCTCCTAGGTCAAAGAAAAAACATTGCAAGCAGTCAGAAAGAAATAATTCAAATATCATTAAGTCACAGATAGGATCACATAATATTTAGCAGCTTCCATGGTAAAGGAGTAGAGACTGCAAATATGACATTCTGGAAAGCAAAGAAACTAGGATTACACCCCAGAATAAACTACATAAAATTAAATGATACCCAGGGGAAAAAATGAATTTTTAATTAAATAGAGAACTTTCAAGCATATCTAATGAAAGACAAGAGCTAAATAGAAAATCTGACATTGAAACAATTGACTCAACAGAAGCATCAAAGATTTACATAAGGGACTCAAGAGAATTAAACTATTTCCTATATGGGAATATGATACATGTAATTCCTAAGAATTTTATCATTAGAGCAATTAGAAGAAGTTTTCATAGACACTGAGGGATGAGGATGAGTCAATAACATTTTGATGAGTTCTAAAAAAGAAATAGAGAGATATGAAAGAAAGATACACTAGTAGAAGAGTTAAGGAAGAGGTAGAATGGGGAATTTTTTTTTCTCACATAAAAGTTCTCAAGGAAGAATTTTTATAATTGAAGAGAAATAGGGAGAGCGGGCAATGCAGAAATATGTAACATAACACACTCAACTGGGTTATAAAAAGTTATCTTATCCAATAGAAAAATAAGACAGGAAAGGTATAAGAGATGTAGGGGGAAGATAAAGGAAAGGGCAGAAGAAGGGAGGCATCAATTAGAAGCAAAACAGACTTTTATGGAGGAAAAGAATAAAAAGAGTATATATAAATGAAAAAAAATAGAATGTAGTGAAATATGCAGTTAGTGTATCTAACTGTGAATGCAAATGAGATGGGTTCATCCATAAAATGGAAGCATTTTTTTTCTTCCAGCTTTTATTGGATAAATTTATGGGAAAAGGACTTGAACCAAATAAAAAAATATATAAATGTGATGGAAGTGGTTTGATGAGGAGGTTGGAGTAATAATATATTAATAAAATAATATCAAAAATTAAATGGCATAAGGGAAGAAATACAGCAAAATCTGGGGAAAAAATTGGGGAAAGTTTGAAGGGAAAACAATCTTCAGCCCTAGATACCCACTGAAATAACTAAGTGTTTGAAGGTCTACATTTTAGTCTTAGCTCTGACACATTTTATTTTTATGCCTTTGAGCCTCAGTTTCTCAAATGCAAGATTAGATATCTTTTTGTCCTGCCTATTTCCCAGGATTTTTATGAAGATCAAATGATATTATATAGTATGTGAAGAGCCTTGAAAATTGCAGAGTATTGTGCCATAAGCACTATAATTGCCATTTCTCAGTCACTGAGAAATTTAAATATGTGTAGAAAAGCAATTATGAAGAAAAGATAAAATTAAAATCATCATACCTTCATTTGATTGAAATGCTTCTTGTAAATTTCCCGCTTCTGATAAAAAGCACTTGCAAATGGTGGGATTTCAAGACCCATCTGTGACATGCATTCTGTTTCTCGAAATAATGTTAATATCTCAAAATCAAAATTTACAAATAATTCTCCTGTTTCTGGAGCTCTTACCAGTAAGGAAGCCCCAAGTCCAATCTTAGTTAATTCAGTCTGTGTTGAGAGAAGAATAATAATAATTAGCAGAACAATGCACAAAGTATGTTTAGTTCGACCATTTCCCCAAAGAAAATCTGTGTCTGAATTCACACTTGGATAGGTCAATTACCTATGCATAGACTTAGTAGTAAAGAGAACCAATTTTCATTCCAAAACTGGAGCAAAGTATTTTAGCTTTCCTTGCTTTGAATTATCAAGAATATGCAAAAAATGTTGCTCCCCACATTAAAGCCTAAAGTATAGTGTATAATGCTCTATTCTCTCTCCCCTAGGAATTCTTCTCTAGTAATGGGAATTTAGGAGTAAGCAGTACTGTTATGATTCAGAGCAGTAGTACTTAATAATTAGTATTATTTTACCCATTTGCACTCTGAAACATATTTTATTATACTAAACTATACCTACTTTTGCATTAAAAGTGGGATTCATAAAATGATTCATAGTAATCAAAAAGGATTAGAATATATATGTTGATTTAATTTTAACTGGTTTAATAAGGGATTTTTAAATAGATTTTCTTTACTTCTTCCTCTGTGATAATCATCCATATGAAATTTATTTCATAGTTTTGTTTTTTTCAAATCCTTATCACCATTCAATAGGAGATGACCTTATATCCTATAGATTGATATTTCTTGTTGCCTTGAACATGTGATAAAATCAACTTTTCCAACTCTAACTTGCTCATCAAAGAGTGAGACATATTTCCATTTAGCTACAACTTCCTTTGGTCTTTTGGTTTCATTTATAGCAAGATGTGTGTGTGTGTGTGTGTGTGTGTGTGTGTGTGTGTGTATTTATCAAACAATAAATAAGCATTTGTCAAATGTATCCTAAATATGAAGTATTATTCTGACTAAAGAGGTTATTAAGACAAGGAAGAAATAATCCGATTTCAAAGCGCTTCATGACCTCTCTGCAGTATAAAATATTATAACTTTTCTCTCAGTTTTGATACCTTCTTGGATCTCCTCCTACCTATATCACCATTCTTCTTAGTTTCCTTTTTGGATTGTCGTTTATATTTTCCCCCTAAGAATGGAGAGGAAAAGGACAATCTGGCTCAAGGCAATCTTACCTGGTTTATTACATACTATTTTCCTTCATGTGTTCTATGTTCCAGACAAACTGCTCTATTCTATATTTCTCTGTATTCAATATTTCATCTCCAAATTCTATGTTTTTGTAAAGACTATTCTCTATACCTGGAATGTTTCTTCTTCTCTTCTATGTCCCTGGAATCCAGATGTATCTTAAAGATCTACTCAAGTGACACACTTAAAAAGAAACTTCTTTTCATTTGCCCTCCCCCTATATTTATACCCAAAAATATATCCTGTATCACTTTCTCTTCCCTCTCCCTAGATTCTCCCTTGGTGACTTTAAAGGCTCCCATAGATTTAATTGTCATCCTTATACAAGAAATACCACATTTGTTTACATATACACAATTTATAAGCTTCTTAAAACAGCAGCTGTTTCTTTGTTGTCTGTTTGCCTAGTGTTTTGGTTTTTTTTGTTATTTGTTTATATCAGTTGTGTGAATACTTTGTGACTACAAGGATGCTAAAGTGACATGCAATTTCCTTCTCTAATTCATTTTACAGGCAACAGTAAGCAAGGAAACTGAGGCAAATGGGTAAAGTGACTTGCTCAGACAAAGTCCCATAGTCAGTAAATGTCTAAGTTTGCATTTGAACTCTTTCTCCAGGCCCTGCGGTCTATCCACTGTGTCACCTATTCTTTTACATGTAACAATTATAAAAATCAAATTTTAACATAAATCCTTCCCAAATATAGACAAAAGTTCTTGTATATGTTACATATGTTTCTCTGTCTCATTTTTTGACCATCTAGGCAAAATATAAGCTTGGTCTTACTTGTTGAAGCCATGCGCTGTGATAGAGAATCTCAAATTCCAAGAGGATTTTCGAAATTTTGTTGTATTTATGGACTATGTGCTTGGCTTTTGCTGTTGTAAGCACATTTGGATGCTGCTGGAATTTTTGCATTGGTTGCTGAATTCTGTGAAAGAGGTGCCGGGCCCACAGGATCTTCCCAGCAATAGGGGGCTGGTCTCGAGCCAAAGGAGGGTCATTTTTCTGTTTAGTGTACAGTTTGGAAATCATCTCAATGTCAGCTCCATAGTTATCAAGAACTGTCTGATACTTTTCATCGATACCAAGATTAGGTATATTCAACCTAACAATATAAAGGATATTTTAAAATACATAAAAGGAGTTATTAAGGTCTCAAGATTTTAAAATCATTTGATTCATATGGCTATTCTGTGTGTAAGAAGAATAACTTAATTGCACAATGCTATTTGAAATAATTCAAAATAATCATAAAATATAGAAAGAATATATTGTCTTACTAATGAGGTGTTGTTTTTGTTTTATTCCTATGTTTCTAAGTGTTTGAAAATATTCTAGAGATATGTATAAAGGGCTCATACAGTCACAGAATATTTGTGGAAAGAAACAGACTTAGTCCCCTGAGTACTGCTGAATTTTCTCAATTAACATGTACTTCAGTCATAACCATCAGAGACTTCATTTTTAAAGAATCTGTATTTAGATCTATATGTCTGGGGGGGTTAATCATAATTTTGATATTTTAATTACTCTCTGATTTCATCAATAGGGACATTCCCTACAGCCCTCAATGACTTTTCATCCTGTGAAATTCTCATCTGAAAGCTTAAACTTTCCATATCTGTCGTCTTGCTCCATTAATATATGTCATTCATTAATTCATCTAAGCCTTTCCATTAATATTCCTTTTTTCCCCTGAAGCTGGGGTTAAGTGACTTGCCCAGGGTCATACAGCTAGGAAGTGTTAAGTGTCTGAGACCAGATTTGAACTCCGGTCTTCCTGAATTCAAGGCCATCCACTCCATTCACTGCACCACCTAGCTGCCCCCTCCATTAATATTCCAAAGAAAAGCTAACCAACACCCTGTAGAGCTTCCTCTCTTTCAATATGCCCAAGATGCCAAGATATCACTGAACAGTCCATTTGTTATATTTCATTTTCATTATTATAAAATTGATTAAATATTTAAATAAGTTATATAATTAAATGGAAAAATAAATAACTAAGCATTTGTTTCTCAAATATAGTGTTCATCACTAATAAAATGTTTTCTCTTTGAGGTCAGTAATTTTTTTTTAAAAGATTAAGTGCAAAAGTCAGTTCATCTTTAAAAGAACTACTCACATTGATTTACTATATGAACTGCTACTTCTTGGTGAAGAATAAGATAGAAGAGAAGGGAATAATCTCTCATTCAAACCATTCACATCTTTTTTGAACATCATTATTTTCATGTTGTCTCCCCCACATAACTGTGAACTCCGTGAAAGTAAGAATTGTTTTCCCTTTCTTTGTATGCCCAGAGCTTAGGATATTGCCTAACATATAGTAAAAGCTTAATGAATGCTTGTTGACTTACAAAAAAAAATTCAGTATCTGCAAGATTTTTCTTATTGATACCTACAGGAAATGAGTAATCTAGTTCTATATATTTGAAAGAAAATGCATCTCCCACAAAGTTTCCATATTTGTTGTCTTGAATCAAAGGCTCTTTTTAGCTTTACTAACTCATAGTAATATGAATAATCATGAGAGAAGTAACTGATAGAGTAGTGAGATTCCATGGTTGCCTATATCACAACTGAAACAAGTAATTTAATTAATGATAAAATTCAAATTATCTACATTTTAATATTAATATTTAATTCATATTTCATTTAAATGATGATTGAAATAATATTTGTAAAAATGAAGCTATTACAAGTGTCTCCAATTTGTCATTTGTGGAAGATAATCTGTCAAATTCTGCCAAGAGCAGTAAGAGAGCATCCTTGCACTGGCTGGACCAAATTTAGCCACAAAGAATCCATTTCTAAGTTAATTAGGCTAATATAGGCCTTTTTCTGGGAGAAAAGATATGTTAGAAAGGACTGCTGAAAAAACATAGTTGGAACACTTCAATGAGAACTCTGGGCATGTCCCTAAGGCACAAAATCTTTAGACAAATTCATAAAATATTGTCAAAAAATTCAAACCAAAGAGACTGCACTGAGTATAAATACAAAATAAAAATTACAAGTTTTCTTACAACTTTGTAACCTTGCTGTTGATAAATGTTATTTCTCATTGATTTAATAATATAGCCAATATAATTGTGATTTAAATGTTACTGTCATAAAAATACCTCTCTGTCTAGTTAAAGTTGACAAGCTGCTTGTTGGCTGCTTAGTTGCTGTCCTTTGTATTCAAAAAGGGCCAAATGACATCAAGGTAAATGTGTCTGATATTGGCTGATCCAACTAATATGAGCTCAGAAGGCTTTACCACAGGTCAGATTACAAACTGCCAAGTCAATGTTATCATTACTACCTTTCAACTTGTGACAGTGGCCTGAAGTGATAGAAACTTCAAAACTCTAAATAAATGGTATAGGGAAATACCATAAAAGATGTATCCTAGTTCTTGGATAATATAATTTAAAGGTTCAATTGCAATAATTAAGTAGAAATTATTAGATAAATGGATAGACTAGTAAACTAGAATCTACATAACTTTCTAGGCTAGTATTGTCTAGCAAAAGAGAATTCTAGGAAACTTAGTCTGGGAGACTATAAGTTTTCCATTGAAGAAAGTGGCTGGATTGTTCAAAAGACCATGTGCACAGAACACTGAAAATTGTAATCCTGATCCATACTGTTGGAAAGACGCAGAGGCTAAAATTAATTATAAAATCTGACATTTAAAAAAGGATGTCTGAGGCCATCTAGTCTAATTCATTAGTATTTATGTATATGTATATGAAGCTAATAATAATAATAATATCATATTCACATAGCACTTAGTACATTCAACTCTCACATACCACATTCACAAAACCTTTCCTAAATTAAAAAGCACTTCCCCTCATAAAAATTTAATGATGTAGATAGCTCAAACCTAATTATCCCCATTTTATATGAGAAAACTTTCTCACAAAATCTAAATCACTGAGTTAGAAAGTGACTATATCAGAACTTATACTAAAATCATCTAACTCTATGTCTGGTGATCTTTCCATTTTAACATTGTGCTATCAGGGAGAACTGGGAACTTATCCCCTGATTGTGGATGTTACAAAGCTAAAAAAAAAAAAAAAAAAAAAAAAAAAAAAAAAGTAACAATAAAAATATCAAAAATAAGGTAATTTTTTTTTACTATTAACTAATTACCACACATGATTCCTATTATGCAAATTATTATATATTAACTTAATTTTGCTGTGTTATCTTATTAAAAGAGTAAAGCTTTACTTCATGTATGCTTTTATTGGTTTCTACACTTTGCTGTTTATGCAGCATCTTGCTTGCTTATAATTTTTTTTTTAATATTGTTCAAAAACCATGGGATCCAGTTCTGGCTTTACAGCAAACTAATTAGGTAGCCTTTTGAAAGTCTTTTATCATGTCCAAAACCCATCTTCTTCATCTGAAAATGAAAACTTTGAAATTATTTTCAATGGCTGCTCACAGATCTAAAGATCTGTGTTGGTTTTTTTCAAATGGGTTAAAAAGTAAGTTATTTAAATCAGGGTTGGAGCGAGGAGGAACAAGAAGAGACAATTTATCAAAGTATTTTTTTCTTTTTATTAGAAAAGGAAACAAGAAATTGTGTTAACCTCTTTAATATTAATGTTATTATGATCTTAAAGACTGTACCTGAGAAAATCATTTCAAATTTCTTTTTACCTTTCAAATTTCTTCAGCATCATTAGTCCTCGCTCTGTGTTTTGAATATTTTCAAATGTGATATCCATGAATATCTGTAACTGATTCTAAAATAAAAGAAAATCTGATCATGAACACGAAAAGCTTTGCAATTGTAATATTAATGAAAGTCAAAAGCTTATATTAATATTTCAGAAAAGTCATGATCTCAATTTTAAAGTGCCAAATGTCTACTAATCAATGATGCCAATCACAATTTTTATCAAAATCCTTTAAACTATAATAGAGCAAATAATCCTTAATACAGTTCACTGAGATCACTTTGTGCTTGATGCCATGCTCTATTACCTACTGGGCTGCTGGGCACTGATAGGGAATGAGGTGACAGCCAGGAAAAAATAATTATTTAGATTTAGAGAAGCTCTATGGAAGCGAATTTTGGAATCAAAAAGCCCAGACTAATGCGTAATGTAAGAAGGCACTTGTCCTTGTGAACAGCTTCTGTGAAAATCTTATAAAGAAATGTCAGGTCCATCCTGAATCATAGTTTGTCTCATCTACTCATACCATTTGTAAAGAAGTTATAAAAGAAGAAAGAAAGAAGGGAAGAGAAAAAGATTCAAACAAACAAAAAAAAAAATCCAGAGATAGAGATAGACAAACAGAGAAACAGAGAAAGAGATTAATCAAAAATAACCTATGGTTGAATCAAATAATTGGGCTGTTTCTATTTTGTTTATTCTGTGCCACAGAATAGAATAATTAGAAAATATGTTGACAGAGAGCTTATCTCAAATATATCATTTTACCCAGTGCAAGGAATTTCCATTCCAATGGAAGAGACAAGGTGGTATGAACAAGGTATACACAAAGTAGATGTAAGGCATGCTTAGAAAGAAAGTGTATGTATGTATGTATGTACGTACTAGGGAGATACCAAAAAGAAAAAAGAAAACTTACTGCAGTAAGTAAAATTTAAACCAAATCTTGAAGGAAGCCAAGAAAAGTAAAAGGCATAGGTGAGCAGGCAGAATATTCCAAGAGGACAGGTAATGCAAAAATACAGGGGAAAAAAATGAAATGTCCTCTTCAAGGAAATCCAAGAAGACCTGTGTTGCTAGAACCAAGAGTGTATGAAGAAAAATAAAGTGAGGCAACTGGAAAGAATATATAACACTAATGAGCTGATTAAGAAGACAATTATTAGTGCATGGTCGTGAAAATATATGAATTCTTCTATGATGGGTGAGGTAGCATCTTGAAAGTCCAGTTGTATAGGATAAGGCATAATAGTTATGTAATGGTTATTACTAATATCTTTTTGAGAAAGTCATAAAAGTTATGAGGTTGACTTAAAATCAATTTTGGAGGATTCGATTCCTTCCTTTCTCATATTAAGATTTAATGAACACAGATTGCTCAAATGTGTGGTATGGGGAAGGGCAACCAAAGAGTCATTCGATATTAGCAGTAGTTAGTTCTACAGAAGAAACTTCTCATTTGGATGCACAAGCTTCTCCAATGTCGAAGATTATTAAGATAACAGCTGTTAGAGAAATAAAGGAGCCAATAGAAGATAAAACGTTTCATGCTGTATAGGCATCTGGGTAGTCTGAGTATCATCAAGACATGCCCAAAAGACCTAGGAAGTGTTGAGGGGAAAAAAGGTTATGTTAACTCCTACAATATAATAGAGAAATGGATTTTTGCTCATAAGTCATTAATATAACCTGTGAAGAGAGGGAATCAGTGGACAAAGCCTCCTATGATTGTGAACACAGTGCCTATGGACATAACGTGAGCTACTACATATGTGTCATGAAGGATAATGTCTAGGGATGAGTTAGCAAGAACGATTCCTGTAAGACCCCCAATTGTAAAAAGGAAAATGAAAGCTAAGGCTCATAGTATTGCTGGGGATCATTTAATATTCCCTCCATGTAGTGTAGCTAGTCAGCTAAAAACTTTAACGCTGGTAGAGATAGCGATGATTATTGTAGCTGATGTAAAATATGCTCGTGTGTCTACATCTAGACCAATAGTAAACATGTGGTGAGTTCATACAATGAAACCTAGGAATCCAACGGATATCATTGCTCATATATAGCCAAAAGGTTCTTTTGTACCCCAGTTATAATTTGAAGAACACCAAAAGCAAACAAAAATAGTATTTCATCCTGGGAAACGAAGAGCTACTGAGTTCATAGATGGGAGGGAAGGGAGGAGAGAATATGTTCACACATTTTAGAAAAAAATCACATTGACAACTAAATGGAGAATTGATTTAAATGAGGAGAGACTGAGACAGGGAGGCTAATGAGAAGGCTAAAGCAACAGTCAGATGAAAAATGACAAGGGCCTAAACTAGTGCTACAATTATATGAGTTGAGAAGAGGACATAGGTAAGAAATATGATGAAGATGGAAATGGAAAGATTGGGTAACAGTTTGGAAAATGTAAATGTGTAAAAGAAAGGAATCAAGGGTGACTAAGATGGAGAATATAGGTGACTAGGAGAATGGTGGTGCCATTAGAAGTAAATGGGAAGTTAGAAAAAGAAAAAGAATTGGACAAAATGATAAGGAGTTCACGAAGTCCAATTTAATAGAGGGGAGAGAAAAAGACTGAAAGAGGTCTTAAATTCCTTTTTGGAAGTGTTGGATTTCACAGGGTTTTAAATAAAAATGACTAGAAAAACAGTACCTTTGGATTTTGAAGGAAATTCAATTTAGTAGGGGAGAAGTTTTAAATGAGGAGTATAGTTCAGTTGTAGCTGCATGAGTTTGATAGAGAAATAAAAGTTAACTTCAAGTCATTTCAGATAGATCTGTCTAAGTTGTAGTTGAAAATGTTCTCCTTTGATTTTAATATAACATCACTCTCTTCTGCCTCTCCTCCTGTCTGTTTAATCAACTCCTAGGTTTCCTTTGCTGTATTCATCAGCTGCTACATAGCATGAATATTCCCTAGGGATTTATTCTAGGCCCTCTTCTCTCTCTTCAAAATATTATCAGCTCCCAAGGGCTTCAGTATTATCTCTAAGCAGATAATCAATCAACCTTTACCTATATCCTGAATTCCAGTCTCTCCATAAGTTCTCTTCCACTCAGTTACTCAATATGTCTAAAGCACATCTCTGACCACAGTCAATAACTTGTTTCAAAGTCTACAATGGCTCCTCATTGATGATAGGATAAAATACATACTCCTTAGCCTAGCATTTGAAGCTCTCCATAGTTTGGTTTCCACCTACCTATACAAATTAATACTTGTCCCTTCTACAAATCTTATATTCTAACAAAACTATTCTATTTATCACTCCCAACTCAATATTCTATCTCCATTCTCCATTCATTCATCTCCCTCTCTGAAACCTTCTTTTTTTCAAGACTCAGAGGGAACTACTTCTTCCATAAACCTTTTGCTTGATTTCTCCTATCCCAACTTTAGTGCTCTTTCCCATCTCAGTTTTCTTTATCCTATACTTATATGAATCTGAATTATATCTCATATCACTAAAGTAAAATGCAAGAACCTTGAAAGCAATGGTTCTTGAACATTTAACCCAATGCCTGATACATGGTAGATAATTCGTAAAAATGTATTGAATTTAAATCAGTGTAAGAATAGGGTTCGACCACTACATAGAATTCCCAATCCCTTTATTTTTGTCTGCCTACATTTGGGATTTCCTTCATAAGCTAATTGTACACTATTTCAAAGTCTGATTCTTTTCGTACAGCAAAACAACTATTTGAACATGTATACATATATTGCATTTAATTTGTACTTTAACATATTTAACATGTATTGGTCAACCTGCCATGGGGGCGGGAAAAGGAGGGGAAAAATTAGAACAAAAGGTTTGGCAATTGCCAATGTTGTAAAATTACCCATGCATATATCTGGTAAGTAAAAACTATTAAATAAAAAAAATTAAAAAGAATAGAGTTGGAGATATTTGTGGGAGGAAATAAATAAGATATCTTCAGTGGAGGCCCTAAATGGAAAGCTCTCTAGCCCAATTACTGCCTCAATGTGCCTGGGATAATTTTCTACTTTTACCATTCAAGTAAACTTTTCTACCAAAAATTTCATCTGTAGAATAGGCCTTTGAAATCAAATTTTTCTGATTCTAAGATTACTTCAATGTCTTACTCAATGTTATTGAACTGAGCCTGCCTTTTTGCTTTCCCTTATACTTTGTCTGTTCCTCTGATGCTGAGTGAAATGAGCAGAACCAGAAGATCACTGTACACTTCAACAACAATACTGTATGAAGATGTATTCTGATGGAAGTGGAAATCTTCAACATAAAGAAGATCCAACTCACTTCCAGCTGATCAATGATGGACAGAAACAACTACACCCAGAGAAGGAACACTGGGAAGTGAATGTAAATTGTTAGCACTACTGTCCATCTACCCAGATTACTTATACCTTCGGAATCCAATACTTAACATGCAACAAGAAAATTGGATTTACACACATATATTATATCTAGGTTATACTGTAACACATGTAAAATGTATGAGATTGCCTGTCATCTAGGGGAGGGAGTAGAGGGAGGGAGGGGAAAATCTGGCAAAATGAATACAAGGAATAATGTTATAAAAAAATGACTCATGCATATATACTGTCAAAAAATGTATAATTATAAAATTAATAAAATAAAAAAATATATTTTGTCTGTTCCTAATTGCTTGCTCAGCCATCTGCCTAATATTTTGCTTTCATAGTACCTGACAAAAAATATTCACTATTAAACAATTTCTTGTCATTTTAATTTATTCTCCAAGGGAGTTCTTTTGTCTATCTAGTTTTTATCCACTGTGTTTTTCTGATTTATTATATTGGTATATGCTTGGACAACTCATTGTAGATCCCCTGACCACTAATGTGTGGATATATATAAAAAAACACTATTTTATGTTTTAGGCTTTGCTATTATTTGTAATTGGTCCTCTTCTGTGTCCACTTCCCCAACATTCACCTTAGCCCACTGTTTTAGACCTGTCCCTAGCCCAAAGAATCCTTAATAATTTTGGGAGAAAAGAAAGGACATTTTCTCCAAAGACAATCATTCATATAAAAGTAATATGTGAAGCTAAAAAATGAATAAGGTCTCTAAGGGAAAGAGAAGACTAAATTTGGGGAATGCTCACAACTAGTACAGGAGAGAAGCCAGAGATGACAAATAAGAGTCACATGGGTAGAAAGATTCAATATAGTCAAAGGATGATCTATTTCCATTACTTTTATAAAGATGGATAATAGAAGTCTCTTTGAATTCCTGGGGATAGCCTCCTTTTGCCATATAATTCAAAAATTTTCAGTCAGCTTTTGTATGATCAATGGACCTTCCACCTTATAAATCTCAGGTGGGATAGAATCAGCACTAGACACTTTGCCACAAGAGAGGAATCTAATGGTTGCATTTGAAACCTTTTCTTCAGTTGGAAATTTGCCTAGAGAGAGACGGATTTTAATGGCTTCAGAATTGATTGACAGGCTTTGGGGAACACTATGAAAGTATTTAGCCTAAATCTCCAGAATCATGCCCTTATCACTGATCAGTGTGACTCCATCAGCACTGAGTAGCTGAAGTGCACCATAAGTCTTTAAGCCAAAAACAATCTTCAGGATCTCTTAAAAATGCTTATTATCATCATAAAACTAAATTTCACTGGCTTTCTTACTAGGCTAAGAATCCTTTATCCTTCCAAGCTTTGCTTGTATTTTACCTTTCATGGAGTTAAATGTTACCTTCTTAGAGATGGATAAATTATCCTGCTGGTAACTTTTTAGAGGTCTCGTTTTTTTCATTTAATAGCTTCTGAATTTTCCCACCATATTTATCAAATTAACCTTGACATTTGTCGAGTGCTCTTACCAGATGAGTAAATATGATGCTGTACAACAAATCTCTGAAAGTTTCCCACACCTTTTCTCCTCCACTGTTGCCAATTGTATGCTTACTCAACATCCCTTCAAAATTAGTAACAAACTGTTCCCACTCAGAGAAGTATTCTAATCTGTTGATATGAACTCTTTTGGCAATCATATTACCTTGAGACTGTCATTTTTGTCATTTTGTTTGAATATTTGGCTTGGAGAGGACAAGATATTTACAACATTGATGAAGAGGGTATCCAGATTTTCACAAAATTTTTTTTACCTCATTAGGTTTTGTCATGGTGGGGGCATAAGCACTGTTGATAGTGGCATGGCATTTTCTTGCAAGTGACAATCCCATTGTCACGAGCCTGTAATTTATTCATTTTGATAGTCATACATATTTGTTGACTAAGTTAGTTTTGATTCCAAAACTAATGTCAGCTTCAAGATATTTTCCTCCACTGCCGCCACTTCAAAAAACCATGTATACAGCTTTGACTTCAATAAACTAACTTTCATTTGCTATCCTTGATTCACTCAGGGTCACTTTTTGGATATTATATGTGCTAAATTCCCTTGAAATAAGAGCAGTTCAGATATTCTGGATTTTGGGTGGTCTATAAATGTATGCACATTCCATATATTGATGGTGATTAAAATCATATTTGCAGAAGTTTTTGTATATTTTTTGTGTTTTAATCACATGGTGAGATCCCTGCCGGCCTCAATAAAGGCCAGAGTTGAGTAAGCAGACAATTTTTAGAGAACCATTTCTAGCCCTTTCCTTACACCAAGAGGTAAGCAGTATGGTCTTTAAAAGACTGCTCAGACATGCAGGGAGTTTCCAAATCCTACTGCTGCTTCCTGTGAGAAAATAACTCTATGCCCTGGTCCAGTGATATAACAGGTGACTACAATTCCCAGGGTACCTGCACCTGCCACTTTGTCACTTGCCTTTCGCCACAGGATTTTGATATATGTAAAAATGGATTTAAAAAATTGGTATGGGTGAAATATTTTGATTTGTACATAAATTTGGATTTAAGTGAGGCAGAGTTGCATGAAATTGTTGGCCTGACACAGTCCTATTGCAGGATAGAATCAAGACTAGTGATGGCTTGAGATGCACTGAATGACCTTGGGTGTCTTCAAAGTCTAGCCAAGTTCTAACTGTTCCATAGCACGCACTTTGGCCTTCACAACCTTGAGAATAAATTGTTCTTATTCTACCATGCCATGAAGGAAAGTCTTCACACAACAGGGGTAGATTCCCCTCCTTCCAATTCACCAACAGGTTTGAGATCCCTCAATTACCCTCAATCTGATTTAGCCTATCTGCTGAAATGGTTTGCCTGTGCATGGCCACTGCATATGTCACAGCTTCTTGGAGCCACAGGTAAAAGTTAGATCAGGTACACAAAGGTGTAAAGCAGTCCTTAAAATGGCTCAGCAGCCCTCACTCCAGAGGTACCAGTCTTCTGACCACAGCCTATACCTTCACCTAAACAATCAATAAATGTAAGCATTTATTCTATTGACTCAGTCTTAAAAATATTTGTTTCATTAGGACCAAATCTATTATTCTATTGTTGTAGAGTTCCCTATGAGGAAGTAACTCCCTCTACCAATGCATATGGCATCCCCCTCATGAGAGTTTCTCATGAGGTGCAAGGGTTAAATGACTTACCTACATACATTATATATCAAAGATGGGAATTGAACACAAATCTTCCCATTCCAAAATCAGTCACCATCCATTAGAGGATGATGCTTCTCATAATATGAGCATAAAAATAATGAAAGAAAAACAGTGGAATATTCACTAGCTCTGAAATCTAATCTCATTTTTGATGTGTGTGACCTCAAGTAAGTCACCTTAATTTTGGACTTCATTTTCCCTATATGTTTTAGAAAGGATTTAGACTAGAGATGGCCTCCAGGGTACCTTCCAGTCCCACTTTTATGTAATTGTGATCTATGATTGTATGATACAATGAATATTGATTCTTAGGAAGGAGACTGCTATTGTGTCTCACTTTTCCTTAGAGACATATGAATCAGCACATGTGAATGAAATAGCTAGGACAAAGGAGGAGTAACTGTCAAAAGAAATAGAAGGAATTTTTAAAATATATAGTAAGAACGTATTTTCTAACTTCTAATAGAATGAAATGACTCTCTCCTTGAACAGAGTAAATTTAATTCAAATCAGTCATTTCTGGAGGGCAGGGATGGCACTGAAGAGGGTTCTTCCCTCTACCATCTAAAATATGTATTGATTGCACCATTATGAAGGCAGAAGATAAAACTTGCTTCATTACTGCAAATATTTGATTCAAATAGAAAGTAAATTTGTGCATGTTATTTATTTCAATAAAGTTGAACTTTTTAGAACTTAGAAAATGGAAATTTCTCTTCCTGTTTTGCAATAGAGTTATTAAAAATCATTATCCAAAGCTATATTTATGACCCTTTAATCCATGAGAAAGAGCACTCAATTATTAATCTGAAATCAAAAAACATTTCACCTCTATAATGAAGATACTTCTTCCTTCTGAATCCCTAATGATTAGCAGTCTTATACAGATGAGGAAAAAATAAACATAAGAATGTCAATAAGAATTTCATCATACAACTTACATGAAGGTCATTAGTCTCTTTGCAGAATTCTTCATAATCCTGATCAAAATCAGTTTTCCGATGGTCTAAGAAATTATATTCTTTTTTCTTTATGGTGGCAACAATACTCTAAAATATTTACAAAAGAAAGAAAGCTCTGGTAAAGCCACAGTAAAACTTTAAAAATAGATATTCTCTTGTCTAGAAGACTTACACTTGTTTAACCCATATTGGATTACTTGCTGTCTATGGTGGAGAGAGAAGGGAGGGAGAAAAATTTGGAATACAAGGTTTTACAGGCACAAATGTTGAAAACTATCTTTACATATATTTTAAAAAATTAAAAGTAGATAATGAATGAAGATTTTACAAATCAGCTCCAAATTTCTCTCTTAACATGATATTTAGGGGCATATTATTATACAAATAGTAATATACTACTTTTTATGACACCAATATACTACTTTTTACATATAGCTATTAGATTCATAAAATATTTTAATATGTATAAAGTTCATTCTTAAACTTTGTAAAAATTTAGATTCATTTTTTAAATTATAAAATAAAATTTAAATTGTATCAGTTGCAAGAAATGGGCTAATTTTAAGCACCATGTGAAAATAATTGCAAAAATAAAAATTCAGTGTGAAAAAATCTACTTGCAGTCTTTGAAAAAAAATTGAATACAAACAATATTTCAGAGAATTCACAGCAACACAAGAGAAAATATGGCCCCCAGAAAAGGCCAAATAATCACAGCTAAGTATGAGATATTCTTTGAAGTTTCAAATGTCTTGAATAAAATTCAAATCTACAATCTACCACATGAAGAGTTCTTAAGATTCATGACCTCCTTTTGTTTCTGCACAGCTGTAGTTTATGCAAATGAAAGTATGAATTAAGCAATATCTTTCATCAGGAGTACTAATCTCAGAAGTTATGCTTCCTCTGAATAATGAATTGTAATTCTTTGTGATCATCTTTGTGTTTTACTTTTTCTCATTTAATAGTATGTTATTTTTTCCAATTACAGATAAAGATAGGTTTCAAAATTCATTTTATAAGATTTTGAGTTACAAATTTTTCTAATTTTTTATCCCTTCCTCTCTCCCCAAGATAGGAAGCAGTGTGATATAAGTTATACACATGCAATGTTGACTACATTTCCACATTAATCATGTAAAAGAAGAATCAGAATTAAAGGGAAAAATAAGAAGAAAAAAACTAATAAAAAAGTGAAAATATTATGCTTTGTTCTGCATTCAGATTCCATAGTTCTTTCTCTGGATGTAGATGGCATTTTCTATTATGAGTCTTTTGGAATTATCTTAGATCATTGTATTCCTGAGAAAGTTGATCACAGTTAATCATAGCACAATGTTTCTGTTACTATGTATAATCTTCTGTTGCTGCTCATTTCATTCAACATCAGTTCATGGAAGTCTTTCCAAGTTTTTTTTTTAATCTGCCTATTCATCATTTCTTATAAACAAGAATATTCCCTTACATTAATATGCCATAATTTGTCCAGCCATTTCCCAATTAGTGAGCATCCCTTAAATTTCTAATTCTTAGCCAAAACAAAAATAGATGCTCTACATATTTTTGAACATGTGTATAATTTTCCCTTTTTTGTGATCTCTTTGGAAAACAGACCTAGTAGTGGTATTACTGTATTGAAGAGTATGAACAGTTTTATAACCCATTCAAATTGTCCTTCCAAAATGGTTGGATGGAAAAGGACTCACATATGCAATATGTTTGTAGCAGCACTTTTTTGTGATGTCCATGAATTGGGAAATGACTAATTAATTTGTGGTGTATGGCTATAATGGAGTACTATTGTTCTATAAGAAGTAATGAGCAGACTGATTTCAGAAAAGCTTGGCATAACTGATTTTGAGTGTAGAAAGCAGAACCAAGAGAACATTGTACACAGTAACGGCAAGATTCTGTGATGATCAACTATAATAGACTTAACTCTTCTCAGCAATACAAGATCCAAGACAAATCCAAAAGACTTGTGATGGAAAATGCTATTCACATCCAGAAAAAGAACTATGAAGATGGAATACAAAGCAAAGCATATTATTTTCACTTTTTTTGTTTTTTCTTTCTCACATTTTTCCTTTTTGTTCTAATTTTTCTTTCACAATATTACTTATGTAGAAATATGTTTGAAATGAAATGAAATGAAACTTTTATCAAATTGTTTGCTGTCTTGGGGAGGGTAAAGGGAAAAGAGACAGAGAGAAAAATTTGGAACTCAAAATCTTACAAAAACGAAATGTTGAAAACTATCTTTGCATGCAATCAGAAAAAAAAATCCTATTAAGAGATGGGGTGTGGAGAATGATTGGATCAGTTTACAACTCCATGAACCATGCATCAGAGTTCTAATTTTCCCACATCTTTTCCAACATTTATTATTTTTCTCTTCTGTCATATTAGCCAATCTGAGAGGAATAAGATGGTATCTCAGAGTTGTTTTAATCTGCATTTGTCTAATCAAAAGTGATTGAGAACTTTTTATATGCATATAGATACCTTTAATTTCTTCATCTGAAACCTGTCTGCCCCTATCTTTTGACTACTTTTCAAATAGGGAATGATTTAAGTCTTATAAAATTGACTCAGTTATCTTCATATTTAAGAAATGAGGCCTTTATCAAAAATGTTGGCTGTAAAGTTTTCTTCCCAACTTTTTACTTCCTTTCTAATCTTGGCTACACTGGTTTTGATTGAAAAAATGGTTTTGAATGTGCAAAAACAGTTTTAATAAAATCAAAAGTGCATTTCATAATATACTCTATCTCTTGTTTTCATCATAAATTCTTTCCTTCTCCACAGATATGATGGGTAAAATATTATTTGTTCTTTCGATTTGCTTGTGGCATACCATTTATGACTAAATCATGTACTATTTTGACCTTATCTTGGTATTAGGTATGAAATATTGCTATATGCCTAGTTCCTGCCATTTTGTTTTCTAGTTTTCTCAGCAGTTTTTGTCAAACAATCAATTCTTATCCCACAAGTCAGAATCTTTGGATTTTTTGCAACAGTAAATTACTATAGTCATTGTACCTAATCTATTCTTTCTTGGATAGCTAATCTATTACACTAATCCATCATTGTATTTCTTATCCAAAACTAAATACTTTTGATGATCTCTACGTTTTAGATCTGGTACAACTGGGCCTCCTTTTTTGCATTTTTTCGTTAATTCATTTGATATTACTGTCCTTTTGTTCTTCCAGGTCAATTTTGTTATTTTTTTCCTGCCTTATAAAATAATTTTGGTAATTTGATAGGTATGGCACTGAATTAGTAAATTAATTGCAATAGGATTTTCACTTTTATTATATTAATTCAACCTATCCATGAACAATTGATAGTTTTCCAATTGTTTAAAACTGACTTTATTTTAGTAAAAAAAAATTAATTGTGTTCATATGGTTCTTGAATTTGTCTTGGCAGGTAGATTATCAAATATTTTATAATGTCTACAGTTATTTTAAATGGTTTTTTTCCTTTATATTTCTTATTGCTGGGCTTTGTTGACAATATATAAAAATTACTTATGTGGGTTCATTTTAGATCCAGAAACTTTGCAAACATTTTTAATTATTTCAAATATTTTTAGTTGATTCTTTAGGATTATGAATGAGTCTACTGTCATATTATCTACAAAGAGTGATAGTTTTCTTTTTCTTCTCTTATAATTAAAACTGATATTTTTAGTAAAATATTGAATAGCAATGGGAATAATAGGCAACCTTGTTTCACCCCTGATCTTATTGGGAAAGTTCTTAATTTGTCCCCATTACATATAATATTTGTTGATAAGTTTAGACAGATATTATTCTATTTATTCTTGTGATGGGTGCTTTATTTGTCAAAAGCTTTTTCTGCAACTTGAGATAATCATGTTATTTCTGTTAGGGGGCATAGTCCCAAGATTCTTGTACTGGGGACCAGGGGTCTGTCTGCTCACTGACTTTTTGTGGCAATGTCTCAGGTGTTGGCACTTTGCCTACTGAACTGAATAGCCGGTCCTAGACATACCTGTTGTGCCAAGGTTCTGGGATTGGTAGTTTGTCTTCTGTATTAGAACCAGAGGCCTCACAGCAAGCCTGTTTTGCCACTGGTCTGCTGAGTTAGGACTATAGGGTTTCATTTGCTGATCTGTGCTATGGCTAAGAGACTTGCCCAATATTCACTGCATTGGGCTATGCTCCCCCTTTACTCATATGAGACAGCTTTCCCAAAGTCCTTCTAAGTTATCTTAAGCTAGAAATTTTTTACCCCATTTTTTTTATGTTATGTAACTCCAGAATGTGTTTAGAGATTTAATTTAATGTTACTTCTGAAGGAAACTGAGGAAAGCTCTCACAACTTTCTAGTTATTCTTTGCCTTCTTGATTCTGCCCCATGATCATTCTTAAACATGCTCTAAGTCATACCCCAACAACAAAAAAAAAAAACCCAAACTTGACATGGCTTTAGAATCTTTATAAGCAATAGTTTGCCTTCTACTACAGTCTACCTTTAAAGCTCATTTCACTTTAAAAATCAGGCACAATCTCTCAGTAAATAAAATATGAATTCTCTGAATTGAGGTTCCAATTTAAGTTAACCTATTCCAATAAGTCCTGCAATTATAGAATTATACCTTATATTAATAAAAATTACTTTCTCCCTAAAGATCATCTAAAGTTAGAGTCATAGTACTATGACTACAGAAGCTGAAGTGACTTTCAAAGGTCACAGTGAGTTGATTGCAAAAAAAAAAAAGTAAGTATAGGAAAAGGTCATATTTTAATAAAAGGATAATTATTTTACATTTTATCTATTTTTTTCATAATCCAACTTTCAGCTAGGTTGAACAGCAGTTAAAAATCAAAATGAAATTACAAGAAAGAATGACACTCATTGAAATACAAGAATATATCTATTTGAATAGGTCTATTTGAAAAAGCTTTTGACTACAAAATAAGAAATGAATTAACACCATTGACTCAAATTATCACCCTTTTTAAAAGAAGTTTAATAATGTAAAATAAACCACACAACCAAGACTCCAAAATAACCTGAAATTTCCTCAGCTAATACATGCCAAATGGCAGCCAAAGATAATACTTTTTAGAATACAAATTCACTTGAAAATGTTATCAAAAAGGTAGATTATGAATACTATCTCTATTTTTTTAAATTAAAAAAAAACAGGCAGTCTAATGGAAGGGAAGATGAGAACCTACAGAAAATATTATGTGAGAGTTAAACCAAATCCTTTATAGAAGAGACGAGAAAGAAAACAAATAGACATAAAATATAAAATGTATTTGATCACTTCTACTGAAACTTATTCTCATCACTGGTAATTGTTAAATCAATACACCTTCCTTCTTAACACCTCAGTACCCAATTTTAAAGGCACTTAAGTAGTGTCTTTCAGTTCACCTAAAGGAGAGGAAAATTCCAAATGAATGGCAAATATTATCAGTGGCACTATTAAAAAAAGAAAAGATTAAAAAGACTTAAGTACCAATGAGTTCATAGTTCCTACTTTCTTATTTTTCTAAACCCATTATGAAAATGATTTACGTGCATATCAAGTGTCTTTCATAAAAATAAGGAAAGAAAAATATAAATTATTTCCATTTTTCTACAATGGGTACATTCATAGTCACCAATCTAATCTAAGACAAACACAATTAGGAAGACCAATGTGTTATAATAAAAACCTAATACATTCCAAAATAAAGAAAAAATTATTTTTAATAAGCACTGTTACTTTCCTTCAGCCATTAGACCTACCACAAAGCAATGAAGCATTTTATTTGCAAAGTACACAAAATAATTTATAATTTTATTCTATGTTATTGTATTTGTTTTAAATATTAAAAAAGAAAGACAAAACTAAAAAACTAAACTAGTTAACAATAATACCAGTTAGCCCTGAAGTCAGGAGGACCTGAGTTCAAATCTGGTCTCAGACATTTAACACTTCATAACTGTGTGATCCTGGGCAAGTCATTTAACCCCAATTACCTCAGCAAAATAATAATGCGAGTTTAAAAAACAACAGCATCATAGTTTGGCAGAGCTTTTTCTGGATAAGCAACCATTTGGTAATCTTATGGAAAAGCTATCACATGCTTTAAAGAAGTCATAATGGGGAGGAGAGAGGGGAGTTGGGAGAGGTATGCTTTATTTTTAATACCAAAGAAAACCTATTTTTTCCTAAATAATATAATATACAATAAACTATAAGATTTCACCCACAAACATGAATAAATATATCAACACTATTGTTAAATACCATTCGGATTCCTTCTCTTTTCTACAATAGGCAAATTATATAAATATCTTATTTCTTTTAAATTGCCCTTCAAATTATTTAAGTTGATAAAATATTTAACAATAATTAATAATCAGTCCAGATGGCAAAATTGATTTCTGAAGTACATACCTGGAATTTGGTTGCCAAAATTTCTAGCCCTTCAATTTTAGAATCTTCAAGAACCGAATATCTTGTAATAGTAGAGAAAATGCCCATGATCTTGGCAAGACGTCGATGAAAAGTCTCAAATTTTCCAAAAATATACATCTCACTGAATTCAAATTGCTTTTCATTTGGGTTCTGTTCTAGCTTTTGTTTTTTCTTTTGAAAACAATTCTGATATTCCTAGATATCAAAAACCAAAAAAATTAAAATGAGAAAAAGTAGCATGAGAGGTACAATAAATTTGTTACATTATTTTTTTAAAGAAGATAACAAAATTAGAGTTTACAAAAACTTCTTGGGAAAGCTAAAAGTATTGGCATTAATAATATTAAAGTTACTCATCTATGTATAAATCAATATGCCAGGACATACATAAAAATTAAGTATAGGGTGAATTCATAGCCTAAAATGGGTTTTGGATAAGGGCAATAAGAACATAAGAGAGTACTCTTTTGTGGGAGTTTCCAAGATTGCACCTTATGCTTGTTAGCTCTGAGTTTGCAGTCTTAGGCCTTGGAATATACTTACTAAACATATATAGGTATGTGTTTATTTAATTTAATTCTATCTTTATCTCTTCTTTCCTTAATACTATGTATATACTCCTTGAGGGTCGAGACTGTTAGATTTTTATCTTTGTATCTTTAATGCTTACCAAATAACCTATACTCAGAAGCCACATAATAAATTCCTATTGAATTAAATTCTCTTAGTCTTACTTACTGAGCTGTAGATTACCTGTTTCAGTTTAATAGCAGATAATATTTTTTCCATAACTACATCTTGAGGCTGATCCCAGATGGTGGCAGTTCCATTGTTAGTAATATAAACTTTACATGCAGTTATCATCTGATTTGTCACCTTGAATTTTAAGGGGAAAAGATGATAGTTTAAAAATAAAAGGACTATTTCAACAGAAGAGAATACTGATATCTCTAGAATTCCTTCTTAGACTAAGATGCTATGACATTGTACTTTAGATGTGTGTTGTTTGTTCTTTTATTAACTTTATGAATAAGCACATTATCAACACGCAGGTGACAACAAAGGAGTCCATGTTAGAGGTAACCAGAATCTGAGTTTAGAAAGATCTGCTACTGAGTCAAGAAAACTTTAAGGTTTCCTTTTAGAATAATGGGGGAAAGTAATAACTGTTAAGGATCAATGGAAGTAGCAATATCTCTTAAAAGACATAGAAATAGACCATTCTGGGGTAGCAGAGGGAGGAAGGAGTACATAAAGAAAAGATAATAGTCCTAATTTAAGACTTGGTTCATATATCAATACTTCAAATGTTTCTATATTCTTACAAAAGAACAATACAAATTAGGAATAACAATAATGCCACCAAACTTTTTGAGAGTCAGGAAATAATGTTTAAAAACGTGTGTGTATGTATGTGTGAGCGAGAGACAGACAGACAGACAGACAGAGAGATAGAGACAGAGAGACAGAGAGACAGAAAGAGACAGAGAGAGAGAGAGAGAGAATTGTAATTATTTCTTTATAGGCTGGACAGTTTCCATTGACTTTTGTTTTTATTATTATTACTATCCTAAAATTACCAAGCAAACAATTGTGATGTTAAATAAACCAAGAACTCTAAAGCATGAAATATGAAGCAGGAAGTGGCAATTTAATATAATTTTTATTGAAATATCTCAAAGGAAAATTAAATAATGTCCCAAATATCATATAAGAGTTTCTAAAACATAATTTTATATATTATAAATATCAAAATAATTAACAGAACATTTGGTGTTAGAATTGTTTAATTAAATTTTCCTTAGATCAGTCTTACTGTTATTTTACTAAAAGTTCAATATTTTTATTTTAGACACTTGATATAATTAAGCTCTTTTTTAATAGCAGACTACATGGGTGTTGAATACTATCAGTGTAATAACCTTTTCATTGAAACTATGTCTTTTAAAAAGAAAATCAGAATGATCCTAATCCTCTAATGAGTACTCACCTTTACAAACAAAGATGTTATTTTTTCAGAGGTATTATAATAACAAGATATGTTGTAAATCATTTTAATTGCATTGATCAGTATAGGAATTGTATCAATTATGGATACCTGAAAGATACCAGGTAAGAGTGGAGGAAGAAAAAACAGTTTTAATAGAAATCTAATACTTTTCAAAACAAGTTTTCCATAGGACATTACAATTAATTTCCATTAATACTATTCAATGCTCCTTTACTAAAGTGTTCTTCCAAAACCTTGTCAGTGTAGAGGTAACCTTGAGATTTCAAAGGTTATGATCATGGAGGAAATAAGTTTAGAACAAGCTTCCACTGTTGGGCCAAAAATAAACTGTATGTGTTATTCAAAGATCAGTCGAATCACCTAAATAAATTGCATCACCTTTCATTTATACTACTGTAAACCTTCTAACTAGCATTCACCTTATTTCTTCTTAAGCTACTATTCACTTTCCTTATGACCTCTATTCTCTTTATCCTAAAACATGATCCCAGCTCTAACTTCATTCTCCTCCCTTTCTAATCTCAACATATTGATAAATCATTTCAACTATCCACTATTTACTAGGAATTAAATAAATTTGGGAGGGGTTTCTGACCAAAGCAGAAAGGATTTCTATTTACATTCAATCTGAATTAATCTGGACCCAAACAAATGGGGCTTGGTTTGGGACTTATTGGTAGCCAATGAGAATCTTAGTGGTTTGGGTTTAAGCATGGTCCTTAAGAAAGATTCTTAAGAAAGATCCTTAATAAAGTAGATTCTTTGTTTTAGTTGCTACCTAGCATCAATCACTGAATGGGTGCAGCCTCACAAACTGAGACCTGCTGAAGACCTTAACTTAAAAAGACCAGTCTCCCATTTCATTCAGGGCCTTCTCCCTTCATCTTTATCTATAGCTGACTACTGGACCCAGATGGCTCTGGAGGGGAAAGTGACCTAGCACAGCCCTCCCTTACCGAAATCCAAATGACTTGCATGTCATAGCATCACCTCCCTGATATCATGATCCTCTTCAAGAGTTCAGGACAAACAATAATCTACTATGAATTAATGTATGAATATGTTATTTTCTTTGTTTATTTTTAGAGCAGTTATAAAGCACTTAGCAAATCCAAAACACTATGCTAACTGCCAAGGAAAGTTGAGAAGTAAAGCAGCCCCTTTTCTCAAAGAGTTCATATTCCTTGGCTTATTGTTGATCATTTTACCAACCCTGTTGTATTCCTACAATATACAGCTAAAGGCACAATACAAAAGACATATAACTATTTGTCCTCCAGTGAAAATAGCATTAATTCTTCTTAAAGGAATTGAGGAACATAACAATTAATATTCTCCATAAGGGTTCTTTGGGGCAAGCACTTAATAACTATTTCATGAGTGAATAAAACAAATTGGTTAATGAATTTTCCCTGAAACTATACAAAATGGGATCTTAGAAAATTCACTGAGGTCACTGAGATGTCATGTTCTTTTTAAGATCATTGTGCTGTGTGTCAAAGCTAGAAGCTGAACCCACTTCTTCCTGATTCTACTGCTGATCTATGCATTACTCAAAACTGAATTTAAACACATATCACTTAGTATAAATTACTTTTAAAAATGGAAACATTGTGTGTATGTACTTTATATTCATTTAAAATACAATATTAAATAGCTAAATTCCTAGGCAGAGAGTTTTGTTTGTTTTTCCCTAGAAGACAAAATTAATTTTTAAAGAACTGCCTATAAAACTTGTGACCTGGAAATCTGTATTCATTGCAGTTAGTATAAGAAATTTTATCTCTTGAATAAATAAGAAAAAGTGCTTTACTTACAGGGTCACCATTGTATAAGGGGTCACAGCATTTTTCAAGTGTGTACAAAAATTTGACATTGTCCTTGGCTTCATTAGCTGCATCAGTAATATGAGAATCCAGCTCCCGCCAAGTCTAAGCATAAGCCACAAAAAAAAAAAAAAAAAAAAAAAAAATCATGAGGACATCAATAAAGAAAAATCTAATATCACTGTTGCTATGGAAATCATTTCATTGTAATTTCCTTGTATCAGCATGCCAGTTTGTTCTACTCTACTCAAGGACTAAACTCAGAACGGTGAAGAACTTTTCCATAATGATAAACAAATTAGGCATTTGGACCATGTTTAGAAAGGAAACTTTACTGAGACATTTTATGTTAAACATACCATTTGGGAATACACCATGATCTGCTCGGTGAAAAAAATGATTGCATGATTATTCTATAGAACTCTACAGAACAGCAGTGATGAGCAAAACACAAAAAGAAAACTCATACTTGGACATTTTTTGCTCATTCTCTCATATCTGCAACTCTTCTATAAGCTTAAGATTAAAATATGTGGGCACAGAACTTCAACAAAGAGTTATATCCTATCCCAAAACAAAGTTAATAAGCTCTATTAGCTTCTCAGAATCTATAGCTCTGATGCTCATTTTAATACTAATGGGAGTTATGTGCACAAATAGAGAAGCAAATAGTTACTTGTGTGTGCATCTGTGAGTGCAGCTGAGTTCCTAGTTTGGTGATACAGAATTGCTTACTTTTGCTTCATAGCCCTTCTGTTCTTGCTTGAACAGTTTGTACAATGACACTTTAATTCCAGGAGACATACTGTCAGAAGAACACGGCCATATAGTATGCATTGTGTTTTTACATCTCTTCATGATGCTATGCAGCAAATTCACCATATGCTTCTTTAAATATTCTATTTCTTCTTTCTTACTTTCTGAGTTAATTTGCAAAGCCCCAATTTTTATTGTGTTTACTACTTATCACTATTTTTTTTCACAAATAGGAATATATTAACATGGAGTACTTTACTGAGAATTATCTCCTTTCCTATATATGTGTATACATTCTATCAAACAATAGTTGGTAAAAAAAAAAATCTCAATTTTGAAAGACTAGAGAAAGAAATTGATCTCTCTATGTTTCCCTCATCATTGCGGTAAAAACTAGGATGAGAAAAAAAATAGACAGCCTCCCATATCTTCTAGCACATAAACTGATTGACTTTCAATGAGTGAAAATAAACTATCATACCATGAGTACAGCTTGCAAACATGGACTAAATGCTAAAATAGTACTAGACCCTTTCAAAAACCATCTCTTCTGTCCATTCTACTTTAACCTATCCCAACATATCTTTCTCTCTTCCCTTGATGGCCCAGCATCTTCTAGAAGCAAAAGATGTGCTTGCATCTAATCCTTACTAGGATCATTTTAGGATGATCCCAAGAATGGAATTGCTAGCACTCATTCTCTTTTCTGTGTATATCCATTTTATAGTATTTTCTCAGTACTGAGTAAAGCACACCCCACATATAAACTGATACTTAATAAATTCTGCTGATAATGTTGGTGCCTATAGTAATAAATGACATCAACATATTATAAAATTATTTGTATCCTATTATGAGTTCCAATTTGTATTATATAGGAAACATGCATATATTGGCTAGGGTATATATATATATATATATATATATATATATATATATATATATATATATATATATATATATATATATATAAAATGGAAAGAATATTAATCACGCAAATAACAATAATATATGTTACATATACACTGAGTCAATAACTTCCACTTTATAATCTTTTCTCTACATGTCTAATGACTTCATGTTCTTTTCTATGATCTTTTTTTAAGGCTGAATATCCCCATCTCATCCAGGCTGTAAGTGTAGGGATAAGCCAACCCTATTTGTAATCTGCAGGAAACTTTGATCTGCTCTGTTTCTGATTGAATCGATTTGTCTTTCCTAAGAAACTCAACCTGCTTACCAAGAGTTCACTATATTTATGTCAAACTTGGTGAGGTTGCCTAATACCATAGAATTCCAGATCTTAAGAGGTCTGTCAATCTTAGCCTCAGTGATAGCAGGGATTATAGGTGAGTGCCACCATGCTAAACTAGAATCCTAATTAATAGAAAACACAAAAGATGGACAAATAATTCAATTTGAAAAATTATCCATTTCTATTTTATAAATAGGCAGTTAGGTGGAACCTTAGATACAATGCCAGATCTGGACTCAGGAAGACCCCTCTCCCTGAGGTAAATCTGGTCTTAGACATTTACTAGCTCTGTGACTCTGGACAAATCATTTAACTCTGTTTGCCTCAATTAATTCACCTATAAAATTAGTTAGAAAAGGAAATGGTTCAACCCTGTTTGCCTCAGTTAATTCACCTATAAAATTAGTTAGAAAAGGAAATGGTTCAGTATCTTTGCCAAAAACTCCCAAATGGGATCACAAAGAGTTGAACATGACTCTTAATAATTGAACAACAACAAATTCTATAAATGAGAAAAAAAAACAGCTGAGAACCTTCAAAAGTTTTGATTTTGCAGCAGCAAGCACTCCCAACACTGCCTTCACATCCGGGCCTTTCAGTTGATCTAAAAGGTAGTTAAATTTGCAAAGTCTCTTCTTCCAGTAATCTAGTTCTGCTCTTGGCCCAAGGTCATCTGCTTCTGTCCGGAGTTGATTGTTTTCAGCAAGAACCTTTAATTAGATAAGGAATATCTTACATATAAAATGGAACAAACTGATTAAAATGGATACTATATAGACATATATTTATGTAATAGATAAATGTTAACATTAGTATGATGTGGATGACAGCCGTTCACTAAAGTGTCAATAATGCAGTCTTGAAATAAAAGAAACAAGAATCACTAAACCATAAAATCATTTAACAGCCATTAGATGTTTCTAATAATATGCATTAGTTTCCAAATCTTGGTCAAGAAAACATATGAATAGTTAGGTGTAGAGGGCCACAGATAGTCAGGAACCCTAGGTGAGGTATAAGACTCTTTGGTCCAGTAAAATAAACCCTGCTGACAGTGTCTGGTTTGGCTCCCCATCCCCCACTAAGGGCTCTCAGCCTTCCTAAGAAGTCAGGAGTTGTGACAACTTGTGTTGTAATTAAAGTAGAGTTTTATCAAGTGGCAAAGAAACATCTGCATACAATAGCAAGTTGTTTATGTGATCCCGAATGTGCAGTACATAGTTAGCACATGCACAGTGTGCTGTATTTATTTAAGGATATTAGGGGAATATAAAGCTGAGAGAATTTGGAATAAATGAACTCCATGTTTGACCATCCATGTGATTCCTGCCTCTGCACTCCTCACCTACAATCAAGGATTTAGCTGGTACCAAGATCCTCCAGAGAGCTAGTCCAGACATTACAGTTAGGAAAAAAAATTATTTGGAGACTACAAACATAACTTCAACTATCTCTTGACAAAGTAAGGTATCTTGGTACTTTCAGAAAAAAACCTCTGCAGCTCTCTAAGTATATGCATAAATATGGATGTTTATTCTCTTTCTTACAATGTCCTATTTTATGCTTTTAATTTAATACTAAGGAAAAATAAATTGAATCTTTCCTTTTTTATCATATAAGGACCATTAGTGGTTAAAAAAATCTATTTTTAAAAGAACTTAAGTTATTGTATAATGATATAAATAACTTATCTAATCTATGTTTTGAGGTATTGTTTTAGAACTATAGACTCTGGAAATGTTCTGTACATCTGAAAATTACCTGTTCTGTTTGTTTGATCCACACTTTCATGCAGCCTTCTATTTTTTCCAAGGTCTCACTGTTGTTAGCTGTAGATATATAATCCACAGGGTCTTTCAAAGTTTTTAAATCAAATATTTCACATTTTTGGAGATTTACCTGCACAAAAAGAGAAATGAAATATGATCTCAAAAGAAAAATTTCTTTGTGAAAAGCAGAATGACATAGTAGATAAAGATTCAGCCCTTGGAGCCAGGAATACCAGTGTTTGAGTAGTACCTCAGACAAATGCTGGCCTGTGTGACCTTGGGCAAATAAGCCACTCAACCTTTTAGTGCTTTAGACAACCTTGAAGGCCATGACTTTGCAGAGAAGATCATGATCTGCATCGATTAAGGGAATTTCCTATACCAATGAAGTCTCAGACCCCTTCCCACTTCCTTTTTTTTTTAAGATTAGATGCATCTTGTGGTCCAGAATGAACCAACAATCCTAATATATTACAAAATAAAAAAGAGTTGAAAAAGGTTTACAGGCTCAGAAATCTCTTTTGATTTAACAATCTATCTCCTTAAGGTTGGGGTATAACTGTCTAGCCACATTCTGATAGCATCTCAAACCAAAAAAGCTTCTATGTGAGTTTTACTTCAATGAGGAGGAAAACTGCTATGTTAAGGAAAAGGAAAAATAAAATGGCCACGGCTTCCAGGCTTTCAGCTAAAATGAAATTTCATGCAACATGTTTCTGTACTTTCAATGTTTGCTTTCTATCATTATTAAAGATAATTTCTAAAAAACTTTCCCAAAAAGAATTGTCTGGTAGTTTCACTGGAAATGTATATTATTAAAATTCAATTTTCAAAACTTAAATTTTTTGGAATTGGAATTTTCCCACTTTACTTTGTATGCTAAATATAGAGCAATTTAAAGTCAGTGCTCCTTTAAAAGGTCTAACAATACTGATTTATTCATTAAGGTCTATGAGGCAGTATGTGCTAGTGGAGAGGAAGTGGTCCATAGAGTCAGGACGATCCTGCCTCCAAGAACAGGGACACAGTTAATTTTGATTATAACATAAGTAAAATGGAGAAAATTCTGGCTCTGGATATATGACTATAGTTAAGTTACTTACTGTGATAAGATCTTGAGTTGCTCAACAGTAAAATAAATTGGTTGAACTAAATAGCCTCTAAGGTTACTTCCAGATCCAAATCTATTATCCTATGATACTGGCCGAGTCTGTTAGAAAAAGTTACTTAATCTTTCAATTCCATCGCCAAATCTTAAAGACTATAAACTTTAAAATGGAGACTAACCTGGATTTGTAGAATGAGTAATTTTTCAAAAAAATGAAAAGCCAAGATCTACTGTCATTTTACCATGAGAATCTCCAAGGGACTTGATTAGTACAACATGTTTAAATAACTGCAAAGATCTGTTACATGCTTTCTTGGTCCTATTTAATTTGTTAATGTAATCTCAGTTTACTAAAACCTTCAATTAAATCAGATAATTAAAAGAACATTAAGAATGAAACCAAAAATAAGACAATAACAAAGGGAAATTTTTTTAAATCTATCACAATTATTGACAGATAACTTACTCTTTTGAGAAAAGATTTTTAATAGTTTATAATATACATAGACAAAAAATGAAAAAAATAAAGTAAAAGTGGGAAAAACAGCTGGAGCAAAGCAAACACACACAGAGTGGGTCTCTGCTGGAAATCAGACAATTTTGAGGGGACTGAGGAATTGATTCTTCAGAAATTCTTTCTATCTCCATAAAATCTTCACTAAAATAATCTACATAGGTTTCTACAACATAGTTAAGAGGAAACAGGCCTTTCAAAAAAAAAAAACATTCTCCAGCAGACTACATCTTTACAGTTGACCAAAAGGTTCAGAGAATGTAAGATTCCACTGTTATTACTGTTTATTGACATTTAAAAATAAGAATTCCCTTTTAAAGCTCCTAAGATAGCCAGCAAGATATCATCCATATCTATCTGTATATGTGTATGTATATATAAATCAAACAAGATTCTTAGAATACAACAGAAACAATTTTATTCAATGAATCTGTGATTAAAAACATCAAGTAAGATTTTAAACAGCATGATGTATCTTAGCCAAGAAACATATTATTATCACAAATTACATCCCATATACAATCCATTTTAGATAATGTCATTTCAGATATTCTAGTTTGTAGATGAAATTTTTCTGATTGCATTGTCCCAGAACATTGCAAAATCTCATAAATTAGAAACATACTCAATCAAGAGAATTCCATCTTAACAAATGGAATATAAATTAACAAGTAGATGGAGAATGCCCATTTGCTAGAAAATTATGTAAACTTGGATAAAAAACCTAAAGAGATGACACATTGGTATATGATCATTGTGAATAACCAATGAGTTGAGCCCAGAATTTAACAAATGGAGACTAATAACAATGGCTCTAAAAACACATTAAAGGTTAAATGATGTTGAATATATTCTGTTTGAGGAAGTAAGGGAGGGTATAACATATTTTAGAAGAATCATTGTCCAAAATGATTAATCTGCTTAAAAGGGTTTTGGAAGGTTGAAGGTAGCGTGTGTGTGTGTGTGTGTGTGTGTGTGTGTGTGTGTGTTCTGTTTGCATTTAAGGAAACAAACTCCAAGACAATAATTTTGTAGAAGCTAAGCAGAGCCAATTGAGCAAATAAAGGAAGGAATGTGGCTGAATTGTATAAAAGAAACTTTCATGAAATGAGTGTTTTTTCTTCCAATTCATAGTGTATCTTCCCTGAATGCTAAGCTTTAAACTAGAGTCATCAACTGCTTATTCATCTCCTACTTAGAATTTTGTTCATTTGTTGATTTGGTTACATGGTTTTACTGGCAACCATATTATATTCATTCTTTCAGACAAAGACTTGAGCCACTCCTTCCTCCCCTACCGTTGTTGTTTCCTTCTGTCCCTGTTAATTGGTCCCTATTGGCTAGCAAATGATGCAGGGTTGACTACACAACTCTGGCAACAGAGATCTAATAGTATTGTCTCACTTCAAACCACAACCTACTTACCACAACTCACTTAAACTTGGAGTCAAAATTACCTAAGAGAGGACTTCTTAGAGACTGATTTCTCTCTGAGAGTATCTCAATCACTGCAAAATAAATTTTTTTCTACTCTGCTCCTACTCCAGTAAGGCCTCTAGATTCCTGGAGGTAGGGAGGACAGAGGAGGCCATTAGCTTTATGGCTAAATAGAAACTGTTTATGGACCCCCTACCTTCAGGAATTTCCCACAGTCTGAGCCAAGGTAGTCTTTGTTAAAACCTACCTTATAGGAGCAATCCTCTATTGACACTCCTACTTCATTAGAAACAATCCCTTTGTTAGCCATTGTGGGTTCTGCCTACAGCTCAAGAAGAACCATGAGGTTGTTCTTTAATCCCAAATTACTAATTACTGATTCACCAACTCAGATAGAAAAAGAGGTTAGAGCAAAAAAATATCACTTCACTCCAGATACAAGACCAGGACTTGTCATGGAATACCCCTGCCTTCTGGGATATGTTTTTAGAAGGCCTGGTCATATCTATCTATGGTGAATTGGTCTGGGTAGAGGTACCCATCAAATTGCCATACATTATTAAGTACCATGTCCATATCTAATCCTTCTTTAAATCAAACCCAAAGATCTACTACCCCTTTCCCCTTTGAATTTTCTCCTAGCATACCTACTCAATTCATGATAAGGATAAGCCTGTATAACACAGAAGATACCAAGTCTAGCACAACTAAGCACTCAGGCCGTGTAAGACCCATTGAGAAACTACATCAGGATAAAGACCACAGATCTGATTAGTCAAAGATATAACAGCAAAGAAAGCCATTTTTAAAATCCAAAATTTCAATTTCTAATTTCCAATTCTGACATGTATTAGCTGTGTGACTAGGCAAAACACTTAACCTCTCACTGCCCCAGAAAATTCACTGAAACCACAAGTTACAGAGAAACTACCAAGCCACAATAGAAGGGAAATAGTCTCCTTATAATGAATTTCTTATATTGATAAAATCACAGGTCTAAACAAATACACAGACATATATACATAAAATACACAAACACATATATGCATACATGTGGTATGTGTATGTATTTATATATATATAATTATACACACACATTGGCACACTACCCCATAATATATCTAGGTCAAAAAATCCCTATAGTCCTTTCAGAGTCAGAGAACCTTTGTTCCCGTTTGATTATGAATTCTTTAAGACCATGAATGTGTTGGGACTTTGTGTTTGATTAGTTTTTTTCCCAGAGCTTAGCACAGAGCCTGAAACATAGTTAGTGCTTAATAAATACTTGTTAATTTGACAGGTTCAAATTCTTCCTCTGACATTACCAAATCATTTGACTTCAATAGGTCTGCTGTAAAATGAGGGAATTGGACAAGACAGCATCTAAGATCCCTTACAATTCCTAATTAATTATCCTATGACCCTCAGAATCCATATATCCATATTAATATCTATTTTGGTGGACTTTGGGTGCAGGATAGGGTGAGGTGTTCTGTAAACTTTGTATGCTCAGTTTTTTAAAGACAAATTTCATATCTATTGGTAACAGTCAAAACAATAAAATGGTTATCTGTCCTCTAGATTCAGTAGACCAAATCCCCCTGGACCAAAGTAAGTGGGCACTGAGAAGGCTTACCCTTAATTTGTACAATCTATGCTTTCCCTTTTCCCCATAATGCTAGATGTCAGTTGATTAGCAGAATACAAAACCATTTTGTGGAACTCAGATGAGGTCATGATTAGCCCCTAGCACTGTCATAAGCATTTACTCTAGCAGACATGCTGCTTTATTGATGCTCCTTTGCTTCTTTCTCAGTATCAAGTCTCTGGAGATCTTTTCAGTACTGTAAAGGCAAAGAAGTTAACCCACATAAGCTGTGCAATTGCTGCAGGCTTGAAAGAATCCGTTTTAATTGGCCAGATGCACTTGTTGGTTTGGTCAGAGATTGTAATTCTGCACAAAATTATAAAAAATAACTAGAAATGGCCAATGCATGCCCTCCACATCACCCTCACTAGCCCAATACTATTTCAACTATGCAAAAAATTAAAGGATTTGTCCTAAACATTATTATCATCTGGGACTAATAGAAACTAACACTGAAAACTGATTGTTAAATTAGCCAACAAGGAGGGGGGGATTATACTCACTGAATCAGATCTGTGAGGCATATACAATTTGTTCCAAGGAGGGTAAAGTGAAGAATAGAAGATAGCTTTCCAGAGCCACTATGATCTGTATAAATATTGGGTTATGCCTTTTACCTTACACAGCAACCCTTGCAGTTTTCCAAAGGTTAATTAACTTAAGATTTAATGGTTAATGGACTCAGCTGGTGGGTAGTAGTCTATCTTAATGTTAAACACCATGATCACATATTTCTACCACCACACTCCCAACAACAAGCCCAGCCCAAACTAAAACACTCTCACTAGTGGCAAGTATCTACAAGTTCAGAAAAGGGTCAATTTGAAGAAAAGATGGAATTTATGAGGTATGCATTAAACTGACGTTGAGTTCATATGTGAGTTCATATGAATTCACACAAGGTAGAAGTCTCACATTGATGAAAAATCTACTGCAGTTTGCTGGTCTATGGAGTATTACCACTACTTTGTTTTGCCAAGGTCCCATAGGTCTTTTTCTATAGAAATCCTCAAACAGCTATGAAAATCACCCTCAAAACAATAGAGGAAAGTTAAGAAGGTTTTGACCATGGGTGTGTACTGTGCCTTGAAACCTCCAGCAGCTTAGAATATAGATCACCACATGAGATTCTTTTTTCCCTAGCATAATATAGGAAAACAAAAACACAGACATAGAGATTAAGTCACTAAGGTAACTATCCTCCCTAGAGAAATACTGCTCTACCCCACAGATCTCACCTGACGTTTGAAATCTCCCTCCCCCAGGTCTAGAGTATAAGAACATAAAAAGGAAAAGTTTATGATCATAGATGAAAAAGGTTGATGCCTTTGTTAGGACTATTTGGAAATAGCTTCTGTCATTTCTTCTTCCTTTAGTTCTTTCTTGGGTATATGAGTGTAGAGCTGTGGGTGTGGATATGAGTTTGTGGGAGAGAGAAAGATACAGAGAGAGACAGAGACAGAGAGACAGAGAAAGAGGCAAAGATAGAGACAGAGAGATTATTGTATGAATAGTGAGATATGGACTAAAGAATGTCATTATATCAACAGTTTTCAATTGTACACTGGAAATTTTGTCCCTTTAATTCAGAAATATGTTGTATTAAGTAAAATTCTAAATCATTGTCAGACAATTGATGGACATGCAAAACATTAATTATGCCAAAGAAGACTTATGGCTAGTTTTATCTGATAGTCTGAAAAAACTTCCTTGAAAGATTCTTAATAAGTTTTTATACAATTAAATCATACTGGAATTAAAGATGATTCACACAATCCAGAATATAAAGAATTTAATTTCTTCATTGGATCAGTAATTGTTTTAGTTTTTTTTTTTTTAAGGAACATATTGTACATTCTTACCTTTTCTTTTAAGCTCTCCTGAGCACTAGATAGGACACTCACAAAGCCCTCTAGAGAATTCAAGAAGTCCTTCTTAATATCAGATGCTTTTTGGAGACCATCTAGCTCACCCCAGCCACTGTTCATTGCCTTGATTGATGGAATGAAGATTTTTGACAACAAATGCTCCACACTTTTTAGAAGACCCCCATTGGTACCATCTAACATATTGAAACAAACTTCCTGGAGGAGAAAAATAGTTGTTTTAGATTAAAATATAGTCTAATCTTTCAACATAAAATAATAATTTTAATTATCTGAAAAGAAAAAAATTTAAGGAATGTTCCATTTAAATTGTATGTCATTAATTCATGGTAGCATAGAGATGATACTAGTTTCCCAAAGTTTATTTGTCAAGGGAATTGAAAAAAGTCCAATAAATTCAATCAAACTGGAACTTTGAATATGCATTTAGCCCTTTACTGTATTTTTCTCAGCCAACGAATGTCACATGAGTTCAGAGATTGCAATCACTGGAAAGTTCAACATGAAATATTGAACTGTTTTGACCACAATAATTCATTATCATTGTCATAGGGTTATTATAGATTTTTAAATAGAAATGACATTAAATGTCATTGAACAGAACCCCTTTATTTTATAGATAAGGTACTAAGACCAGTGCAGTTAAATAACATGCTTAAGGTTTCATAAAATAAGTTTCAACATGAAGACCATCTAGGTCTACAATCTAAAAAAAAATTGCTACAAAGCTTAATACAAAGTCTACTAAGGCACAATGAAAAAATGGTTCTTTTGAAGTCACCTCCACAGCTGAAATGCTGGAAATCTTCACTTGATTTTAGGTGGCTACCAATTAAATTTATGGAATTTTTAGTAGTTATTTCTTACTTTTTTTTCTTCCTTTCTTCTTTATCTCTTTACTTTCTTATACAACTAACCCTAAATATATTTCTTTGCTGCTGTAATAAAGAAAAAAAATCATTACTAACAGAATAGTAATATGCATCCACATCTATCTTTCTGTTATTGAGACAAAAATGAAATTTCCAAAAAATAAGTTTCTGTCTCAATATAATTTTGATACCACAAACTTTTCTCCTTCCACCCACTTATTCTTTCAAAATTTCTGCTATTGTAGTTTTGCATAGATGTCTCAACTACAAAATCTTTTAAATCACTTTGAAATATGATCTAAGTAATAAACTCAGAGTAAATAATGGATCTTGACCATTTACCAGATGGATGTTCTCAGGAGTGATGGCTTTGGAAGGAGATGATCTGATGAAGAATACACATAAGCCAGTGAGAGCAACATCTTTACCTTCAGTCACAAATACTTTAGGTTTCTTAACTCTTCCAGTAAAAAGATTTAACCCTCCTCCTGGAGTGCCAACTTGTCCTGGAAATGCAGAAATTCAATTCAATCAACAAAAACAGTATTTTTTCTTCATACAAATTTGACATAAATATAAGATTTGATATTTCCTAGAACAAAAGTTTTTTTTAATTTTTTGTGTCATTCAAAGGTCTCATTTCCAAAATATATAGAGAACTGACCCTGATTTATAGGAAACCAAACCATTCTCCAATTGATAAATGCTCAAGGGATATAAACAGGCAATTCTCAGATGATGAAATTGAAACTATTTCCACTCATATGAAAGAGTGCTCCAAATCACTACTGATCAGAGAAATGCAAATTAAGACAACTCTGAGATACCACTACACACCTATCAGATTGGCTAAGATGACAGGAACAAATAATGATGAATGTTGGAGGGGATGTGGGAAAACTGGGACATTGATACATTGTTGGTGGAGTTGTGAAAGAATCCAGCCATTCTGGAGAGCAATTTGGAACTATGCCCAAAAAGTTGTCAAACTGTGCATACCCTTTGACCCAGCATTGCTGTTATTGGGATTATATCCCAAAGAAATACTAAAGAGTGGAAAGGGACCTGTATGTGTCAAAATGTTTGTGGCAGCTCTTTTTGTTGTAGCTAGAAACTGGAAGTTGAATGGATGTCCATCAATTGGAGAATGGTTGGGTAAATTGTGGTATATGAAGGTTATGGAATATTATTGCTCTGTAAGAAATGACCAGCAGGAGGAATACAGAGAGGCTTAGAGAGACTTAAATCAACTGTTGCTGAGTGAAATGAGCAGAACCAGAAGATCACTGTACACTTCAACAACAATACTGTATGAGGATGTATTCTGATGGAAGTGGAAATCTTCAACATAAAGAAGATCCAACTCACTTCCAGTTGATCAATGATGGACAGAAATAACTATACCCAGAGAAGGAACACTGGGAAGAGAATGTAAATTGTTAGCACTACTGTCTATGTACCCAGGTTACTTATACCTTCAGAAGCTAATAATTAATGTGCAACAAGAAAAAGGTATTTACACACATATATTGTATCTAGATTATATTGTAACACATGTAAAATGTATGGGATTACCTGCCATCGGGGGGAGGGAGTGGAGGGAGGGAGGGGATAATTTGGAAAAATGAATAAAAAAAAATTAAAAAAAAAAATTTGTGTCATTGACCCCTTCAGGAGTCTCATGAAATCTGTGACTTCTCAGAATAATTCGTAAATAAATAAAACAAAATACATAGGAAAGAAAACAAGGTTTCCTTTCCAATATAACATGTTATAAAGGAAACAAGTTATATTGAAATGCAGTTATTTTTTAAATTGCGGTTGATTAATATATGTTGTATTAATGTTAAATAAAATAAATTTAAAATGTAAGCAAGTTCAAGGGATTTTTTAAAGATATATCAGAAAAAAGTTGATTGTTTCTTTACTTAAATCAGAACATTAAACTATGATATAGCCTTAGACAAAGCAATATGCATGTCATGTTGAACATCACTCGATTTTCAGTAGTAATGTGAGATAAAAAATCTGTAATTTCAAAAATTCCATTAGATGCTGGTAAAAAATGAATGTGTCATTTATTTCTTATCCAAGTTAACAGATTTCCAGAAATTCAGAAAGAAATCTAATGATCCCATGTTAAGAATTTTACCCTAGAAGGAGCTTACAGGGAAAAAAAAAATGTGGTAATATATATGCAAGCCTCTATTGTTGAACAGGCTCCTATAATGCTGTGACAGATTAAGTTCAGGTGAATTGACCTGATCCAGGTAGGAAGCACTGGGGATAGGGATCCCCACTGTGCTTTAGAAAGAGATTCCTCAGACCCATAGAACTTGGGTGTGATCTGCTTTTACCAGAAGTCAATGAACAAACCTTGAAAAGAAAAAAGGGAGAGAAAGTATGTTTACTTGAACCTATGCTTAATAACAAAGTTTGTTTACTTGAACCATGGCTCTGAGTAACCAGTGCATCACATAAAGTAAATTCTCTCCTGAAAACTTAAAAGCTTACAAATGTTATTGAAAATAGTTTTTCATCCGAATGGATGCCCATCAATTGGAGAATGGTTGAATAAATTGTGGTATATGAATTTTTTTTTGAGGCTGGGGTTAAGTGACTTGCCCAGGGTCACACAGCTAGGAAGTGTTAAGTATCTAATACCAAATTTGATCTCAGGTCCTCCTGAATTCAAGGCTGGTGCTCTATCCACTGTGCCACCTAGATGCCCCATTGTGGTATATGAATATTATAGAATATTATTGTTCTGTAAGAAATGACCAACAGGATGATTTCAGAAAGGCCTGGAGAGACTTACATGAACTGATGCTGAGTGAAATGAGCAGGACCAGGAGATCATTATATACTTCAACAACAGTACTATATGATGAACAATTCTGATGGATGTGGCCATCCTCAACAATGAGATGAACCAAATCAGTTCCAACAGAGCAGTAATGAATTGAACTAGCTACACCCAGTGAAAGAACTCTGGGAGATGACTATGAACCACTACATAGAATTCCCAATCCCCCTATTTTTTTCTGCCTGCATTTTTGATTTCCTTCACAGGCTAATTGTACACTGTTTCAAAGTCCAGTTCTTTTTGTACAGTAAAATAACTATTTGGACATGTATACATATATTATATTTAATTTATACTTCAACATATGTAACATATGGTCAACATATTAGTCAACCGGCCATCTAGGGGAGGGGATGGGGGGAAGGAGGGGGAAAATTGGAATAAAAGGCTTGGCAATTGTCAGTGCTGTAAAATTACCCATCCATATATCTTGTAAATAAAAAAGCTATAATAATAAAAAAAGAAAATATTTTCATTAGTTTGCATTATCATGAATATAATGATATTAAAGTATCTTTAATTGTAATACTGTAATTCCTATGTGTTTAATCCCTATGTGTATCTTTATCCTCTACTAAAAACCCAACCATGTTACTCATTGTGGCAAAGAAGTGAGTATGAGTTATCAGAGGCCATAAAAACTAAGGAGAACATCTAATAGGTTCTATGAAGCTGAAAAGGCTTCGGGGATGGACTTCATGACTGATATCACACAGAGAAGAAAGAAACAAAGGGCTAGATTTAGGGGATAAGATAAAGTGATCAAGCCCAGTAATTTGTATCTGCCATACAAGAATTGGGCTTATCTCTAAAGTCTCTTCCAACTCCAAAATTTTTCAAGTCTATCAGCTTTTCCTAATAAGAATCCAAAAGGTACTTCTCCGCAATATTCAAATGATACTTGGACCTAAAGAGAAAAAAATATATCCTAATCAGAGAATTTGATATCAGTAAATAGCTCCTTTCAAATGTTATTGACAGATAACTACCTTTAGTTATTAGCTTGAAATTCAAGCGTATTGAAGTAGATAGAAAAAAATTATTAAGAACAAAGAAGTATAAAATTAGATTGAGGTAAGGTGAGAAAACAACTCTCCCAATTTGATATTTTCCTCAAGTCAAATCTTTCTATAGACACTTACTAGTTGTGTTACCCTGGAAATCCTTTTTAACCTCTGTTTTCTCATCTGTAAAATGAACTGGAGAAGGAAATGGCAACCACTTCAATATCTCTGCTAAGAAAACCCAAAATGGGGTCATGAAGGATAAGATACAACTTAAAATTATAAAATAACAACAAAAATCAAAGAAACAGAAAAATATAGAAATCCCTTTTGAAAAGTAACATTTATTTTTAAGAAAATAATTCCCTTAGAGGAAAAAAGATTAATGTTGAGCACAGAATTGCAAAAATGAAATATTTTTCTTTCCAAAATCCTTAGAGTTGAAGATCTAATGGATTAATTAATAGCAAGCTTATAATATATAGTTAAGGAAAGAGTTTGGAAAAATAGGAATAACATAAATATATAGCAAGAGGAAAAGATAGGATAGTCAAGAGTGGAAGGTAAAGAATGACAAATGGCAAATAGCCCAAGTATTTCATTGGCTTCTAGTGAAACAATTTTTTGCTCTTCTGGATTTATGGTAGAGTGATTAAAGAACCAGCATTGAAGATAAGAACACCAGTTCAGATGTCATTCTTCCATTCCCTGGCTATTACATATCCTGATATTAAAGATACTAGCTTCCTGGCAATATCAGGAGAAAATGAGTATGATGTTTCTTGTGCTTGAATTGGTAAAATAAACCCTTTGTGGTAAATTTATGAGAAGATATGGACACACATCTAGACACAAACTGGTGTGGAGTCTATACCTTTGAATAGAAAATCCAAATCACTGAGATAATAAAGTTATTGTAGTATTTGAATAAGATTAAATTATCACAAGTTGGGATATCTTTAATGTCTTAATCCTAACCTGATCTTATAAGTAATTTAGGTGTCCACTTTCTACTTTATTTTTTCAATGACCTATAAACTGGCATTTCTAAGTAATTAAGGATGATTGTTAATTTATTTACTTTGAGGTAACATAGATAACTATCCTGGAGAGTATAACTTGTCACATTTCATGGTATTATCTAAAGTTCTTTCCTATATTTAAAAACATATATTGGAAGTTCTTAAGGATATTACTATGGAATAGATACTTGGTGAGGCTTTTTTTTTTTTGTCTTGACCTTGATTTCATTTGTGAAGGGAATTCTCAGTGGGGGGAAAAAGCTCTCTTTTCAATGCAGATGAGCAACTACTATTCAGCCTCAAGTCTCAGAGCCCTGGACATGGTGAGGTTAAGTGTCTTGTTTTCAGTCATGAAACAATGATATCAAAAGCGATTTTTACCCAAGACTTAAAATTGACCTTTTATTCAGTATATTTAAGATCCACACCAACAGAGTAAAAAGTTTTCCCAACTTCCTGAAAAAAGGTGAAATTTCATGATTACAGGCCCTTGAGTTTTAATTAGCAATCTACAGTGAGAAATTCTATCAGGAACCTTTTTATATATGTAAATTTCACTATGAATACATATACCCTTGTGGCCTTAAGATTTGATCACTGGTACGGAACTTAGAGATAACTGCATAGGGAATTTAATCACAATCTAATATAGCATCACTTTTACATAAGAAACATTAATCTCTCTTGGAAATGAAATTTAAGGGGTTGATTTGTTTACTATAAAGTTATCTTAAGGAGGTGGAGCCAAAATTACAGTACAGGCCCAGACTCAGATGAATTTTCCCAATGTTATCTTCCAAAAATTTTTAAATAATTCCTAAATCAAATTGTGGAGCAGCAGAACCAACAAAAAGGTCAGATGGAGATATTTAAATAGTCTAAGACAGATTAGGAGGTGCATAGGAAAAGTCTTTAACACTCAGATGGGTCTAGACCCAAAATACAGCAAAAATACTAAGCATAAGCATTGGAAGCAGCTGCAATAGTAGCAAAAGCAAGAGTTTCTGGAGCTCTCAGATAGAGACAGTAAGGGAATCTGACAATTAGTCTTAAAAACAATAAAGGGGACTCTTGGCTGATATTGGGGGCAAATGATTACTGAGTGGTAAACTGTTCTAGAGTGGATGGAAAGAAGCTCTTGGAATCAATCAAAAGGGATCAAAGGCCATGTTCATAGTGCCAGGAGTAAGAAAAATACTAGAACTTGTGACCATAGGAGAGCATGGGATCTGGTCACTACTGCAAGGCTGAGAAGACAGGTAGAATATGTGGTATTTGGGTAAAGGCTAGAGAACAGACTAGTAAAGCAGTGATCACATCTCTCCCAGAATAACAGCACCCTGGAAGTGCTGTAAACTTCAAGAATCCCCAGAACTAGCTCAGAAACAGCTCAGAAAAAAAGCCTGAAATTTAGGACAGTTATCTCCCCAAGTCCCAGTAAGCAAAGCCCAACATTAACATACAGTTCTTAGTCAAGAAACAAACTGAAAAAATGAGCAGACAACAATAAAAAACTTGACCATAAAAGACTAATATTGGTATAGTAGACCAAAACATAAACTTAGAAGCCTCAAAGAATTATGCTAATAGACCCCAAAGACAGCAAGAATTCCTGAGTTAAAGAAAGAGATAAGAATGGTAAAGGGAAAACTGGGGAAAGAAGTAAGAGAAATGAAAAAAATTGTGGAAATGAACTAATAGTTTGGAAAAATGAGACACAAAATAATACTGAAGAAAATAACACCCTGAAAAGCAAAATTGGCCTAATGATAAAGGAAAGATAACACTTCACTAAAGGAACAGCTTCTTTAAAAGAAAAATTAGACAAATGGAAAAAGAAGTTTAAAAAAAGAGCTTATTGAAGAAACTAATTCCTTAAAAATTAGAATTGGATGATAAATCATCAAAGGATATGAATGAATAAATAGACAATTTTCAGATGAAGAAACTGAAGCCCTCCATAGTCCTATGGAAAAAAAAAAACTCTAAATCACTATTAATTAAAGAAGTGCAAATTAAGATAACTCTGAGATACCACTTCATATCTCTCAGATTGGCTAAGATGACAGGATAATGGTAATGATAAATGTCAGAGGTGATGTAGAAAAATTGGGATACTAATATATTGTTGGTGGAGTTGTAAACTGATCCAACTATTCTGGAGAACAATTTGGAACTATGCCCAAAGAGTTATAAAACTGTGCATACTCTTTAATCCAACAGTGTTGTTACTAGATTTGAATACTGAAGATATAAAAAAGTAAAAAGGACTGACATATGCAAAAAAATATTTTTAGCAGCCTTTTTTATAGTAGCAAGGAACTGAAAACTGATTGCATGCCCATCAGTTGGAAAAATTACTGAATAAATTATGGTATATGAATGTAATGGAATATTATTGATCTATAAGAAATGATCAGAAATTATTTCTGATCCTTTCAGAAAGGCCTGGAGAGACTTGCATGAACTGATGCTAAGTAAAGTCAGTGGAACCAAGAGAACATTGTACACAGCAACAAGAAGATTGCATGATGATCAACTCTGATGGACTTGGCTCTTTTCAACAATGAAGTGAATCGGGCCGGTTCCAATACACTTGTGATGAAAGGAATCATCTGTATCCAGAAAGAGGACTATAGGGACTGAATGTGGATTGCAACATAGTATTTTCACCTTTTGCTGTTGTTGTTGTTTGCTTGTTTGTTTGTTTGTTTTTCCTTTTTGATCTTATTTTTTTTTCTTATGCAACATGGTAAATGTTGTAATATGTTTATAAGAATTGCACATATTTAACCTATATTGGATTACTTGCTGTCTAGGAGAGGGAAAAGTTGGAGAAAGAGGGAGAAAAATATGGGACACAAGGTTTTGGAAAGTAAATGTTAAAAACTTACCTTTATTTGTATTTTGAAAAATAAAAAGTTATTGTTAAAAATAAAAATGGAAATAATAACAAAGAAATTAAAATTGGACAATTCTAATGATTCCATAAGACAATGAGAAACAATAAAATAAAGTCAAAAGAATGAAAAATTGAACAAAATGTGAAATAGCTCATTAGAAAAACAGCTGACTTGAAAACTAGATCTGGAAGAGATAATAAATAGATCTGGGAAAGACTATTTAAGAATTATTGGGCTACATGAAAATCATGATCCAAAAAAAGAGTTTAGACATCATCTTTCAAGAAATTATTAAGGTAAACTGCCCCAATACAGAGGATAAAATAAAAATTGAAACTCTACCAAGAAGCTGCTAGAAGGTACAGTGAATAGAGCACTCCCTTAGAGTAAAACAGACCTGAGTTTGACCTCAGATACTTAACACTTATTAGTTTTGTGACCCTGGATAAGTCACTTAATCCCAATTGTCTCATCAAAAAATAAAATAAAATAAAATACTCAACTTCCTGAAAAAGATCCCAATATGAAAACTCCTTCAAATAGGATAGCTAAAATTTAGAGCTCCCAAGTCAAGGAGAAATTCCTTCAAATAGCCCAAAAGAATATCATGGAGTCACAGTCATGATCACTTAAAATTTAGCAGCTTTCATATTAAAAGAGCAGAAGGATAGAAATATGATACTCTAGAAGGCTAAGGAGTTATGATTACAATGAAACATAATATATGCAGCAAAATAGTATAATTCTTCAAGATAAAATGTCAATATTTAATGAAATAGAGGACTTCAAAGCCTCCCTGATGAAAAGAGCAGAGCTGAATAGAAAAATTGACAAATAGAATACTCAAACAGAAAACTCAAGAGAAACATAAAAAGGTAAACATGAAAGAGTAATCATAAGGGATACAAAAAAGTTAAACTGTTTACATTCTTTTATGGGAATATGATACATGTAATTCCTAAAATCTTTATTATTAAGGCAGTTAGAGGAAGACTACATAGACAGAGGACACAAGGGTGAGTTAATTAAATGGGAAAACCTCCAAAAATAAAAATAGAAATAATTAGTGGCTCAAAAGAAGGATGCACTGGAAGAAAGGAAAAGAGAGAGATACAGAATGGGGAATTTTTCTCATATAAGAGAGATAGACAAGGAAGACCTTTTATAGCAGAGAAGAAATGGGGATAATGGGAATTTCATTCTCACCCATATTGGTTCAAAAAAGAAGAATATGCATACATACTAAGTTGGGAATAGAAAACTATATGATAAAATAGGTAGGAGGGATAAAAAAAAAAAAAAACCAAGAGATATGAGGGAGAAGAGGTAATAAAAACAAGGGTGGATTAAGGGAGGCAGTAATCAGAAGCAAAACAGTCTTCTGAGAAAAGAAAGGTTAAAAAGAAAAAGAAGCCACAGAAGAAAATTGAATGATGGAAAATACACACTTACAAATCATGACTGTGAATGTGAATGAGATGAGCTGATTCATTAAAAAAAAAAAAAAAAAAAAAAAAAAAAAAAAAAAAAAAACAGGTAGCCGGATGAATTAAAGACAAGATTGCAACAATATGTACAAGAGACATACTTGTAATACAAAGCCATGCATGGAGTTAAAATGAAAGGCTGGAGCAGAATTTCTTATGTTCAATTAAAAAAAAAAACCAGGGGCAAATCTAATTTAAAAAGAGATCATCAGGGAAATTATAATATGCTGGTTTTTTAAAAATACCTTAGAAATGAAGTAGTATAAGAAAAAATACAATTTTTCTGATAAAAGTCTCATTTCTTTAATATGGAGGGAACTAAGTCAAATTAATAAAAAACAAGAGCCATTTCCCAATTGATAAATGATCAAGTAATATAGTTTTCAAAAGAAAAAATGATCATCTATAGTAATATAAAATTTTATTTAAATCTTTTATTGATTAGAGAAAAAGAAAATTAAAACATCTACTACTTCACACTTATTAGGAATGACAAATGTTGGAGGGGATAAAGGGAAATTAGGTACATTAATTAACTGTTGGTAGAATAGTGAACTGAGCCAACCACTCTAGGGAACAATCTGGACCTGCCCCCCAAAATGATAAAACTATACCTACCTTTTGACCCAGCAATACCACTACTTGATCCACAAACCAAAGAGATTTCTCAAAAAAAGCAAAACAACCTATTTGTATAAAAATGTTTATAGCAGCTCTTCTCATTGTGTCAAAGAATTGGAAATTGAAAGGATATCTATCAAATGAATGCCTGTAACAAGTTGTGGCACATGATTGTGATGAAATACTATTATACTATAAGAAATGACAAGATGGTGCAGATCTGGAAAGATATTTTCAGAAAAAAACATGGCAAGACTTATATGAACTGATACAAAGTGAAGTAAGAAGAACTGGGATACCATTGGTTACTCTGATCAACACAATGACATAGGATAATTCCAAAGAACTCATAATGAAAAAATGCCATAGAGCATTGATAAATTCTGAATGCAAATTGAAATATTTTTTAACTTTTTTGTTTTGCTTTGCTATATGACTAGTATTAAATGCTTTGCATAATTTTATATGTAAAATTGATTTTTGTTACCTCTTGTGAATGTGGAAGATGTGAGAAGGAGGGAATCTAGAAATCAAAATTTTAAAAGAATGGAATGTTTAAAATAAAGTTTTCAAAAGAGGAAAAAAGTGAATTTGGAAAAGTAAGCTTCCAAATAAATGTAGAAACCAGAAATTACTAAATTTCACTAAATTATTATTACTAAACAATTACTAAAATATATCCTATTATCTGCTGGATTTTATGTAGGCAGAATCATAGAATATTAAAAAATATAAAGAACCCCATCAATTGGAGGATAGCTAAGCAAATTGTGGCATAGCACCCGAGAGAAATTGTAAAAAATTATGATAGAACAAGAAATTCAGTTCTGCACACATATATTGTATCTAAGACACACTATAACATATTTAACATGTATAAGACTGCCTGCCATCTAGGGAAAGGGGTGGAGGGAAGAAAGGGAAAAATTGGAACAGAAGTGAGTGCAAGGGATAATGTTATAAAGAATTACCCATGCATATGTACTGTCAAAAAAAAGTTATAATTATAAAATTTTAAAAATCATTTTTAAAATTATGATAAAGATGATTTGAGAAAAACCTGGGAAGATTTATATGAACTCATATGTTATTGGCAGAAACAATAGAACAATATACATTCCAAAAACTTTGAAAGACTTAGAGCTATAATCAACACTGATTCCAAAAGACTAATGATGATGCATGCTTACACATGATGAACTTGGAAGGAAACATAAGACTTTTTTGACATTAACAGTGAAGGAATTTTTTGTCTGACTATGCATATTTGTAGGAAAAAGATTGATTTTTTTTCCTATTGGAGGAATGTAGGGGAGAGGGGAATAAAATGTATTTTTGTTCATTTAAAAAATTATTTTTTAGAAGATTGAAGAAACTTCTAAGGTCTAAAACATCCCTAACAATTATTAACAAATTCAAAGTAGTGCTAGATTTAGTTCAAATGAAAATGAAAACAGTTTATCTTGCTCCAAATTTATAGATTCAAATAAAAATTCCACTTTTCAATGGATTACAAGAATTATTGTGGACAAAGATAGTAACTGGTGAGTACAATCTTCCTTAAACTCTTTTAGGCCATTTCTTAAAACTGCAAATTTCAATTCTTATCCTATTCTTTCTTGTAGAATATTTTGAAGAATGAGAGCAAATACAAAAAGGAAAGGCAAAAGATGCTAAACTTAGCCAAATAATGTTTCTTAGAGCCAAACAATGCTGCTTAGACAATGGCAGTACATGGAAGGAGTAAAAAGGCACATAGCATGGTCCTGCAAAAAAAAAAAATAGCATCAGGAGTTTTAGACCTTAGAATTACTCATTTTTAATGCAGAAAAAAACTGTGCTTATCTTAAAATATAAGCTGCTAAAGTATGCTACAACAAAGTTCCCCTCTGCTTCTCATCATGGTGTGAGAGGTAAACTTGTGTTAGTGAAAGCTGTCCCAGTGGAGGAGAGTCTTGGCAAAGTTTTATTAAGCAGAAAAATTTTGAGTATGACGAACTTCTCAAGAACAAGCCTAGATAAATTTATAGGGAGTAGACTGATCACCAAGTTGTCCAGAATATAATGAACAATTCTTGAATATTATAAATCAAGTCTCAGAGATCTTGGGACCAGTGTTTATACGATACCAATATAATCATTGGTCTATATATTGTTGAAATGTTACAATAGCAAAACTGATGAGTAAGGAAAAAATCATAAAAGCAATGAGCTACCATACCTATAGGAATTCTTTCCTGGAAAATATACAAATTAAAACTTTCCATCTAGTTTTAAGTTCTCTAAAAATGTAGTGAACCTTCTTAACATAATACTTTTAGATCAATAAGCCTGAGTAAATGCCAATTATTTCCAGTTTGCATGGGTGATTCTCCTAGTTTTCAGATTATGAAATCTAAGCATATAGCATAGGCAAAAAGCAATAACTAATTTAATTTTTTTGCAAAAAGCATTCATAAAGAGTAATAAAAATCCACGGATATGCTTGGCATTTCCAAAGCAATCATAATATGCCCATTTATGTGCACAGTATAACTTTTACAAAAGTACAATTTGCTTAAAAATAGAATCACATATATGCTAGAAGCAGATCTTGGATCCAAATAAAGATTTGTGAATCTTTCTTATATAAAAATGATTGAATTTCTCATGACTAAGTTATATCATAATCTGCACAAATATATTGTAATGTGATATTCAACATAGAAAAAGATAATTCTAAATGTCTTGAAAATAATTTATGGAGTATTACTGAATTTAAGGGAGTAACTTGAATTATAAGTGAACAAACCACAGATAAGTGTATTAAATTCTGAAATCATTTATTAAGAGAATAACCTAATTTTTAAGAAAGATCAATTTTCATAATTATAGGACTTCATTCTGTACATAACACTCTCACAGCTCAATAAATGAAAGAAAATAGCTCAAAATAAAAAAGGTTATCTGTTTTACTTGTCTTTGCATCAAAGGATCATATATTTAGAACTAGAAAGGACCTGAAAGGCCATATAGTTCCACTCCTTCATTTTGAAAGATACTGAGCCTAACAGAAGTTAATTAGCTAGTTTAAGGTTATACACAAGTGTAATAACTAGTGAGAAATTCATCCAGACCAAAGCTGGACATGACTTTCTTAACCCCTTGAAGCAGAAATGTGATATACAAATACCTCTATGCATATCACAGAACATAATATTGACTCCAAGATAAATGGCATAGTTTGTTCACATACTGCTCTTCTTTTTTTTACAGAGAACTTTTTTTTAATAATCTTGAAAACATTTCTGAGACATACAATATTAAAAATGTCTACCTGTTTCTGCTGCCTCCACATCTTGATAGTAAAACATGAGGTGATGGAAACCGCCAACAGTAAAAAACTGATCAATTCGTTCAACCTGGGTTAACAAATAATAATAATAATCCAAGTTGATAAATTTCTTTTGTATTAGAATCAATTTCATTCAACTCAGCTTAAATATCCAGAGTTATAGCTTGTAATCATCAGATAACAAGGTAGAGGGAAGCTTAAAAGATAATCTAGTATATTCCTCCTGCCTCTAGGCATGACCATATCAAACCCATCATTTAGAGCTTAAAATATGTTCTGTTTTTATCTAAATTGTGAAAGGATAAATATCTCATTATACTGCTTATTTGTTTCCAAGAAATATTCCAATTTTGGGAGGAAGTATTTGTGATAAGTTCACCCTTTCCTGCTTTTTAATTTTTTAAATGTGTATTTTATTTTAATACCATTCTGTTTTTATTCTATGATAGAACTAAATTCTAAGACCTTTAGAAATAAAGACAATATCTACTAAACAACAGCCTACTACATGGTACATGATTAATATCAAATAATAAGAATTGACTTTTTTAAGTTATCTGAATATGTGTGACTGAAATAATTTCATGATTCTTCTAAAAGGCACCTTAAACTATAATTATTAGTTTGAGCATGTGATTTCCCAGTTAAATTTTACTTGATTATGAGAAAAACATAAGAGATCAAGTAAATTGAACACACAAATCAAGAAGCAGCTAGAAGAAAGGGCTTACCTTGTGTACCTGAATAATAAGTTCCTTTCCTTTAATATCCTGAATCTACAATTCAGTCAGAAGTAGAAGACTCTTTGCCATGCCCCTTGAACCTAAGCAAAGTAGATTTCTACCATTCTCATAGATTCTTTGTAGCCTTAAATTCACTCTCCAGGGACTTAGAGTCCTATCATAGGGGCAATATCATTAAAAGTAGGTCATTCCATTGCAATCTAAGCCTTCTTTGACACAAGACTGAATACATTCAGATTTTAGCAAAGCACAAGTGCTACAATCAAAAGACTCCACCTTGGAATTGTGTCCCATATTCTCTCTTTCATCCTTCAGAATTTTATAACATGAAACATACCTGATTCCCCTCCAAAATGGCATCTTCTATCTCTGCCTTCTCCAAGTCCACACAGCAGGCTAAAACGTCAAAGAGGTAGTCATGTCTGCCATCAAGATGAGCCCGCTTAGCATCTTTCTCTTCCTTAAGCTTTTGCTGAATAATTTAAAAAAAACATATGGAAATTGCTTATTCACCCCAAATAAGTTCATTTTATTATGTCTTAATTTTATTGTTGCTGTTTAAGTCTGTAGTATTCAAATAATGTCTAAATGTTAGGTCAATCATCTCACTTTATTTATTATCCTGATTTTAATATTTCTCGGCACATTTTACATCACTGAAACTGGCAGCTTCAAATTATGAGGTCTTGAATTAATTTTAGAACACCATCACTTAAATCATACTTATTCCCTAGATAGGATGTTTAAAAAAAAAATACAAAAACCCTTGGAGGGCATATACATACAGATGCTCTTGGACATTGATTCTAATTAGGAAAAGGGAAGCAGAGAAAGGTAGCCCCTCTGGACACACATGATTGATAATTCCATATTATTTGCATATATAATAACAGCTCACATTTATGTAGTTCTTTAAGATTACAGAGTGCTTTCCACATAATTCAGTAGGGTAGCACAATATCATTTTTACAATTTTAGAGACAAAGATATTGAGACTCCTAGAGGAGAAACAACTTTCCAATGGTCAAAATAACTAGAAAGTAGTGGTGCTAAGAGTTCAAGCCATGTCTCCTGATTCCAAATCCAGTACTCTTTTCAATATGTCATTCTATGTCCCTAAGCCTAACAAGATTAACTCAAATAGCTCCTGAGCAGACCCAATTTCAGAACAGAGATGTTGTTAAAGGGGCCATAGGACTGAAATGAGACACTGGTAAGTTGTGCTGTGACTATAGCCAGTGAACTAGTGCTGCCAGCTCCACAATCTTCCACAAGAAAAAAAAATACTTCAATTTGCTCTCAGATTATATCAATTCTCTATCTGGATGTGGATAGCATTTTTCATCTTGATTCCTCTGGAATTTTCATGGATCACTGTATTAATAAGTTTTAGTGAGCTTTCTAAAATATCTTGCCAAGTTTTCATTCATTCATTTTCTTGAAAGCAAAGGCCTTCTAGCAGTACTAGTGAGAAAACCTGTCTAGTTATCCTTATATGTTTAAAGGATTGAATACTATCTCAAACCTTGGACTCCTGGCCCAAGAAATGGTAATAAAATGCCAAGAAGAGAACAACAATGTTGATTTTTCACCTCTAGATACCTACAAACAGACCCTTCTAAAACACTGACTGCTGAATCACTAATATTCTTCCCTTGTGTCAAAAGTTGTTTATTATTGACATTTTATATTACATGTCCAAATATGAAAATCCATGAAATAATCTCTCAATTTTTCTACCCAAAGGTTCTTTAGCTGAACTTTGTAATCATGACAGCAGACAGAGTTTTATTTAATCAGTTTCAATGGAGGTTCCAGGAGTACCTCCATAGTCTTCTGTGAACATTCAGTGAATCTAATATCCTATCCATACTATAATCTTTCCTCCAGGTCCTTTTTTATCTGCCTAAAGGTATGAGACAATTCAACTCAATAAACATTTATTAAGCAAGTACTATGTGCCAGGAACAGCACAAGGCACTGGGAATGAGAAAGAAAAAAAGACCTCAAGGACTTTATAATCTAGTAGAAGAGTTTACAGTCTTACAATTGAGCCCCTCTCTGTTATCATAATAACCCTATATGCTTCCTGTACAAGTGTCATTATCTTAATAAGCAGTTAAAATGGATTTGATAAAAATGACAACCATTTCAGTGTCAGCCACACCTATAGGATGGCAAAACAATTCAAATTAGAATAGCCTCCCAAAGAGAGTATCTGATCACCAATATCCCAAGCTACAGCACTGAAACATAGGAAAACAGTCTAAATTCACTATAGATGTAGTAGCTTCAAATCCAGAAGTCTCCCTTAAGCTGACTAGAGCAAATCTACAGTTTCCTTCCCTCATTCTTTCAATTTGAAGTCTCTTGTCACTATGACTATCAACTGAAGCACATCTCTTTCTGCAAAGCTCCAGTTTCACTAAAAATTGATGATGCTTAAGTTCTTATGATCAGAAATGTATTGGAACATCCTCAAAACTGCATAAGTTCTTCAACTATTAACATTATCCTCCTCCTGTTTCCAAGCCAGCCCCATCTCCATTACTCCACATACTGATTGGTGAAATAAGCAAATACAAGCAAATATCAAGATAACAAATCACTGGTGGGTACAGCTAATATATATGTGTATATATAAACTATCCTCACAAAGACCCTATTAAGTCATTGAAATAAATATTATTATTATTCCCACTTTATAAAGAAATTGAGACTGAAAAATCTTACAAAATAATAAATGAAAGATCCAATATTCAAATCCATAACAGCATAACTTGTGCTAAATTAATGCTTTTTTTCTATTTCACATTCATACCTTTTGTTTTGAGTCCAAAATATTTTAAATGAATGCAAGATGAATCCATGTGCAAAAAAGGAAATCTGATCATTTTATTGAGAATTATATGGTGAATAATATTGAACTTGGAATCACAATCAAGAAATCATAGAATCTCAAAGTTGAGACTTCAGTGGCTAGGTATTCCAGAGCAAATCCTAAAGGAATCCCTATTATAGTATGCCTGACAAGTTTTCATTTAGTTTCTGTCTGAGAACCTCCAAAGAGGAAAAATTCAGTAACTCCCAAGGCATCGCCTTTTACTTTGGGACATCTTTAATTGATTGGGAATTTTCCCCCTGAATCATATGATCTGAGTTTAAATCCTAGCTCTAATACCTATGAACTATATAAATTGGAGCAAGTAATCTCAGTTCTCTAAGCCATAGTTGCCTCCCCTTTATGTTGGACTGAGTCACTGATCTCTAAGGTCCTTTCTAAAGTCCTCGGAGGTCCCTTATTTATAAAACTTTGGAGGATCTATAATCCTCCATAATTCATGGTTACTCCTGGCAATGGTGTTAATTGAACATTCCCCAATTTAGAGAGAAAGAGGACAAGGCAACCAAAAAGTTGAACAACTAGAAGTAAAGAACATGGCACAAACAAATCAAAATCAAGAAGCAAGTAATTGAGTTGAGGAACTAAAAGACTTAAAGAGAAAGGTGAAAGAAGAATAAAAAATAATAATTGTTAATTTAGAAATGAGACTCATGATTGGCAAAGACTTCAGGCTAAAAAGGAAAGAAGGAAAGGTACAAACTAGACAAATGAATGGCCTTAATCTTCCATGTGTATGTCAACCTACATAAAATTAAGTCCTGGCTTCTACAATTATACAAATTCCCTTAATTGAGCGTAAGGTGGAAGGTTTACATTAGCATACATAGGGAACCAGAGAGCCAGCAACATTGCATTTTCAATGTTTTGCAGTCATGTACACAATGATTCAAAAATATTGAATATCAGTTATATCCACTATGCATGGATGGTATTATGATTGTTGTACATCATAATACTATCTATGAATCTGTGATTTCATTGACATAGGGAATCCTCGTACACTAAAGAAATTTCTTCTTCCAAAGCAAGTAAACAATTTTTCTGAACCTTATAAATTTTAGCTCCCTGAGACACAGAAAGTTAAATGTAGGGGCCCACAGTACGTATATATTAGAATCTGGGTTCAAATACAGAGCTGTATATGAGCTTTCTCTCTGCCTACTATCCTGTCTTTGAGGAAAATGAAATGTCACTTTAAAATATAGATCTGTAGATAAGTGGTACAAAAAAATCTGATTTTGAGGTAGTTATTTAGAGACTAGGGCTACATTTCATAGAAATTCAAATTTTTATACCTTTTAAAGGTCTTCAAAGTAGGTAGATAGGTAATTCAAAATTCATTATTTTATAAATCAGTAAACAAAGCCCTATTAAAGAGGTTCAGTAACTTGCCTATGACTGTACCAATTATAAATGTTAATTATAAATGTATTTGAACCAAGGTCTCAAGGTTCTAAACACAGCTCTCTATTCCCATCTACAATGCTAACTTTTAAGTATGAACATCTAAAGCAAGAGGAATTAGAAAAGAAAAAAATCATTAAGAAATTATTCACAGAAGAGTTGGGACTTGAGTTAGATCATAAGAGATGAATAAGCTGTCCATAGAATAAGGATATTATCTTAAGGAAATTTTACAAGGGAAAAGAATAAAGTCATAAGGTTATAAATTATAGATTGAAGAGATTGGACTATTTGAAGATGAAATTGTGTAGTGGGAAGTAAAGAGAAATAAAATCTAAACAAAATTATGAGTAGCCTGGAAAATTACTCAGAGGCATTTGAAAGTAATGCAGTACTAAAAGAGGAGCTCTTAAAGGTTTGTGAGTAGAACAGTAACATGATGAATCTGGTGTTTTAAATCTAATGATATCTACTACAGTAGTGTCAAACTCAAATAGAAATGGGACCATAAATTCATATATGAGGATTCCTGTAGGTCGTATATTGACTTCATTTTAAAATGTAATAGTATCTGGTTTTTTTGTATTTTATTTATTATATTAAAAAATTTCCCCATTACATTTTAATCTGCTTCAGGGCCCATGAAAGAATGTGGTGTGTTTGACACCTCTGAGCTACTTCTTGCTACATTGAACTTTCTGAAATATTGATAAAGCCTAGGAAATCATTGCCATATTAAGAAGTCTTTCTTCCTCTAAGTTTTTTTTTAAAAAAAAGGAGCAAGAGAATAATTTCTTATATTTTGATGTTGGTTTTCTGAATTTAAATATATATATATACATATATATGTGTATATATATACACATATACATATATGTGTATATATATATTGCAGATTTAGGCCACATTATGCAAGGAGAAGAAGAGCCAGGAAAACAGAAAACTTAGATGAGGCCAAAAAAGTGCAATAAGATTAAAGGGAAATGGAGAAGCAGGTAGAATTAAAGTAACTATAGGATATCAGTTTAAGAATTTGAACCAAAATCTAGTTACAATCTGTTTTATAAAGTATTTTACTTTAATTTTTTTGATTCCTAAAGATGAAAAAATTTTTTAAAAAGAAAGAAAATATATACCACCGAACTTATGTAAAAATTTCATTGTTTCTGATCTTTAATTACTCTTTCAACTGAAAAACATACTGGAGTAATGTGATATTATGCTATGAGAAAAAGTCAATAACAGCAAACAAATATTTGCTTATTCAACTTGTTCATTGATAATCCATCACCCAGCAAGCTTTTATAGAATTTAACCAAAGAAACTGCTACCAGGCAACCAAAGAAACAAGCAGTCACAAAACTAATACACTAAAACTTGATTCTACATGTTATATTTCTCTAGATATTGCTAAGGTGACTTCTGGGTCATTTGTCCTCATTACAATGATTGTTTTGTGTGTTAAACTTTTGTAGGAAACAGTAAATCAGTGTGAATGCCTTTTACTTTAGCCATTATCAATTGTTCAGTGTTAATAGCTTGTTTGAATATATCAACATAAAATATAGCATAATATTTGCATGTGTCAGCTTTAATTTTGTTCTTTATTCTAGTTAAGATGTTCCTTTTGACCTTTTCTAAACTACTTGATAATCTGAATACACATGAGCTACTGACTCTGATCTTCTACAATCTTTTCCTATCTGTTACAATATAATTAATTTCACTTTTTGTGATATTCAATGCTTCTTATATCCAGTATATTTTGATCTTCTTCATCAAGAAAGTATTTATGCTGTACATAAACAACCAGAAGCCTGATCTTCAAGTTTTTGATTCCTTTCATTTTTTAATCTCATACTATATTTTCTAATGTATTTTTTACTTTGTTGCTCTGAGCCCACCTTCACATTGAGGTCATCAAGTATCATACCTCAAGTGTGCATACATTAAATTGGTCTTGACCTTCTTGTGAGATTCTAAATAGAATTCCTCTCTTTTATCCTGAGTGAATAAGGTGCAATTATTTCTGTAGTGATTCTTGCTCATAATCATGAAGATCAAGGAAAGATGACCAAATGCTTCATCAATTAATCCCTCTGGTTGCCTGTGGGCGCAGAATGAAACCAACTCTGATAATTCTTTAATTTGCCTCTCCAAGGAAATCTCAAGAATTAATTTTCCATTTATCTCAAAGTCAAGATGTATGTGGATACTTGTGAATAAACTCTGAAATTCATCCAAGTTGGAGATTTTGTGGTTCTTTTATTTCCCAATTTGAAAATTTTGTGTCACAGTTCTCTTTTATTGTCCTGACTCAGTTTCCCTAATTTTCCTGACTCAGTTTCCCTAAATTGTTCTGCCTCAGTTTCCCTAATTAGTTCTGCCTCAGTTTCCTTAATTGATCCTGCCTCACTTTCCCTAAATTGGTTCTGCCTCAGTTTCCCTAATTGGTCCTGCCTCAGTTTTCATAATTGTTCTGCCCCAATCTCCTTACTTGCAACCCACCCCCACTCTGGTTCATTAAGGCTGATATAACTCAGGACTATTTGCTCTAAGGTTATAAATTGTCAATGTGTAAACTCAGAAAGGGAGACTTCAAACTTTGTGTCTGGAGTTTGACACTTTCTTGAGTCCCAGCTTATTAGAATTTTATGGTCCTACTCCCCAATCTGTCAGAGCTTAGTTGATAGTTCCTGCCTAGAGATTCCCACTCACTATGAGTTTGGACCCCACCCCTTTGCCTTTGTTTAGCTATTGTGTATAAATATGTCATGGAGTAGTCGAATTGGCTACTGGATGCTGAATGGATGCTGGATTCTTGGAGAAGTCTCATTCAGTCCTGGGACCAAACCATGGATCCATTTGATGCCAGTATATCTCTCACATTTAATAAAATATTTAAAAACTCTCTAATCTCTAGCTTGCCTTAGTTTCTCCAGAATTACAGTAACTTTCCTTCATTTTCTACTCTTTCCAATTTAATAATACCTATTATCTTACATTTCAGTGAAGCTCTTGCTATGACTTACATTTCTATATTTGTCTAACTTAACATTTCATTTATAATGAAAATACCAATGTTGATATAATTTGGTTCCACCAAAAATATTTCAGTACATTTGGTTTTGGATCAGTTTTATATTTGATGTTCCTAAGTTAAAATAATGTTTGTAGATCGTCTAAAACTTTTATGCCCTCTACTTTTTCTGTTACTTTGTCCCCATCACTATAAAGAACAGAAGGACCCTCATAAGACTTCTGGCCATTTGGTACTTTTTTGGTTGTTTCATAGCATGTTATTTCCAAGGAATTCATCACTAATGGCTAGTTTCCTGGTGATGAGCTTTTCCACGCTGAGCTAAGTAAGAGAAACCAATAGTTTATAATTAGAGGCAAAATATGGCTCCTGCTTTAGTTCCTACACTTCCTGGAGTTTACTTTTTCTGGAGTTGTTTACTCTTCCCTGGACTAGATTTTGAGAATTCTGGCCACTTCTACAATGAGGCATCTAATCAGGATTCCTGTAGAGGGCTTTATGTGCACTAGAAAATTAATAAATTATTTCTGAATGAATGATTGAATGACTTGAGCCATGGTACTTCTGAATCTACATAATAAAAGCCCATTATCATGAGGTATTACTATAATTTTTTTTTAAATTGAGAATTGCTTAAAGACCTTTGAGATAAATGGAAACAACTTGAATTATTATAAATCTTGGGTTGGGGATCACTCTGGAATAATAATAATATGCTATTGATTAAGCAATGGAACTCAATCACAAGTCTATGGATTGTTAATTCACTTGGCTATAGAGGAATAATAATGAAATCAAGGTCATGGATTTATTCACCATACAGGGTGAGTCAGCTTTATTCTATTCCATGACCACTGGCCACTGCTGGGTCCTAATCCAAGTCAGCCATATCACAAATACAATTAATTCCTTCTAGAAATTAAAAGGGAATCCAACTAGAGAATGTAGAGGCATCAATGCAAACAATAACTAAGAACCTATGCCCTACTGATTGTGGTTCATTAGTATTACTGCTACATGTAAGAAACAATTTTTTATAAAGAAAGCCAAAATGAACAGATGGGACACATTGGTTTATTTCCCTTACCATATGCCTCCTCCTATCTGTTGAGCTGCAAAGAAAAATGTTAGCTACCTAGAGGTACTTTGTTCCTGATCAGGTTTTTTTTTTCATTTAATCTAAAAGCTGAGTTAAGCATTTTACAAGTCACTCCCAAGTAGTTAGATACTTAGGAAGACATATAACTTATTTTAGGTCAGCAGGGGCTCATTAATGTAGTAGTACAATTAATGACCTGTACTATTCTATTAAGTGAGTCCCTTAGTGGCCTCCTAAGCACCTAACTTACTTCCAGAGAAAGCTTCTACACTGTTAAAAATATAAAATAATGCATTCATCTTTGTGAATTTTTAGGTGAATAAATATATTAAAATTCATTACCAGCCATGAATAGTACCATACACATGAATAGCACTCCACAATTAGAAAAAAAAATTAATTTTTAAAAATATTTTAATTAAATTCTGACTGGCAGTATAATTCCCACTTCATATGCCACAGTATCAAGAGCCAGAGAAACATCATTCATAGTTAGTTTATACTCCTTTTTTTTATCCATCAAGTTTGAGCCTTCAGTCCACTTTGTGTTTAATGCTCTGCCTGATTTCAATTCAATCCTCCCAAGTAAGGTCATCACTTCGAAATTCAGCCTTCTGTTTCTAAATCAAGTCTTGATTGACAACACTTATTTCAGTTTCTCTCCCTTCTGATAGGATGGCTAGAGGGAAGACTACCAGACTCCTTCTTTGCAGAGGGAAGGAACTGAACTCAGCTGAGTCCACTTTGCAAAATAAAATGCCCCTATTCCAAGTACCCCCTGGTATCCATAAATTTCCCTTCCCTTTCCTGTCCATTTATGTGTGTTCCCTATCCTTGTAGAATGTAAGTTCCTTGCGGGCAAAAATTCTCTTTTTATTGTCTACTTAGCACTTAGCATTGTGCCTGAAATATAATAGACGCTTAATAAATGTATAGTGGATCGCTTTGGATTGAATAAGCATATTTCCCTCTTACTCCTACAAAGGTGAAGATCACTCCGCTAGTGATCTACTTTTTAATTTTCTAAATCTGATACTCATTTTTTAAACCAGGCCCCTTCAGACAAAGAATGTGTGATAGTCTTTTCAGGGAAGTTCAGAATTGCTTCCTAGTCATCGGGGAGAACAGTTTAGAAACTCTATTATAGAAACTTTAACTTGTAGCTTCCCTTTACTGCTTTCATATTCTATTCCTTTCCCTTTCAATTGTCCAGGTTAAGGACAACAGCTGAAAAGAAATTGCTGTACCAACTCCATTCATTAAAGAGCACTTCATCCAGATTGCATGTGCTAAACAAAATGGGCACCAGGCTAGATCATTCAAGTCCCGACCAGTACGACAGTTGAGTACACTTTCATTAAAATAGAATGAGACTGCTCACCCTTGGCTACAAACAGATATATCTTAGACCAGAGAAATAGTATTACACTACAAAGTCAAGAGGGATCTGGGTACTTATGAATAAACTCTAGCATTCACTTAAGTTAAAGGTTTCATGGTTCTTTCATTTCCCCAGTTGGTAACTTTCCCTCATTTTCCACTCTTTCCAATTTAATAAGCCTGTCTTTCTTGCTATCTTAAATTTCATTGAAGCTACTCCTATCCCTTAGCTCAGGGAATTTCTAGTCAATTAAACTCCTTCCTCCCTCTTTATATATACTGCTATAGCTCAAATTCTAGTTTTAAGACCACTTTCTATATGAAAACTTTCTGGGCTAGAAACAAAAAAAAGTTGTAGAATTACCCTTAGTTTAAACCATATATCTTCCCCTAGTCTTGTAACTGATCTGTCATATATTATTTAAATATAGAGACTCATCACGAAAAATTCAAGGCTTCTATTCAGCATTTAAACACAGAATATTAATCCAAGTTAGTAACAAACATAGAAAGAACAAGTATATCAAACCCTTTAGTGAAAATATAGAAAATATGATGTGTCTACATACATGTCATTTCTTTTGTCCTCTTTTACCCAGAATAGTTCAATCATTGTAAAAGACTTACTTAAAAATGCCCCTGCCATTAAGCAGAATCTTTTTAGTTCCCCAAGAATATTGTTGGATGAATCACACACTTTGTCAAATTATCAGATGATTTCTTATCTGTAGCTTCATCCCTCCACAATGTAGCATTTACCCCATAACCATGCTTGTTCAACTTGGCTCTCCATCTTTATCCTACAGCAAAGTTTCTTACTCTCCCAATTGACTTCATGACATCCAAACCCACTGCGATCTTCATCCCTTCCTGCCTTCTTTCTTCTTCTTTCCTCCCAGAAGTCCCTGCTTTGTATCTTTTTTCCATAGGTTATGTTACTGCTAATACCATATTCACTATAGCACATACTGCATACACCCCATTGATACTATTATATCCCAAACAAAATGACAGAAAAAGAAGGAATACTCTTCCATCTCCATCTGGGTCTATACTCCTGAATATTTTCAACTCTAATCTATGGTTAGATGAGTTATTCTCTGTGACTTCCCCCTTCACTTTTTCTTCCCTCTTTGCTTGTCTGGCCCTACCCCACCACCCCATCCCTGTCCCTATATTCAACTGCATCTATATCCTACCCTCTCTTTTACTGTTGGCTACTGTATTCTCTGTGCTTATCTGGCTTTCCAGCCTGGGTGGCCAAGCCAAGATGGATAGCCAAAAGAGGTAAGGGTTTTGGTAGTGAACACGTGGGTCTTCTGACCAGGTGTTCACTCGGGAACCAACAAGTCAGGGCATCAGTTAGGGCATTATGTGAATAGGTATAATAAAGGCTTTTAAGATTACACGTGGTTGCTCTTAAGTGCGCTACCGGTTATTAAGCTATAGATTCAAGAGATTGTGGCCAGAGACCTTAGAAGGCCTCAGAGGAGGCGAGCCAGGTAGAGTTCACACTGCAAAGGACAGTGGTCAAAGGTACTCTGGTGGGTGCCAGGAGAGCACATTACAAATGCACCTTCTTTGCCTTATGCCTACTGTTATTGTGGTTTTTCCTGGAGAGTACCCAAAGAACTGGATTTGTCCAAACCCATTTCATAATTCTGTAAATTAATTAGCAACTCACCCAGGTTCCTGAGGTAGGATAAAGGATACCAACTTTTTGCCTACCTTCTCAGAAATTCTAGTAAGGGAAAACTACTGCCATTTGGAAAAGTCAAAGGAAAAAGGGAAAAGAGGCAAAAGATAAGTTACTCCCTTTTAAAACAGGCCATATCTTCTGTATTAGTAACTAATCCATTGCTTTGAATAAAGGCAATTACAATAGTTAAAATAAATAATTTTAATTACTTAAAACTGGAAGTAGTTTACATATCATTAATGTATATTCTCCAATTCTCCAATAATTCTCCAATTCATGAATTGTCAATAGATATAAACAAATAATTCTCAAAAGAATTACAAATTACTAACAAACATATGGAATAAAATTCCAAGTTACTAATAATAAGAGAAATTAAAGCAATTCTGAAACTTATTCTCAAATAACTAGAAAAAATGAAAAAAGGTCAGAATAGTATATTTTGAAGGGATTATGGAAAGACAGATTTATTAATAAAACATTATTGAAAGAACTCAGAATTATTCCAACCATTTTGAAAAATAATTTGTAATTATGCAAAGGATGTTTAAAATGTCCTGTCTATAACCTAGAAGTTCCACTGCAAATTCCATTTCCCCAAAGAAATTAATGAACAATCCCATATGTAGCACAATAATTATGGAAGCAGTTTTTTTAGTAGCAAAAACTATAAATAAAATAACCATCAGTGGAGTAATAGCTAAACAAATGGTAGCATATCAATGTAATTAAATATTACTGTGCTATAATATTACAATAACAATAATTAATATAGAGAAAAATCTAATGATGTATGTGAACCAATGAAAAGTAAAATTGGAAAAACAGGAAAGCAATATATATAATGACTACAACAATATAAATGAAAAAAAAAAGAATGTTATGATATAACAATGGCACTATTATCATAATATATGAAGAGATAACCTTCCTCCACCTATTGCCAGAGTTGGGGATCATGTAGGTAGAACACTGCATATAACATCAAATCCAGTTCTATTTTCTTTGTTGTTATAAGTGATGAGTGGGTTGGGTCATATTGAAGGACTGTGCAGTGGGAACTGTAAGCAATTAATAAATAGAGTGGGAAATGTAGGTGACTGCAACAAAGAATATCAATAAGATTTTTACTTTTTTTCAAGAAATATTTTATGGGACAACAGGACTAAATGACACAAGCTGACAAGACTACCATCTTCATATAAAGAGTATTCACACTAATGATTTTGTAAATTTTGCAGATTATCAAAATAAAATAGCCAAGTTCAAAAATAAGTGAGAGTCCTCACTAAGGCTAAACAGAGCATTATGTAGTCCAAAGTTATAGTTGAAATGTTTGTTTCCTTCACTGCTGATTTGCAAAAATAAAATTACTTTCAGAGATTAGAAGAATCTCCAAGATAGAAAATGTGTGATCTCACCATTAATACTTGACATAGCTTTAAAAATGCTATCTATAGCAAAAACAGGAGACGAAAAATAAGAGAATGAGCATTGGCAAAGAAACCATTGCAGTGACTATATTTCCAGATGGCTTATTTAAAAAATCCTAGAGGCAACAAAAAAATTATCATTGTACAATAATAATTTTAGTAAAATAACAGGATATGAGAAACTATCAAAAATTATTTTCACCATTATCATAAATCAGAAGAAATTGATAAAAAAATGAAAATGCCATTTATAATAATTATCCAATATTGGATATTGACTTATGAAGATACATATCTTTGAGAGAAAAAACTAATTATGTATTTATTTATAGAAATAACAGAAAAATAAGTAGAGAAATATACAGAGTACATGGCAAGCCCAAAGCAATAGAGTGAAAAAGTAATACTACTTAACTATAAATTTAAAACAATATCCATTAAAAGATCAATGAAAAATGTAATAAAATAGGTTAAAAATAATATAATCAATATAAAAAGATAAACAGTCATGATTATCAAAGGAGATTGGGAAGAAGAAGAAAAGAGTAGTTGTACTGACAGGCCTTAAATTATAATATAAAGAAATATTTTTCAATTAAAAATGTAGATAAAAGATAAAACCAAATGTTACAATGCACTGTTGGGTCAGAACAGTTATGTAGCACAATGAATAAAGAGAGTAGGTCTAGAGTCAGAAAGACCTGTCTTCCTGAATTTAAATCTGGCCTCAGATACTTACTATCTGTGTGATTCTGGGAAAGTCACTTAACCATGTTTGCTTCAGTTTCCTCATCTGTAAAATGAGCTGAAGAAGGAAATAGCAAACTGTTCCAATATTTTGCCAAGAGAAGCCCAAATGGGGGGGTCACAAAGAATCAAATGTGACTGAACAATACTATTGTTTTATAAATTGAACAATAAGTAACAGCAAAGAAATATTATTGAATAAAAAGTTTTAATAATAAATCACTATATAATGTCATGTGCAAAATAAACCCCAAATGGATAATTAATCTATTCTTTAATAATTAGAAAATTAGATAATTTTTTAATATTGTGACTAGTCAATAAAAAGAAATGATGTGAGGTAAAAAAAAATGAATGTGAGTATATAAATATAAAGACCTATTTACAACAACAAAAATGTATGTAAAATAAAGAGAAATGGCTGAAAATCTTTGCAAAACACATTGATGATAAAATTTTATGTCTAAAAACTATAATGAATAGTTATATATTTGCGACCAGAATCTATCTCTACTCACCAGTTGCCTTGACGCCCACACTAAAGACACAGAATGCTTAGCCCATTAAGCTCCAGAGCTTTCAAGTTAGGACCATGCTGTCTGTCTTGACTGATGAGTGCCTCAAACTGCCCTCCCTGCCTCCTCATTCTAGAACCATAATCAAATCAATTGCTAGTAGGTAACAAGTTTCTACTAAAAAGTATTGACAATTTTCTCCCCTACGGTTCTATTCAATGTTCCTGTAACTTTCCTATCCAAAATAGTCCTTTCTAAGAAATCTCTATATATTGTGTCCTATTAGACAGCAAGATTAGCACATAGTAAGTGCTTAATAAATATATTTTCAATCAATCTACTCCCAAATAGATAGGTAATCAAAGCAAATAAAAATTATTAGTAATTAGAAGAGAAAATGTTCAAATTCTTTATAGATACAAATTTTTAAAACTGCTAAGATGTCAATTATTAGATAGGCAAAGATAGATATAAACAATAAAATTCCATGCTAAGGATAAGAAAAACAGTCACATTCTGCTTCAGAGATAGTTTAGGTGTGATACAATATTTTTCAAAAAACTTTTGGATTCATATATGTGTTATAACACTTGCACACAATTATTAAAATTATATCCCCAAAAAGGTAATGGAAAAACTCTTGCCTACCAAGCACTTTTCCATTTCCATCCATGTCCTTTCTCCTGAGTGTTCCAAATTCTAGTCTATGGTTAGATGCGTTATTCTTTGTGCCTTTCACCCTCCACTTTTTCTTTCCCCTCTTAGCTTGCCTTACCCTTCCCCACCACCCTATCCTTATGCCCATGTCCATCTGCATCTGTAAACTATCTCCTTTCATTGTTTGTTTCTGTACTTTCTGTGCTTATTTTCCCTTTGACATGTTATTCCCCACTGTTATCATGCTCTTTCCTGGAGAGTACCTGGGTCTGCCTAACCACATTCCATGTTCCATAAGTTAATTAGCAATTCATCCATGTTCCCAATGTAGAAGAAAAGACACCAATCCTTTGCTACATCTTCTCAGAAATTCTAGTCAGGGAGAACTATTGAAATATGGAAGATTCAAAGGAAAAAAGTGAGAAAAAAAATAGAATCCTTCCCTTTTAAGGATCTACTAAGTAAGTCACATCTCCTAGATCAGCAATCAATCCTATTTGACATTGCTTTTATTCAGCCTCTTCCCTCCATCTCCTCTCCAGCTATCATGGAAAGGAGGATCAGAAGAACCCCAATATTCCCTGATATGTCCTTTGAAGTGGCTAGGCCAATACATTATACACTCCAAGGGAGTGCTTATATGCTTAGGTTATATTTCCTTTAATTATAATTAAGATGCTTGAGGGTAAAAACTATTTTGTTTTTGTCTTTTTATCCCCAGTGCCTAACACATAGTATGCACTTAAGAAATGTTTATTGATTGGTTTCTAGCCACTAGGTTCTAATTATAAGCATTTAAAATATTCACAGGAGGACTATTAAGGATCCATTTTAGCATCCTGCCCCAAATAAAACTTGAGGACTTTTAATTTATATAATTCTCCCAGGAAACTGCCTTGACCTTCCATGCTTCCCAGTGTTTCAAGTAAACCAAGAAAATCTGGGCTTATATTTTATATTTTATTGCCATTTCTCTTTTGTTAGAGATTAATAAATATGATATCCTTTTGGAATTAAAAAGATATGTTAGAGGAATCTAGCATACCATGCACTCTTACAATATTCTTCCATAGCAAGGACAAACACACTACCAAGAACAAATGCCAAAGTAAAGAGGTCAACAATAATTAGACAGTAACTCTTCAACATCCTTCCAGTTCAAAAACTTATTTTGACTTATTGTACAGACAAATAGATTAATTTTCAAGATGTGAATGTATTCCTGATTTACTTTTAACAAAAAAAATGCAACTGTTTCACCAAATGTTGGGGAAAGAAATTTAAGCCACAGTGCTGAAGCGCATTACCTGGCACAAAACATTCACATCCAAAAGAAAGAAAAAAGTGGGGAAGCTGATATCTACCAATGTTTTTTAATCAAGAAGATTATTTTAATAAATATAAAAGAGCTAAATATTGACTATTTGGGACAGAGATTTTTTTTTAATTTTAACTTATTTGGTTTTTTTCAGATACTTTTATGTATGCATCCCAGTAAAGAACCTAATGATTGCATTTTAATAATTTGACATTATAACATCAGCATTAAAGTAATATAAAGAGCCAAACCAGGGCTATTAAAAAGTAGACTTACATTTTCTAAAGGCTAGGCACACCTGAAAAATGTTTTCCATTACTATGCCAGATAACTAAACTACAATTTAGTAAATTATTATAGCACTTATTTTTAGAATTAAAATTTTAGAAAAAATAATAATTTACAAAATGTTCTCCAGGAATCTTGAAGTAATACTTCTGATGTTTGGGTGGATCTGTGATTTCATCATTGTGAACAATCCTGTCGACCCACCCATGCCTTCTTATCTTTTGTGACTTTTCCCCATATATCCCACAAAGTGTGCAAAGATAAACTCAGAACTCTGGGGTCCTTTTCCTACATCAAGGGTTATTTACCTTTTCTGTGTCATGACTCCATAGGCTGCTGAATGGTATATGCTGAGCCTGGAATCAGGAAAACCTGAATTCAAATGTGGCTTCAGACACTACCTAGCAGTGTGATCTGTGGTAAAACATTTAATTACTATTTGCCTCAGTTGCTTCGACTATAAAATGAAGATGATAATAGCATCTGTCTCACAGGGTTATCAAATAAGATAATGTTTGTAAATGTATAAAATAAAATTCATATTACTACAAAAAATTAATATTTAAAAACATCAAAATGGGTTTTTTAAAGGATAAATTCAATAGACAAGTACACTGGGCAGCCACAAGTCTTTCTATGTGACTGATTCACCTCTTTTTCTTTTAATATATTCTCTAACATCCTTTATAATACTTCTCCCACAAATTCTTTGTTCTCCTTCATCCTCCTCTTTTCTGTTGTCCTTTGAATTACTTATAATCTGAATTACTTGGAGACTTTATGACATGGGACTCATTAAATTCACTTTGTTTATTTTCATAGATTGAATAAATGATAACAAATTTTCAGTTAATAGGTCCACAATAATTTAATATAGCTTCCAAAATGGCTTACTCCCAAAAAAGTAACTTATACTAGAATCAGTATATTCCAGATCTGAAATTCATTTAAACATTATATCTTGCAAAAGAAAATGAGGCATTCATTCAATCTAATGCATTTTTGTTGGTTCATTTGACAAGTATTTATTAAATGACAAATAAAAACATTTACTTGGCTCATGCCCTCATAATTGTTACATTTAGAATCATAAATCCCAATCTTAATCTCATGTAGATAGTATTTTTGAACATCTACTATGTGTTTAATATTTTATTAAGTACTTTTTAAGAAGAAAACCTCTTTGGGTATTTTTTAATCATTTTAAATCTTGTAGCTCTTATTTTGCAAACCATAGTAACTGATAAGAAGTGAAACATTCTGAGATTTATTATTTATCCAACAAACTTCATTTTTTTCCTCTATGAAAAGTCTATAACCATTTCTTTCTGAGACTTTCTCAGCTCCAACAAAATGAAAAAGTTTCTTTTAGAAAATAATTTCCCTTTACCCATAGTACCTTATTAGTATAAGTATGCCTTTTATTGGCAATCTCAGAATTTAAAAATTCCTATCTATCTATCTATCTATCTATCTAATGTCAAAACAATCCATATATGGAAGAGACAACAAACACATCCCCAAACTGCCTCAAAATACTATCTTTAAATGGGTTAGCAAAATGCCATCTTCAGACCACCACTGTAAAAAAAGAACAGAGGGAGAAAAGGGGTCCCCAATGTCAACAGTCTTGGTGTTGACTCATAAACTATCAGCAGCTACAAAAATAGAATTGAAAATAATGTGGGCAATATCTGGAAATTGTCAAAAGGCCTGAAAAAGAAAATGATTAACAGTCCCTAGCACGTTGAACTTGGAGTTAGTACGCCTTCCTAAAGATTTGTGCTCTGCCTTTTACCAAGTGTGACTTTAAACACTTCATTTTTCTGGACCTCAGTTTCCTCATCTGGAGGATGGAGTTGTACCAGATGACCTCTAAGGTTATTGTCTTTCTAAATCAATGACCTTGGTTAGAAAACCTCTAACTGATGTCTTACTTTCCTTACTCTCTCTCTTTAGTTTTGTTTTTTTTTAATATAGTTTTTTTTTATTTTTTATTTATTATTACTTTTTTATTTCTTATATATAGTTTTTCTTTTTATAAAAGATACCCTTTAATTCTAATTCTGATAGTAATTAGTAACTTTTACTTCCTCTAATTTACTTCAAATAATTTAAGTAGTCCTTAATGCATTTATATTATTTAAAAGGGGTTAGGACTACTTTGAGTCTTATGCTTCAATATAACCTTTCAGTCTTTCTTTGCATCTCATTTTCTTGGACTTCATTCCTTATTATACTAGAGAATAAGGAAGAACTAATTTTGAAAGCCATACTCTTATAGGTCTACTCTTATATAGAAAAGAGCAAAAAATGATAAAAGAATGCCATTATGCTTTGCCTCCAACATATATCTTCTCAATAGATGAATAACTTCTCCAAACTGCTCTGAGTTAGTTAGACATATGTAAAACAAAGAAAAGTCTAATCACATCATTCCCCTTTTTTATATGAGAAATGTACCTCAGGTTTCATGCTATGCAACTAAGATAATACATAAATCAGCATAAAATCAATTGCTCAGCTATGTGTGAGTGAGCAGCTTTGGCTCTTTGACATAGGGATTTTTCCCAGAGTATGACTAATGATCATCTTTAGCACACAAGTAAGCCTATAAATAACATAGTTCCTTACCGTTAAAACTCGAGTGACACTTTGTTTCCATAGTTGTCTCCTACCACTCCTAAACATTGCAGAAATCTATATGTTTTATGGATTGTCCCGTCAAGTTAATTTTCCCTCAATAGTCTTGTAAACCCAAGAGATTTAGCTTATTCATCACACAGCAATTTTTTTCAAATGAAGAGTCCTCCCAACAATACTCTAGTTTTAAATCCAGCTCCCATGCATGTATTGTTTACAGCATAAATAAATTAATAATTAAAAGTCAACTTCTAAGACCTCAAAGTTATCTCTCTTCCAGAGTTTCTCTTATCCGTTCATTTCTGTGTTCAACTGCTTCTGTTGTTAAGGTTGTTAAGGTAATACTGTTTATATACTCTATTGTTGAGCAGGCTAATCTCATATTCATTTATATAAGCCAACTAACAGTTCAGTTGCAATACAGTTTATTCTGATGTCCATTTAATTCTATTAACCTCTCCACAATAGGTTCCAAGTCAACAGAGATGTTTGAGTGATTTATTTCAGCAATGAAAAAATTTATATAACAGAATAGAAAGAAGTAAAGTTAGAACTCCAAGCAAATTTTTCAAGTTGAGAAAATTAGAGCTGATTTTGCCTAGGCAACTTGGTGTATACAATTAACTGCCAGCATTGTGACAAATTGTGACTAATTGTCAGATAGGCTAATTGTGACCCAAAGGGACCATTTAATTCCCAAAAAGAACAAGAAACTCATTTCATATGCAAATGGAAATTATGTCCATAAATTACTTGAGCTCACACAGTTGCAAATCCAAATAAACTATGGCATAGTAATTCAGTTCTGCTCAATAACTTGATCATCCTTACAGTGATAATATCGGTATAAAATCATTAGAGATATGTTTTGATGAGTTTGTCACATGGACTGCTCCTAATGCAGTGAAAGAGATCAGAAATTTCAGAGAAAGCCTCATAGGGACTTGTCATTGTCTAAGAGAATGCCAGGCTTGGAGTCAGAAAGATTTATTCAAAGCTAAATTCTGATATTTGCTAACTCTGTGTAACTCACCTAAGTTATATGAGAATTGTTCTTCTAATCTGAAAATGAGAAGTTTGGACTAAATGACTTCTAAGTTGCATCCTGTTCTAGATTTATGTCCTTTTTGAAAATAGAATTTTTCTGAACCTGGGATTTGCAGATTCAGGAAGACAATTTAAGTAGTAAAAGTATCAGGGAAGATATTCAAGTATTAGGAATTTAGTCATGCTAACCAAATTCACAAGAAAGTGATTTATAAACCTGTTTTTTTATATCTTGTAAACTAGATTTCCAAGTTTGTTTGTTTTTTATTTATGATAAGAAATAAGTATGCCAGATCCATGGAGATCAATCATTTTCACAAAATATGTAATCCTGGTTAGTTAGGGACCTTCAGGAAACCACTTCATAGTCAGAATATTATTCAATGAGCACAGACAATTTCAAACGAACAAAAAGCATTTATTCAACATATTTGTGGCAAATACTGTGCAAAGCACTGGAACACCCAGAAAAGCACAAGATAGCCTGTTTTCGGAGATCACAATCTAATAGAGGAGATATGTGGCATACAACTGTGTACAAAGGACATAAAAGATATGCTGGAGATAATAAATAGAAGGAACTAGCATTAAGTAGAAAGGCTTCATAAGGAATCTTCTCCAGAAACCTGAGTGTCATCTTTTGTCTGAGGAACAGCAAGGGGGCCAGTGTCATTGATTTACAAAATACTTAATGGAGAGAGGAAGGAATAAGATGTAAGAAGACTTGTACAGTAATAATAGGGCAGGTTATGAACCATTTTGAATTCTAAATAGATGATTTTTTATTAATTTTATAATTATACATTTTTGACAGTATATATGCATGAGTAATTTTTTTATAACATTATCCCTTGTATTCATTTTTCCAGATTTTCCCTTCCCTCCCTCTACTCCTTCCCCTAGATGACAGGCAATCTCATACAAATATACTGTGTTACAGTATAACCTAGATATAATATATGTGTGTAAATCCAATTTTCTTCTTGCACGTTAAGTATTGGATTCTGAAGGTATAAGTAACCTGGGTAGATGGACAATAGTGCTAATATTTTACATTCAATTCCCAGTGTTCCTTCTCTGGGTGTAGTTGTTTCTGTCCATCATTGAACAGCTGGAAGTGAGTTGGATCTTTTCTATGTTGAAGATATCCACTTCCATCAGAATACATCTTCATACAGTATTGTTGTTGAAGTGTACAGTGATCTTCTGGTTCTGCTCATTTCACTCAGCAACAGTTGATTTAAGTCTCTCCAAGCCTCTCTGTATTCCTCCTGCTGGTCATTTCTTACAGGGCAATAATATTCCATAGCCTTCGTATACCATAATTTACCCAACCATTCTCCAATTGATGGACATCCATTCATCTTTCAGTTTCTAGCCACTACAAAAAGAGCTGCCACAAACATTTTGGCACACACAGGTCCCTTTCCCCTCTTTAGTATTTCTTTGGGATATAAGCCCAGTAGTAGCACTGCTTCATCAAAGGGTATGCACAGTTTGATAACTTTTTGGGCATAGTTCCAGATTGCTCTCCAGAATGGTTGGATTCTTTCACAACTCCACCAACAATGTATTAGTGTCCCAGTTTTCCCACATCCCCTCCAACATCCATCATTATTTGTTCCTGTCATCTTAGCCAATCTGACAGGTGTGTAATGGTATCTCAGAGTTGTCTTATTTTGCATTTCTCTGATCAGTAGTGATTTGGAACACTCTTTCATATGAGTGGATATAGTTTCAATTTCATTATCTGAGAATTGTCTGTTCATATCCTTTGACCATTTGTCAATTGGAGAATGGTTTGATTTCTTATAAATTAGCATCAATTCTCTATATATTTTGGAAATTAGACCTTTATCAGAACCTTTAACTATAAAAATATTTTCCCAATTTGTTACTTCCCTTTTAATATTGTTTGAATTAGTATTGTTTGTACAGAAACTTTTTAGTTTAATGTAATCAAAATCTTCTATTTTGTGCTCAATAATGATCTCTAGTTCTTCTCTGATCACAAATTCCTTCCTCCTCCACAGGTCTGAGAGGTAGACTATTCTCTGTTCCTCTAATCTAGTTATGATCTCATTCTTTATGCCTAAATCATGGAACCATTTTGATCTTATCTTGGTATATGGTGTTAAGTGTGGGTCCATATCTAATTTCTGGCATACTAATTTCCAGTTTTCCCAACAGTTTTTTTCAAATAATGCATTTTTATCCCTAATGTTGGTATCTTTGGGTTTATCAAACATTAGATTTCTATAGTTGTACCTTTTTTTGTCCTTTGTACCTAATCTGTTCCATTGACCGGCCGGTCTATTTCTTAGCCAATACCAAATGATTTTGGTGACTGCTGCTATATAATATAGTTTTAGATCAGGTATACCTAGACCACCTTCATCTGACTTTTTTTTCATTAATTCCCTTTAAATTCTCGACCTTTTATTTTTCCATATGAACTTTGTTGTTATTTTTTCTAGGTCACTAAAATAGTTTCTTGGGAGACTGATTGGTATAGCATTAAATAGATTAGTTTGGGGAGTATTGTCATCTTTATTATATTTGCTCGGCCTATCCATAAGCACTGGATGTCTTTCCAATTATTTAAATCTGACTTTATTTTTGTGGCAAGTGTTTCGTAATTTTGCTCATATAATTCCTGACTTTTCTTTGGTAGATGGATTCCCACATATTTTATACTCTCGACATTTGTTTGGAATGGAATTTCTCTTTGTATTTCTTGCTGTTGCATTTTGTTGGTGATATATAAAAATGCTGAGGATTTATATGGATTTATTTTGTATCCAGCAACTTTGCTAAAGTTGTGAATTATTTCTAATAACTTTTTATTAGAATCTCTGGGGTTTTCTAAGTATACCATCATATCATCTGCAAAGAGTGACAGTTTGATTTCCTCATTACCTACTCTTATTCTTTTAATCTCTTTCCCAACTCTTATTGCCGAAGCTAACATTTCTAAGACAATATTGAATAGTAATGGTGATAGTGGGCAACCTTGTTTCACTCCTGATCTTACTGGGAAAGGTTCCAGTTTATCTCCATTGCATATTATGCTTACTGACGGTCGTAAATATATGCTCCTGATTATTCTAAGGAATAGTCCACTAAATAGATGATTTTATATTTGAACCTGGAGATGATAGGGATTAGATAACTAGAAATTGAAGACAAGTAAGAAAATGGAGGTGGTAAAGGAGGCATTCTACTGGAGAAGGCAAAATAGAATAGGATTATTTATGAATGAAGAGAAGTTTGCCATAGCATAGAGAAAGGCCAAGAATTCATATGCAAGGAGGTGAAGAAGGTGATAACGGCAGAAGTTATCTGGGTGATATAAAATGAGGGAGAAAGAACAGTGATCTCAGTCATTTGTTGAATTCATTCAACTTGGAGCAAATATATTAGAAGTTCTTATAGGGAAGCATAATCAAGTCTCACAAATTGCCTTTCTGCATTTTAAGAATATTTCTGACTAAATAACAAATGTTCTATAAATATATAAATAAATACCCAATGTTCTAACATCAGAACACCTTGTCCCTGAATAATGTGAAAGAAATTATTATGTATTCCTTAATATCCAAATCTCCTTTTTCAAAATTTTATTTTTGTCCTCTGTAGTTTCTGTTCTTAAATGAATGGAAATGTCAAAAATGGATTATGGTTTAGTTTGTGTTGGGTACATTTTAGATGAACTTATCCCTGCTTAGATTTTAGTAGAAGCTCTAGTTTTCTAAGAAATAATTTACAAACTAACGTTTTTAATATGTTAATTTCTTAGTATTTAATGTTCATTTACATTAGAGTTATATGCAAATTAACTAGAAGAAAGGAAAACAAAATTTATTGCTAAATACTGTTTATACTGTTAAAAAATATATAACATGTATTATGTCTTCTAAAACTTATATTTGACTACATCACTCTTACTCCTCTGCTCAGTAAGTTTTCAGAGGCTCTTTATGACTTCCAGGATGAAATATGAATTGTTCCCTAACTATCACTTAGATAGATTTACAGTAGATTTTCATCTCTATTATTCCCACCCTCTCACTAATTTTAAAACTCTCCCTATTTACTAGCTGCTTTCCTGCTGCCTACAAACATGACTATGGTTTTTTTCTTATATTTAGAAAAAAAAGTCTTACAGGATCTACCATACTTCTAGCCATTATCCTATATTTCTCACCATCTCTTCTAGCAGCCATCCTGTATTTTCTGTCTTTTTGTTTTTGTCTAAACTTCTTAAAAGAGCAATCTATTATCAGTGTCTCCTCTTATTCTCCTCCTCTCTCTTGTAAACTCTTTGCAGTCTAGCTTCAGACTCATCAGACAATTTAATCTACTCTCTCTAAAATTGCTAGTCACTTAACCTCTCTAAGTCTCCCTTTTTTAATCTATAAAACTAAAGGATAATACCAAATAATTTCTAAAGTATGTTCCAGTTCTCAGCCTAAGACCCTAGGATCCTAATATGTATGCACTCAACAGATTTCCATTTAAGAAATGCAAAACCATCCTTTGATCTCTACCTGTCATTTAATATGGGCTACGGAATGCCTAGATATTTTTGCTGACATTATTATATTTCAGGACATTGATGGCAACTTAGTAGTTACTAAGAACTTAAAGAAAATGGCCCACCTATCCTATTTGGATAGCTAAGAGGCTTAGTTGCAGTGTTTCAGCATTCATTGTGTACAAGACAAAGATGAAAAACATAAGGCTACTTATCCTCAAATAGTTTGCAAATTAATAAGAAAGATTAGACAAGCCTATATACAAGTAATATGATACAAAATAAAATTTGTTAAGTTCGGGAGAGATAAACACAAAATTATGAAAAATCCTAAAAGGAATAAATTGTTTCTCTCTGGAGGAGTTAGGTAATATTTAAATGAATAAGGTGACATTACAGACCTTAAAGGATAAGTAGTATTTTAATGGGAAGAAATGAGGATCCGTATAGTATAGATGTAGAATTGTTGTGCCACAGTTCCTTTTTATTGTCCTGCCTCAGTTTCCCCAATTGTCCTGCCTCAATCCCCTTAGTTGTACCCCCTCCCAGGTTCATTAAGACTGATACAACTCAGGGCTACTTATTCCATAGGTTATAAATTGTCAATGTGTAAACTCAATATAAGGGAGAGTCCAGACTTTCTGGCTCTAAGCTGGACATATCTTTAACTTGAGTTTGTTAGAATTTATGGTCCTATGGCCCTCTTCAACAATGTGATGAACCAAATCAGTTCCAATAGAGCAGTAATGAATTGAACCAGCTACCCCAGTGAAAGAACTCTGGGATATGACTATGAACCACTACATAGAATTCCCAATTCCTCTATTTTTGTCCATCTACATTTTTGATTTCCTTCACAGGTTAATTGTATACTATTTCAAAGTCCGATTCTTTTTGTACAGCAAAATAACTGTATGGACATGTATACATATATTGTATTTAACTTATACTTTAACATATTTTACATGTATTGGTCAACCTGCCATCTGGGGGAGAGGGGGTGGGGGGAAAGGAAAGGAAAAACTGGAAAAAAAGGTTTTGCAATTATTAATGCTGAAAAATTACCCATGCATATATCTTGTAAATGAAAAGGTATAATAAAAAAAAATTATGGTTCTACGCCCCAATCTGTCAGAATTGGATTGATAGTTCCTGCCTGGAGATTCCCACTCACCAGAGTTTGACACCCCCGTCTTTGTTTACCTACTGTGTATATAAATATATCATGGAGAACTCATATTCTCTGCTGGATGCTTTGGACATCAGCCTTGGGGGCATCATACCTCCCATCACTATCTTTCCCTCTCAGAAATCCACATAAATTATTAAAAACTCTCTGATCTCTATCCTGCCTCAGTTTCTCTGGCATTACAGAATGAGTAAAATTTTAGAGGTGACAGTGAGTGAAAGCATAGAGAAAGCCCTCAACTATATGAAGGGCAGATCCACAGAAAGACAATATGTAAAGGGGAACAATTTGAGCTGAGACTGAAAAGTAAATTGTATGGATTGGGGAAGAGTTCATAACAAAATAGGTGATAGAGAGGATCACAGAAGATAAAACAAAAAGTTCAGTTATGTAAAATGTAAAAAATTTTTGCAGAAATAAAACCAATGCAGTTGAAATTTTAGAAAGGAAACAGCTGAGAAAAAAATTATAGCATTTCTCTGATAATTTTCAAACTATATAAAGAACTAATTCAGATTTATAAGAATAAGGACTATTCCCCAATTGATAAATGGTCAAAGTTAATAAATAATATATTTAATATTAATTTATTATTTTTAATTAATTTAATTAAATTTGTTTAAATTTAATTATTTAATTTTTATTTTTATTTTAATATATTATTATTTATATATTATATATTATTAATTATATATGCAATATATAATTATTTATAATTATTTAATTTAATATTTAATTAAATTTAATATAAATATAAAATTTATATCTGATTGATTACTTAATTAAATTAATTATTAAATTTAAATTTTATTTATTTAATATTAATATAATGTGTAATTTAATATTAAAATATAATATATAATAATGTATATTATACAACATATAATATGTAATATATTATTTAATATTAATATATAATATAATGTATAATATGTATAAATGAATAATCTATTTTCAAATAAATAAATTTTAATTGTCATCAACCATGAGGAAATGTACTTCACCTCATTAATAATGAGAGAATTACAAATTAAAGCAACTCTAAGACTCTTTTGCGTGCATATAAGATTTACAAAGTGGCAGGGGGGAGGGGAAGAAGGGAAGAATATGACAAATGCTGATAGTAATATCAACAAAGAGAAATCTGCTGACAGATTAGTAAATTGGTTTATCTATTCTGGAAAGTAATTTGTAACTATGTCCACTAAACTCTTCAGTGATATAACAAGGTTGCTATTCCCAAAGAGATCAAAGAAAGAGAAAAAAATGATTAATACATACAAAAATATTCATAAATTTTATGACAAAGAATTATGAAGAAAGGAGGTACTAATCAATTGGAGAAGAGATTAACAAATTGTTAAAAAAAATCTAATGAAATGTATTACACTATAATAATAATAAAATGGACTATTTCAGAAAAACTTAGTAAGACATGATATGAAATGATATAAAGTAAGTAGTACTAGAAAAACAAATTATACAATGGTAATATAAGTAAAAAAACTTTGAAAGACTTAGGAATGCCAATCAATGCAGTAACCAACCACTGTCTAGCTACTTCCTGATAGAAAGATGATAGACTCAAGAAAGAGAATAAGATAAACATTTTTGTAAGTGAGCAATAAGGTGATTTTTTTTAGCTTATCTGTTCATATTTGTTTCAGAAGTTTGGGGGGGGTTTCAATTCAGAAGAGTAGGAGGGAGAGAAAATTAATAAAATTGCATTAATTGGAAATAAATCAAAAGGTTTTTTTAAAAGAAAAGCAAATTGGAGACACATTGAGGAAATTTGAATGTTTTTCATCTAAATATCAGATAGCCACTGATAAAAGTATAAATGATTATTTACAATATATCATCTATAAGTCAATATATTAGCCAGTAGTATCAGCCAATACTTGTTGTTAATTATAAATAGGCAACTAAAATGTTCTTAATATTTTTATTAATTATTAATTAGTACCGCATAACAATAATAATAATAATAATCGAATAAAAAGGCCATGGTACTTCATACCAGCAATGCTTATGATTATATCTTAGAAACATTTTAGTAAAGGCAAAAAGAAGAATTGAAGCAATCATAGGGAGTCACACAGAACCAATAACTTATTTCCTAAAATAACTGGGCTTAAACCTTATTTTTGAAGCAACAATGAAGAAAATTCCTGAAAAAAGATTTTACCTGATGTCAAGAAAGGGTGGAACTATTTCTAAGAATTACAATTAGCAATTGCAGCTATGTTTTTAAAAATGCCTTGGTTATGATCTTATTACAACATAGCTATTATTAATAATCATTTGTCTTTGTCCTTTGTTCTGCATTGGTTATACTATAAAATTATCTCAGCCTACAAGTTAGGAATTTGCATTTTATACACATAGAGAAAGAAACAGACAAATAGAGACCAAACATAGAGACAGAGGGGGAGAAAAAAGCAAAATCTTTGTTATGCCCTGAATTGTCATGCCCTGAATTGCTAATGCCCTGAATAAACTTATTATGGCCACTCACCCCCCCCCCCCCCCACCTTCCTTGCCATTAGGACTGGAAGAATTGAATCAGGAAAAACCATGAAGCTCTGGCCACTTTACATACCATTATCACAAAAACTCCAGGTGTCTTGTCTCAATCCTTGCTGGTATAATTCCCTCTCTTTTTCAGTACTGCCCTCGCCTCAATGGCTCCTGCCCTCAACCTTCTTATCTTGACTCTTATCCTGTCAGGCTTAAGTTATGATACTTCCCTGGAATTATGGCTTGCTGCTCACCCAGTGTCCTCACTCCTCTTATTTGCCTTTGTTTTCCCTATAAAATTGTATACTCAGGTTATATATTCTGTTTGAAAACCCTAGTTAGTTAGCTATAAAAGTTCCCTGTCTCAGTTCCTCAGTGCTGAATGATTTTTGAACATGAGTTCCATTTGGCCAGCTAGTCTAAACTCTCCAAATTAAAAGATTATAAACCAATCTCTGTCTTGCCTCAGTTTATCTAGCATTACAACTTCTTATAGAAAAAATTTTCCGTATTAGATAAAATAATACTTAATAAACTGGGATGGGGACCCAGACCTAAGAGAGATATTGCAATTTTGGTAAATAATAAGGAAATATCAAAGCAAATAAATAAGGTAGCTAGATGGCCTAATAAATAGAATGTTGGACTTCAAATCATGTAAACCTGACTTCAAATCCTACCTTAGACATTTAGTTGCTATGTAACTAATGACAACTTCTTTCAGCCTTCATTTCTTCATCTGTAAAATAGGCACATAATAGTACTTCCTTCACAGGGTTATTGCAATGATCAAATTGTATATATGTAAATTAAGCATGTGAGTATATGTATATATACATATTGTGTATATATTAATTGTTAGGCACAGTATAGCAGGCCATACATCCCCCTCCCCTTTTCATTTGTACAATTAGAATTGGGAAAATTAAGTTTAAAAAGAAAACTTTAAACCTTGAAGCTCCAATTCTCCTTAACATACCATTATGACATGATGAAGGATAGAAAAGGAAAACAATATCCAAGTACCCATCACTCTGATTCCATCCTTGCCCAAAATTACCTTGGGAATAGAATTATTGTCAAGGACAAAGACACAAGTTGACGTTATCTCACCTTCTTCCCTGGACTCAAAAACCTAAATTAGCCTTATCTATCCAAGAATGGGCCTAACCGGGCCTGAGCCACAATCTCCAAACTGTAAATACCAAGTTAACTCCTCTCTCCCGGATATATCTTTGAAGTAAAAATAACAACAGTTGCAAGATGTAGACTAATTGCATTCTCATGTCTGTTTTTTGCTTGCAAATTCCAGTTAGCTAAAACCCTATATAAACTCTGTGCCTCAGTTCCTCTGCACATAAAGCTTTGGGAGCATAGGTCACCTAGCTTATTGAACTCTTCACATTAAAATTAAGAAATTTCTACTCACCTCAATTTCTCTGGTATTACATAACACGTGTATATATACATATGTAATATTATCCAAACTTTAAAGCATTTGTAAATGTTAGTTATTATCATTATCACTGTTATTACATATCTTTTTATTGCTTTAGAATTTGAGAAAGTTTAGAGACAATCATTTTACTAAAGTTTAGATACAATCATTTTACTAAGGCTCTATGAAAATAATTGATGAAAACAGAGCCAGATTACTATGTAGTGTTATTTAATCTTAAAGACCCTGAAGGCATAGGTGGCAAATTCTTGCTTAAATATTACAACCAACCTGCAGAGCTCCTATAGATATACCCCTTCGTGCCAGAGACACAGATGTTCATAATGTGGTGATTCCAAAATGAGCATAAGGGCTCAATGTGCGTATTTTTAGCTGAAACACAAAAATTTCTAGAAAAAGGGAAAGCTGCCTTGTCATTCTGCAGCCCCAAGTCACTATTGAATTCTAATTCTTTTGGAAGTTACTGGTATAGTTTACCACTTACTGACATGGAATCTGCATAATTGCTTCACTGTCTTTTCTAAATGGCTTTTGGTCAGGCACCCATTCAAGTCCCTTAAGTTGTTTATATTCTGGCTTATCCATTTTAAAAGCATCTAAGAGCTTTGATTCTGATTCTTGCTTAAAATCCTGCAGATTTTGGTACTCCCTAGGAACTACTAACAATTAAATAGATCTCAAAAGCAATTCAAAAGACAAGAAATGTTTGTTGCATTAAAAAAATTTTTTTTTTCTCTTTAAAATTTGCATAGAAATCATAAACAACATTGATATGTATTGAAATCTTTAACAGAATTTTGTATATGTATATATACCAATCACTATTTGTTGAAAAATAAATTGGGACAAAAATGCAATAATTTTACATAATAGGTCAATTATAGACTAATTATACAATTATTTAATGTGTTTTTTCTTTTCTTTTCAGTTAATCAATTTTGTTGTATTATAGCAAATATAAGATTGTTCTTTGAGTTGTTTTGTAGAAAACCACATTTTAATTAATATTTTACACTTTGATTTATTGATTTCTCAGTTTTTCTCAAACTCCTTTTCTTTGATTTCATTATAGTTTCTTTATAATGAAACAAATGTTTATTAACTATACTCTGTGTTCAAGGCACTGGGTGAGTTGAGGTGATACTGATGTGGGGAACCCTGATACTGTCCTGACTTGGGCAGGGGGGGGAGGAATCATGAGGTAAATGGTGCAGGTTGTGATCCCTTTAAGAAACTAGTCCTTTCAGATTGAGTTATTCCTTTCTGATTCCCAGCCCTTCCTAGCTGATGCATCATCAGTTCAAGAAGCTAGGACCTTTGATTCACAAATCTTGGTCAAAAGCACCCTTTTGAATTCCAGTAGGAGATCCAAGCCTGTCTCAGCCCCCACTGGATCTGAGCCAACTTGGGACTGCACCCACAGGCCCCTTTAGTTAAATCTCTCATTATAAAAGAGCCAAGCTGGAGTCCTCTCTTTGCAGAGGTTCCAAACATGGCAGCCTTATGCTTGGCACACTAAGGCTCTCTGCCCACTGGAACACTGTTTCCAATGACCTCTTATTTCTTCCTTCATCTTTACTAACTAGACTTTAACTTTACTTCCAAACCCCATAATAAACCCCTTTTATCAATCTAGGTTTTCGGGTCTGTAAATTCCTTTACAGGGGACTCTTGCACCGCTACTAGACCTCATTTAACTCTGTATCCTTGTGCAGAATCCAAAGGGGTTGCAGGGGAGCTCTATTTGACTCTCTGTGCCCTGAACCTGCCACTAGACCTCAATTAAACCCTAATTTCATTTAGTTACCCCAATTCTAGACCTCATCAGTAAACACTTGAGAACTCCTTGAAGGGGAGAAATCCCTTGAACTCTCCCCAAAGAAAGACCCACCCCAGGGAATCAAGATAAGTGGTTTCATTCTGTTTATCTTGGTGGGACTAGTTGAGTCCAGGACCACTCCTATTTAACCCTATTTATTTATTTATTATTTAACCTATTTAAATTGGAGATCTAGATTTCTATCGACTGCTATTGAATTGGAGATTAATCCAGGGACACTCATTCAATTGGAAAATTTCTATTGAATTTGTGAAGATTCTGGTCTGATTTCAACTCAAACTGCACCCAGGCCCTAGCTAAAGTTTCAGATTATAAAAAGGGGCAACTTGGGGCACTTCCTTGCAGAGGCCCAAGCAATTTGGTAGGACCCTCTCCCTGCTGAGAAGGCATTCCCTTCTCAGCGCCAAACTCCATTTCCCTAATAGAATTCAGTCTCTTAGCATTTTGCTTTTATTTTGCCATTAATAATTCAGGGTAAGTGAATTCTTTCACCTTGAAACTGCAGGCTGACCAGAGAGGATTTTAACAACTCTCTTATTGCCACTACTGGGAATCAAGGGGATACAAACCTCATCAAAACTGTATAAAGAAACAAAATATTATTTTTTAAAAAAAAAAGGTACAATCAAGTTTTTGTAAAAATTAATGGATGAATGAAAGAATGAAAAGATAATATATATTTTAAAATATTTACTATGTTCCAAGCTAGAGGTGGCCAGGGAAAGAAGTTGTAGTCAGGAAAGTGACAAAGATGGTAAATGGAACCATCAAGTAGAAAATTTAATAGAAGGTGTTCTAAAATAAAAATAGGTTTTCTAAATTTAATTTCCATATAAAGGATATCATCAAAGAAACAAGTCAACAAAAGAGAAGATGGACTGGTGATAAAATTAGAAAAGGACTCCATGAAGTCAGGACAAAGTCAGGAAAGAAATATTCTCAAAATAAAAACAAGAATATTTGAGTATTATCTTAAATTTTAATATAAAATATATTTATTGTTATTAAAGTGCTATCATACTAATTTTTCCTTGCTTTCAGAATATCTTCCAAAGTTTGGGAAATGTATTTCCATATGCTTTAGAAAAAATATATGAGTCAAGGCCCCCAATTTCCTGGTTCATATAATTCCCAAAAATTCTTAAATTCTCACTGAATGCACATTAGACTCTCTGTTTGGGAGAATGAAAGGGGAAAGAATGCTTCTCTATCCTTCAACAATCAAAAAACATTAGGCATTCAGAGAGAGGATGAAAGATATCCAAAAATGAAAAGGTTCTCCATCATGAATTACATTTTATCTAATCCAGAACACACTTTAGTCTGAATTTCTACTTTTCTACTTCTCTATGATTTATCTTAAGAAAATTAATTCCTCACTACGCTCAAAGAGCTATCAATCTGTGCATACCCTTTGATCCAGCAGTGTCTTTATTAGGTCTTTATTAGCAGACCTTTATTAGGTCTGTATGGCAAATCGATCATAAAAAAGGGAAAAGGACCCATATGTGCAAAAACGTTTATAGTAGCCTTTTTTTTTAATTTTTTTTTTTTGTACTGGCAAGGAACTGGAAACTGAGTGGATAGTGAAAAAAATTATGTATGTGAATGTAATGGAATATTATTTTTCTCTAAGAAATGATCAGCAAGATGATCTCAGAAAGGCCTGGAAAGACTTACATAAACATGGTACTTGAACTGATGCTAAGTGAAATGAGTAGGACCAAGAAAACATTATACACAGCAGCAAGATTATGTGACGATCAACTGTGATAGACTTCACTCTTTTCAACAATGAGGTAATTATGACCAATTCCAATAGACTTGTGATGGAGAGAGCAATCTGCATCCAGAGAGAAGACTATAGGGACTGAATATGGATTACGATATAGTATTTTCACCTTTTTTGTTGTTATTGTTTATTTGCTTGTGTTTTTCATTTTTTTTTCCTTTTGGTCTGATTTTTCTTGTGCAGCATAATACATATAGAAATATGTTTAGAAGAATTGTACACATTTAACCTATATTGGATTATTTGTTGTCTATGGGAAGGAGAAAATTTGGAACACAAGTTTTACAAGAGTGAATGTTGAAAACTATCTTTGCATGTATTTCAAAAAAATAGAAAACTATTATAAAAATAAATAAAAAGCTAGTGTTAGATTTTAAAAAATACATTGTACAAAGAAAAATTTAAAGTTAAAAGATTTTCTTAACTTAAAAAGAAAAAAGAAAAAAAAGAAAATTACTTCTCTATGGGTCTCAGTTTCTACATCTGCAAAATGTTTGAACTTAACTAGGTGATCAGTAAGGTTTCTTTCAGATCTAAATCAATGATCCTGAGTCAAGATAATGATATAACAAGAAAAGGAAAGATGTGAAAAGTTAGCAGCCAGCAAAAAAAGATGCTATCAGAGAACATGATCCTAACTGCAAAACAATAAAGTATTGAAATAATCATCTCTTTGCCAAAAACAGATTATTCCCAACAAAGATAAGAAGAATTCTTTGCATCCCAAAGACATCAAAAAAGATATATTTGTACAAATATATATATATATATACATAGCAGCTCTTTTGTGGCATCAAAGAATTGGAAATTGAAATGTCTATCAATTGGGAAATAGTTAAACAAGCTATGGTATATGATTGTGATGGAATATCATTGTGCCATGAGAAATGACAAGCAGGATGATTTCAGAAAAACCTGGGAATTTTTTTAATTTTTTATCTTCAAAACATACTTCCCATCTAAGGTAAGGGTTGGAGGGATTTGGAGCACAGGATTTTGTAGGGTGAATGTTAAAAATTATCTATACATATGTTTTGACAACTCAATTTTCTGATATTTCCTCTTTCAGTAGTTAAGTTGGGGAAATTACAAAAAGAACTATTTGTTCTGACCTATCAAGAATAATTGATTGAAGATAACTGAATTTTCCTAACCTTAAAAAATAATTGATTGGAATAACTTTAGGAGATAAATTTCCTCTTTAAGTCTGTGAAAGAAGAAAGTATATCTAGAAATAACCTTTTATGTACCCTGGAATTTAGGAGAATTGATTTCATAAAATTAAGAGAAAACATGTATGTAGCACCTTTTCTTGAGTCACTAAAAGAGATTGCTATCTTTGATCTTACTTGGGTTAAGACATTAGCAATAACCATGTGTAAATTCATGTTATATACACATACACCAATGCACAATTTCCCCTACCTTTTTGTAGTCATAAAGAACAAACAAATCAAATTTGTGTACTCATGATAGAATGTTTTTGTGACAGTCATTATTATCCTCCCAACCAATTTTGACAACTTCAAGGAAGTTTTCCCAGCAACTCCTGGAACTGAGATTGTGGCAAAATTTGAGATTAAGAAAATTTGTGTGCTTATATAATTAAATTTACTAGGAGTTTATAGTATGCTAATATTAAGGGCAGCATTTAAGAAACATTCTAGGTTATACCCATAGGACATAAATTAAATATAGATAAATAGATAGAGAGACAGTCAGATACAGATAGATAGATATAGATACTGAAAGTTCAAAGAAGGAAAAAAGAGAAAATATTAATAGTTCATCTTTTCTGCCTTCTTCCAGTCATTTCACTCATATTTGTCATACAGCTTGAAGATTATTTCTGCCCCTATTTCTAGTGCTGAGATTTACTAAATACTTCCACTACTATTCCTTTTGCTATATCACACTTGCTCTTTTCTAAGCTGTGAGAATATCTCAGCACTACCTTTTTTTTCTTCTGCTGCCACTAGTCTTTCCAAGTCATTTCTCTGCATTTTTATCAAATAAAAGACAAAGGAGATGGCAAAAGGACCATAGAAATCATGTAATCCAATGCCCTCATTTGATATAAATATGTTAGGTGTCTTTTTTAATCCCAGTGCTTAAAATGCTACAAATATAATGCTCAGAATATTGGCACAGTACTCATATTCTCAAATGTCTATATAATAAAATACTAAGTTGACATAATGAAATAAAGAACATTTTAATGAAAAAAATAAATAACTCTCAATTATATCAATAAAACTCAATAATATTAGTCTCAGACTAATCAACAGAATGATATAGCTTATTTTCAAGAAACTAATTTATTTCAAGGGGGGATTGATCACCTTTATTTTTCATGAAAACATTTAGCTGGGTGGATGTTCCTATGCAACTTTAGCATATTTGAGGAGGAGTGGTAATGTATTATTATGCATTATACATATGTTGTTACAAATGTATTACAATACAGAGTATATTATGTATTATGTATTATTGTCATAATAAATGGCATCAACAATTGAATTAATTCATTGTATTAAATATTTCTAAATCTGTTTTCATGATAGCTTTATACAAACTTCTGAGAGCCTTCTTTAAAAACACTAGAAATCTCAAAGGATTCCTTGTGTTATGGTTAAACAACAGAATTTACAAGGTAGAAGTAATATATTAATTAGGAATCTGTTAATAATAATAATAATATTGCTATGTACAACTATATATAAGGGTACCTAAGTGATGCAGTGGATACAGTTCTAGGCCTGGAGTTAGGAAGAATCATTTTCTTGAGTTCAGATATGGCCTCAGATACTTTACTAGCTGTGTGATTCTGGATAAGTTACTTTAATGCTGTTTGCCTCAATTGCTCATCTGGAAAATGAGCTGGAGAAGGAAATGGCAAACCACTCTAGTATCTTTGCCAAGAAAACCCCACATGTCATACCCACATAAGAATACTACATTTTCTGCAAAGGGACATTTGTATATTTACATCATTTGCACAGCACACTAAATTACCAACTTATAAAACTAAAGCAGTAGAAAGTTGTAGTACCTAGCTCTTAGCTCATTATAACCTGTGGTTTCCTTAGCAAATGATTTTGGGGGCCTTATACAACTCACAGACCAGACATTCCCTATTCCTGCCCAAGATAAGGTTGCAATGAGTTCATGATTTGGACATAAAAGGTGATACCATAAGCAAATTAGAAGAGGGATGGTTTACTTGTCAGATCTTTGGGAAGGGGAGGAATATGTGACTAACAAAAAAAAAAAATAGAGACAGTTATGAAATACAAAATGGATAATTTTGATTACATAAAATTAAAAAGATTTTGGATAAATACCAAACAAACTATATTATAAAGCAGCAGTCATCAAAATCACTGGTACTGGCTAAGAAATAGAGTGGTGGATCATTGGAATATTACATATGACATAATAATCAATGACTATAGTAATCTAGTATTTGATAAACCCCAAAACTTCAACTCTTATCAAGAGATAAGAACTCACTATTTCACAAAAAGTGCTGAGAGGATGAATACAGAGAGGCTTGGAGAGATTTACATGAACCGATGCTAAGTGAAATGAGCAGAACCAGGAGATCATTATACACTTCCACAATACTATATGATGATCAATCCTGATGGACGTGGCTCTCTTCAACAATGAGATGATCTAAATCAGTTCCAATTGATCAGTAATGAACAGAACCAACTACACCCAGCAAAAGAACACTGGGAAATGAGTGTGGACCACAACATAGCATTTTCACTCTGTTATTGTTTGTTTGCATCTTTGTTTTTCTTCTCAGATTATTTTTACCTTCTTACTGTGTGGGAAAAGGGTGAAGAAGTTACAGATTCTAAAATAGATCAAGCCTATATGCCTTAGTTTCAGCTTCTCCAGAGTTACGTGATTTTAGATAAGGTCTGGACTACATTCCATTGTCCAACGTGGCCAAAGAAGCTGTATATCACCTTTTCTACTACATTCCGCTGACCAACTAGGAGAACAGTAGACTTATGTGACCAATTACAACATATAGAGGATAGGATTTTAGAAGTTCTTTGTCTGAAATTTATAAAAGCTGTAAGCATTTTCAAGGGTATGGTCCTATCCTGCTGTGAAATTTGGCTTGCAGACCAGTGTGGGGTCTGCTTCTTGAGATTCTAATAAATAATTCTGCTTTCTACTAGTGATCTCTGAGTAATCAAATTGGGTAGGACTTTTTGTCCCAAACATTTCTAAATCCAATTTTTCTTGTGCAGCAAGATAACTATATAAGTATGTAAGCACATATTGTATTTAACATATACTTTAACATATTTAACATGAATGGGACTACTTGCCATTTAGGGGAAGAGGTGGAGGGAAGGATGGGAAAAGTTGGAACAGAAGTTTTTGCAAGGGTCAATGTTGAAAAATTATCCATGCATATGTTATGTCAATAAAAAGCTATAATAATAAAAAAGCTGCTAAGAAAACTGGAAAATATTATGCCAGAAACTCAACATAGACCTACATTTCTTGCTCCAAAGCAAAATAAGGTAAAAATGAGTATATGATTTGGACATAAAAGGTGATAACATAAGCAAATTAGGAGAGCAAGGGAAGTTTACCTATCAGATATTTGGAGAAGGGAAGCATTTATGACCAAGAAGAACTAAAGAACCTTATGAAATGCAAAATGAACACCTTTGATTACATTAAATTAAAAAGTTTTACACAAACAAAACTAACACAAACAAGATTAAAAGGGAAATTAAGCTGGGGGGAAATTCTTACAGTCAGTACTTCTGATAAAGACCTCATTTCTAAAATATAGAAATGATGATTAAACTATGAAGGACTTTGGATGGAAGATACCATCTACAGAGAACTATAGAGACTGAATGAAAATCAGCATATACTATTTTCATTTTTTTTTCTTTTTCTTCTGTTTTTTTTTCTCTTATGATTTCTCCCTTTTGTTCTAATTTTTCTCTCCCAACATAATTCAAAAAGAAACATATATATATGTATATATATACACATATATATACATACATACATACATATGTATATATTTAAATATTAAAATGAATATACATGTATAATCAGAAAAAATATATAATTTTTTTAAGTTTTTGCACAAACAAAACCAGTACAGCCAAGATTAGAAGGGAAGCAAAAAATTGGGGAACAATTTTACAGCCATTGTTTCTGATAAAGGACTCATTTCTCAAATATATAGAGAATTAAGTCAAAGAATACAAGTCATTCCCTAGTTGATAAAGGATCACAGGATATGAACGGACAATTTTTATATGAAGAAATTAAAGCTTCCCGTAGTCACATAAAAAAAAAAAAGCTCTTAATCACTATTGATTAAAGAAATGAAAATTAAAACAACTCTGAGATACTACTTCACACCTCTCAGATTGGCTAAGATGACAGAAAAAGATAATGATAATTTTTGGAGGGGACAAGGAAAAACTGAGATACTACTGCATTGTTGGTGGAGTTGTGATCTGATCCAGCCATTCTAGAGAGCAATTTGGAACTATGTCCAAAGTGTCATCAAATTGTTCATACCCTTTGATCCAGCTGTGTCACTACTGAGAATGTATCCCAAAGTGAACATAAAAAATGAAAAATGACCCACATGTGCAAAAATGCTTTTAACAGCTCTTTTTGGGGTGGCAAGTAATTAAATTGAGTGAATGTCCATTAATTGGGGAATGGCTAAATAAGTTATGGTATATGAATGTAATGGAATATTATTGTTCTATAAGAAATGATGAGTAGGCTAATTTTAGAAAAGCCTGCAAAGACTTACATGAACAATGCTGAATGAAGTAAACAGAACCAAGAGAATATTGTACACACTAACCCTAACCACAAGAGTATATGATGATTCACTATGATAGACTTAACTCTTCTCAGCAATTCAGTGACACAAGACAATTCTAATAGACTAGGGATGGAAAAATCTATCTACATCTAGAGAGAAAACTATGGAGACTGAATGCAGATCAAAGCATACTATGCTAGGATGGAAGGAGAATAAAATTTGGAACTCAAAATCCTACAGAAATGAATGTTGACAACTATCTTCACATGTAATTGAAAAAACAAAATACCATTGAAAAGTGTAAAAAAAAAACTCAAATTAAGGTAACAAAGACTAGTACATGACAGAAAAAAATGATTAAACAACAATTATATATTGATTATGCTTTAATTTCAAATATGATATTTGAAATTATTAACTATGGTTGGGCTCCTGATGAAAAAATTCAGAATACCTGAAATTTAAATATATTTGAAATACAAACACATCATTTACCATCAACTTATCTTTCCAATTTACCTAATTCTGCTTTCCTTCACATGCACTGTTTTGAACAAAATAAACTACACATTGCTTTATATAATGTGTACACATACACAATATAAACAGAGAGACAATATAAAGAGTTTTGTCCCTACCTGCAATAAACTTACTTCAACCTGGCAGGTGAAAGAGAGATATTGAGAAGGAAATCTGCTCTAAATAGGGGTTCAGGTTGCAAATTACATACCCTAAATATATGGGTTTGCTTTAGAAAGGGTAATCACTGCTAGATGTAGGAGGCAGTGTTTCTAATCAAACCCAGACATCATGGGAAAGTTCTCAAGATTACTTGTTGATACCAGATTTGGGTAAAATTCATGTAAGGACAGTTTATAAAAACCACAAACTGGTTCAAGAGGATTTAATGACAATCTAAAGGAGTTGAAGGAAAATGACTCAAGGTCCCTATAGCAGGTCAAGAATTCACCCATTCAAAAAGCTGCAAGTTGAACCAAATCCATTCCAATAGAGCAGTAATGAACTGAACCAGCTATACCCAGCGAAAGAACTCTGGGAGATGACTATGAACTACCACATAGAATTTCCAATCCCTCTAATTTTGTCCGCCTGCATTTTGGATTTCCCTCACAGGCTAAATGTACACTATTTCAAAGTCCCATTCTTTTTGTTCAGCAAAACAACTGTTTGGTTGTGTATACATATATTATATTTAATTTATACTCTAACGTATTTAACAAGTATTGGTCGACCTGCCATCTGGGGGGGGGGGGCGCGGCAAAGGAGGGGGAAAATTGGAAAAAAAAAGTTTTGGCAATTGTCAATGTTGTAAAATTACCCATGCAAATATCTGGTAAATAAAAACTATCATTATTTTTTTAAAAAGCTGCAAGTTTTATTCATCTAACACAGAATTAATAGTGGAAAAGTATTATATGTTTTGACTATATGTTTCCACAGAAATTAAGGCCACTTACTTAGTCTAAGTGGTTCCATGTTGGAATATAATTATAATTATATTTACACATATAATTACATATGATATAATTTATGGAAAAATTAGAAAAAATGCATGTACATATAAATATATACCAAAAAAATTGTATTAAGTATATGCAAAGTTATTCTAGGAGAGTACTACAAACAAGGGGTATCAGATAAGGTCTCATGGAGATTGGGAGCAAGGTTTTGAAAACATGGATACAAAAAGGCAGAGAAGGACGAACATAGGAAGCATTGAAAGGTCATAAACATAGTTGATAGAATTGCTGATTTGAATGGGACATAAAGGACATGAAGGAGAATAATATACATAGTCAGTCTGGAAAGATAAACTGTAGTTGGATATGAAGGATTTGGAATGGCAAATATAGAATTTTTTATTTGATCTAGAGGAAATAAGAGTTTTAAGCTTTTTGGATAGGTGAGTAAAATTACTAAATCTGTACTTTAGGAATATTAATTTGACCACTATATGAAAGATGAATTGGAATAAGAAGGTACTTGAAGTAGGGAGAACAATGATCAGGCCATTTCAATAATACATGTGAGAATTAGGGTATTAGATGTATAAATGGAGATGTGAGACGCTAAAGAGGTAGGAATGACAAGAACTGAGCAACTTATTAAGATATAAAGAATGAATAAAAATGATCGATCAGGAACAATTTTGAGGTACAATCCTGGGTGATAAGAAAGATTGTAGTACCCTCAACAGAAAATGGAAAATTTAGAAGAGAAATGAATTTGGGGGGAAAGAAAATGAGTTCTTTGTTATTTATTATTATTAATGAGTTCTGAGTTTGAGGTTCTTACTGGACATTCAGTTGAAAAAATTTTGATGTGCCCCATACTATGATAACCTCCATGGAGACTTATATGTATGGCATAGTCCTACCTTCAAGGATTTTATAATTTGCAATGGCTATTAGGTTTTATAGTGCTTAGAGCATTAGGTCTGGAGACAGGAAGATCTGAGCTTAAATCTGCCCTCAAACCCTTACTAGGTGACCTTTGGTAAGTCACTAACCCTACCTGTTTCCTCAGCTGTAAAACTGGGATAATAATAACACAGTTGTGAGGATCCAATGAGAATATTTCTAAAGTGCTTTGCAGGAATTGTTCCCTCCCTTCCCTATTGCTAGGAAGATATGAAATAATTAAAAAGTACATAAGTGCTAAGCTATCTGGCACTAACTGGAAGTGCATTATCACCATCAATCTCATTTACCAAAATCCAGAAATTTACTATCACCTTAAGCAATCCAAGATCTATATTATATTATATCATGCAGATAGAGATAGATGAGAAAAGCATCTCCTAAAACATATTCTCAACATAAATTTCTAACCTACTTGAATAAAAGAGGTGGGAAATTAACCCTAAGAGCTGGAAGCTATATAGGATCTATTAAAGTCTAATCTCTTTCTGAGGCATAAAATTAAGAGAAATAAGTTCCCAAAATAATTGCTCTGAGATTCCCCTACAATTGGCATTAGAGAAAAATCATTTCTCATCATTTGTTCCAATCTTTTGCACATTTCCCACCTTATCCCATCCACTAAAAGAAGAAGCTATATTGTATTCTAATGTGTGCTTGCCAGAAAATGGATAGAATAAATTGCAAGTACAGCATCTTTCACCTCATCCATTTATAACCCCATCTGAGTTTCCCATATCACATTCTGCTTTCTTAATCTATCTCCTGGCTTCCTTTGGTTCTCTTAACCACCCCATATGCTTTCAGTTTCTCCCCTTCCTTTTCCCTTCAAGCATCAAAGGATAATCATCTCTCAGCCTAGTTCGCATATTCTCTTTGCACATCATCACTGTTCTTGTCATTGCTCATAATACCACAGAATCTTGAAATAAATTAGGACTACACAATTAAAATTGAGGAAAAGGCAAAACAATTGGTAATGAATCATGTTTTAAAAATTAGTGATTTGGAAAGAAACTGTAGAATTGCAAGGGGTTTTCTGATGACATTCCCTGACAAACAAGAAAAAGAAAGAAAAAATCTGAGTCCATAACTTTGCATGAAAAATAAAATAAAGGGTTTTTGGGGGGTTGGGTTTTTTTGTTTTTTGTTTTTTGTTTTTTAAAATGGAGGGAAATACACAGGGATGAGAGTGGACAAAGCTTGAATCCTTCTCCCATTGGAATTCACTCAAAGAGGGAATAACATATAAATTCCATTGGTTATAGAAAACTATGTTATCTTTCAGGGCAGTAGGAAGAAAAAGGAATAAGGGAAGGGAGAGAACTAATAAAAGGGAAAACAGATTAAGAAAGGCAACAGTCAAAAGCAAACAGACATTTGAGGATAGAGAGGGTAAAAAGAAAGAGAAGGGTAAACAGGGGAGAAATAGGATGAAGAAGAAAACACCATTAGTAATAATAATTAATTGTGAATGTGAATAGAATGAATTTATCCATAACATAGAAGTGGATATTAATAATCCACATATATATAATATAGCCACAATTAATAGAATAGATTAAAAATCAAAATCTGACAATATTTTATTTACCAAAAAAAATATATATATATATACATATATATATATATATATACTTGAAACAGAGAGACACAGAGAAGAGTAAAAATAAAAGTTGGAACAGTATTTGTTATATGTCAGTTAATTTTTTTAAAAGAAGTAGGGGGAGCAATCATGATCTAAAACAAAGTAAAAATATATCTAATTAAAAGACACAAAGAGGGAAACTATATCATGCTAAAAGGTATCATAGATAATGAAGTACTATCAATACTAAACATAACATAGCTTCCAATTTTTAAAGGAAAAGTTAAATGAGCTATAAAAGGAAATAATAAAACTCTACTAGTGGAGAATTCCATTCTTAGAAGTAGAGAATTCTAATCCAAAAAAAAAAATTAAGAAGTTAATGAGATTAATAGAATTTCACAAAAAGTAGATATGATAAATCCCTGGAGAAAATTGAATAGGAACAGGAAGAAGTATAAATTTTTTTTGCCCCTACATAACACCTTAACCAAAATTGATCATTTTGTGGGGCATAAAAATCTCACAATAAAATGTGGAAAACCATAAATATCAAATGTATACATTTCAAATCATAATGCAATAAAAACTACATTTAATAATGAGCCATGGAAACACATGGAAAAACTAATTCTAAAGAATAAGTGGGTCAAAGAACAAATTATAATTTTTTTAAAGAAAAAGAAAATAATGAGACAACATACCAAAATTTATGGTATGCAGCTAAAGCATAGGGGAAAATTTATATCTCCCAGTGCTTGCATCCATCATATAAATAGCAAATCAGTGAATTGAGCATGCAACTAAAAATTTTTAAGAAGAAATTCAAAATCAGCAATTAAATACAAAATTGGAAATCATGGAAATGAAAGGAGAAATTAATAAAATTAAAAATATGAAAAACAATGAACTAATAAAATAAGGTGCTGGTTTTATGAGGGGAAAAAAAAACAATAAAATAGATAAAGCATTGTTGATTTGATTTAAAAGAAAAACAAATTAACAAAATCAAAAGAACGAATTTACCACCAAAGAAAATGAAGTTAAACCAATTGTGAGGAGTTGCCAATAAATCTAACAGTTTAAGTGAAATGGGTGAATATTTACCAAAAAATAAAAAATAAATTTCTCCTTTTGGCAAAAAAGAAATAAAATATTTTAGCCCATCTTGGAAAAAGAAATTGAACAAATCATCAATGAACTCCCTAAGACCAATTGTATTCACAGATGAATTCTACCAAACATTCAAAAAAAAAAAAAAATTCCAGTACTTATAAACTATTTGGGGAAATAGCCAGAGAAGGAATCCTATCTCTTTCTGTGACATAAATATGATGCTGATACCTAAACAAGGAGGAACAAAAACATTAAAGTATAAAATAATTTCCCTAATGAATAGAGATGCAAAATTTTTAAACAAAATACTAGCAAGGAGAATAAAAATATGTCAAAAATATTACACACTATGACCAGGTAAAATTTACATGCAGGGTTAGTTCAATATTTGGAAACTATCAGCACAATTGATTACATCAGTAACAAAAACCATATAATTATCTAAATAGATACAGAAAAGCTTTTGATAAAATACAACATTAATTCCTTAGGGCAGGGTAAGAGAGAAAGAATTTGAAACTCAAAATTTTTAAAATAACAAGTTTTTAAATTATTTCTACATGTAATTGAGAAAAAATTAAAAAAAAGAAAAAACAAACTCAAAGGTATTGATTAATTAAGTGATGCATATTAGGGAGGACAATTTTATTGCTTTTCTAATTCAGAAAATATACAAAGCTGAAAATTTTCAGAAAAAAAGTGAAACATAATTACTACAAAAAAAAGAATTCCAATTGAATCCATTATGGTTTTTTCTTAAATTATAGTTATGAATGAATTACATTTTCTTTTTTAAAAGAAAAATGAAAAAGATCATCTAGAAATCATAAGCATTTTCAGTAGAAAGGTTAGATTATTTCCTAAAAAACACTATATTCAACTTTTATAAAGTCTGGTGGGTTATATAAAAATGTATAGCAATCATAAACATTGCAATTATCTTTTTGTTTAAGTAAAATTTCATTGCAGTAAATAAGTCAAGGACAGAAGTTCAGGAAGGAGCTTCTAATTAGAGCCTAAATCCTTTCCATTCCTTTTAAAAGATAAGAAAATAAATTACATAGTGGAATTATCTGTTGGCCACAGAGGCTGATTCTCAAGAAACTATGGATTCTTAAATCTATGATCAGGATCCAGTTTAATATGACCCTGAATGCATCAAAGTCCTACTCATTTTAAAGATGAAAAAAATTAGGACCAAAGGATTTAAGTCACTTGTTTAAGTAACTAAGTTTAAGTGACTTTAGTACAATAAATGGAATTTGAACCTGTTGCCATCTAACTCCGACATTAAAATTAATTAGAGGACTGTCCATCATATTAGCCATCTAAGCCAATGCTATCAAATTTTTCTTCACTATATACTATATAATCTAGAGTTAGATATAGGTTCTTCTGTTCTCTTGATTATCCCATTGAGTCAGGCTAGTGAAGAGTATTTTTTTCGTGAATCATATGAAATCATTTATTATTCAACAGTAAAGTCCACTATAAAAATGTGGCATGGGATGAAGATCAGAAATATATGCATCAGAGTAATTTTGTTGCATTGTTATTTGTAGTTAACAAACATCACTCATGATATTCATAAACTCTATAAAGTGGCCTATGAATGCATTGAATGTTTACTAACTGCAATTAAAGGCTTAGAATTACCTTTTTCCTTTTTGGTTTTCTTTTTTAAAATATGATGGAAAACATTCTAGTTACAAGACTGCAAAACATCTGAGATTTTTGCCTGTAAAATCTCATTTCCAGTGGTTAATAAAATTTAATCAACTCCAAGACATTTAGAATTTTTTTTCCTTTTAAATCTAAATAGTAAAAGATTCACAATAGCATAGATAGAGCTCAGCTGCCATCCAGTGGCAGACAGTCAAATTTACATGTCAATATTGCCAGTAGGTCTAACAGAACACCGGTGGAGGAGGCATAAAAATATTAAGACTATGTGCTCTAAATGGAGTCTAATTCACATCTCTGAGATACCTTGAGAACTTTTCAGAGATTTGAATAAAATCTATACTTCCCAACTTCTACATAAAATCTATGTTGTCCTACTTTTGTGGGTACACTCACAGTAGGGGGCATGATATGAGTGATAAATCATTTTAGATAACTGAGAAGTGGTTAAACAGGTAGGAGGAGAATAAAGAGAAAGTATTGTCATGAAATTGCAGAGAGAAGACACAATCCAGAAAAAGGTGGTCAAGAGAATCAGATGCCATAGAAAAGGAGGATGAGAATTGGAAAAAAAAAAAAAATCAGATTTGATCAGTAAGGAATTACTGATACCTCTGGAGGGAACAACTTTATTTGAATGATGATGCCAGAAGGCATAATGCAAAGGATTTAACAATGGAAGAAGAGTAAGTAAATAGCAAAGACTCTAGAGTGGTTTTTGTTTGTTTTGGATATTTGGCTAAGGGACAAACTATATAGGATGATGGCTAGAAAGGAAGATAGAATCTTATAAAGATTTTTAAGAAGAGGAGAGAATTGTGTAGTTTTATAGATATCAGGTAACTAATACACAGATTGTTGAAGATTATTTGACGCAGTTACTCAGAAAGATGGGAAAGATATGAAAAAGCTTGCTTAAGTGAAGAAAAGTATCTTTTTTTTATCAGAAACTGAAGTAAAGGAAACAGAAATGGGGTAATGATGTCAAGGAGTTTGGGGATGAAGAGAAGGGGAAAATCAAGTTCTCATAGTAAACATTTTCTGTTTTCTTTAATATCAGAATTCTTTGTTTATTGGTGGGTTCTCTCTATTACCCAAAAATTCCCCTTATTTCATTTTCCAGAATCTAGTCAAGCATTTATATGTACAATCTCAAGAAGAAAAAAAAAGCTATAAATCCCTGAACCAATGGTCCTTTGTCCTTTTACTTGACACTATATCCTGAAACTAAGCAATTTAGAAAGAAAAAGAACTCTCTAGGGATATTTTTGCCTATTCCAATTATTTATTTTCTATATATTATAATATTCTCCCCCCTACCACCAGTTATTTTCGTGGGATTTGTATTGTTGTTCCCTTTTTTTTTTTTTTAAATCAAAGGCAGGGGATGATTTATACTTCTAAAATAGCTGAGGTTGTAGTTCTGAATCTTCATAATTTCTACTTCATAAATAATTGTACACACAAGCATAGCTTGTTAACAGACCTTGAGGAAAGAAGGAGAAAATGAACATTTAAATCCTAGTTTGTGCTACTAACTTTATTTAACCAATCAGAATATTTAAAGACGTCAAAGTCTAGATTGAATAAATGAGATAACAAAAAAAAGCTTCATTTCCATAACAGTCACTGACCTAGATGCCCCCAAAACAGAGAAATTAAAGGAGTTTTCTTAACAACATTGTAAACAGAGTCTATGGTATATAAAAAGTATCAGAGGGAAATCCTATTTAAAACTACTATTCTCTGTATCCTCCCATTCCCCCTTCAAAAATTACAATGACAACACAATGATACAGATTTAAAGACAAAGTGTATACTCTTTCTAGTCCTTCTGAGGCTTCACTCTTCTATTTAAAAAATGAAGAAGGAGGAGGAAGAAGAAGAGGGGGAGGAGGAGGAGAAAAAGATCCTTCAATAAATCTCATTTGGATAAGTTTTATGTATGTAATCTTTCTTTTTTTCTTTCTTAGTGTAAAAGCTGATTTACCACAAAATCTCTTGTTTGCAGAGATTTGCAAACAAACATAGGGATTAATATGGACAAGAGAGATTGATCACTTCCACTTTCTAATTTAGGGGTAAATATACTAGGAGCTAAGAAAAATTACCACATTCAGATTTCTATTCAATAATCCTTTTCTGTTATTATTCCCTATCTCATTAGCCACAGCAACTGTAGTAAATTCCTCTCTTATAGCCTTTCTCCAGATCCCAACTAAGTATCTCACATTTTATTTAGGAAGTTGAAACCATCAAGCCTTCTTCAATTTCTAAAAACATGCTCAGCTTCTTCATTCACTCTTCATCTTTCCATTTGGTCACCAAAAAAAAAGTTTCCTTACTAATGTCAATCAGTCTCTCTAATCCTGATCCTGATTCTATTCAGTCCTGCATGTTTTTAGATTTTATTGAAACTATTATTTGCTCTGTGAATTTTCAATCTTTTTCTTTCCTATATAACTGTATGTATGTATGTATGTATATATATATATATATATGTATATATATATATATAACTATATAACTGAAAAGATGCTCACATTTCCCCAATGCTAACAAAATTTTCTCATAACACTAACTCATGGAAGTGTTATTCCATATTTCTCCATACTACTGAGCTGTAGCAAAAATTAATTTAATATCAACATAACTGGCTCTGTTTTAGCCTCCATTTTGTGAGTGAGCAGTTATTATGAAATTATGGGCCAGTTACGTGATAAAGTAGATAGTGCTGATTCTGGAGACAGAAAGCCAGCCTTGGACAGCTGTGTGAAGTTGGGCAAGTAACTCAACCCCTATTTGCCTAAAAAGCCCTTTCTTCATTACTGTCTTGTAATGGCAGAGAAGCTTGCTTTGTTCAATGAAATGAAGAGGTATGCCCTATATGATTACTTAAGATAGAAAAATCATAATGGAGGGATCTCACCAAAAAACTTGATTCACTGGAGAAGAAAACAGCAAACTAAAACTTTAGTATCTTTACCAAGAAAACTCCAAATAGGGTCATGAAGAGTCAGATATCACTGAACAACAGCAACAGTTGTTATGAAAGTTGTTTTTCTGTACTAAGATAAGAACTTGTGGTATAATTTGGCAATGACATGTCCCTCAAATTTGACAAACAACTGATAATGATATCCCCAAATTTTGGCAAACCATTAAAGACATAAATGTGATTTTTTAAATTGACAAACAACTTCTAGTAAAGTGTGTCTCTCTAAACCTAATTAAAAACTGAATAAACACTTGCTGGTAGTAGTTTTCATTGATTTATTTTTCTCATCATAAGCTTAGGTAATCAATCACCAATAAGAATTTGGATATAAAATAGCCTTGTATTCATAGTTAGAACTATAAAAAATCCACAAAAAAAATGCACAGGTTTCAGCCTGATCTTGGGCTATAAGTAAAACTGGTTCCTACATTGAGACTTAAGTATCCCTACACTCAATAGAAGGCAATGCTGATTGATTGATAGAAGTTTGCTAGGTAAACCACCTTGGATAAATACACATGGACTTCTGTCAAAAAAGAGCCTTCTCATTGAGTATCAGAATAAGATATACTTACTGAGAAGCCCTAGGAAATCAGGATAGATAGTTCCTAATACATTTAGTGTATGTATTGTTTGAGATAATATAAATTAATGTTTACATACATTTGATTAAGTTTGATTCATAGTATTGAAAAGTGTAAGTCTAATTAGTGTTTCCATCACACCAGTTAGCACAAATAATGGTAAACTGGTTTTATATGTTACATAAGCTTCTTGGCAAAAAAAAAAATATTTAGAGGCATTCTTTGTTTTATTGAACTTCATTTTATTGTGCTTTGTAGATATTGACCTTTCTTGCAAATTGAAGGTTTGAGGCAACCCTATATTGAACAAATCTATCAGCACTATTTTTCCAATTGTACATCATGTCTTTGTGTTACATTGTGATAATTCTGATAATATGTCAAAATGTTTCATTATTGTTATATCTGCTACAGTGATACATGATCAGGGCCAACTTTTATGTTACTCATGTAATTGTTTTGGAGTGCCACAAGCCATGCTTATATATGAAGGTAAACTTAATGTCATGTGTGTTCTGACTACTCCACCAATCTGCTATTCCCCTATATCTCTCTCTCTGGGATGGTTTCCCTATTCCCTGAGACACAAAAATATTGAAAGTAAGCCAATTAAATAATCCTACAATGGCTCTTAAGTGTTCAAGTGAAAAGAATAATCAAACACACCCTGGGCCTATATTCAATCATGAGCTAAGTAAAGTAGTGAACCAGATTGATAGACAAATTCTATTTCAAGGGTATTTTTTTTAATTTTGAGAGTAAGAATGAAAATCCTGAGAAGGCACCCTAGTGGAAATAAGGAGATAGGAAGAGAAAATAACATTAATATACTATGAAAAAAATTATACTTCATGTGATACTTGTAAATTGAGAGCAGATATAAATGATAATTATGCAAGAGAGAAAGAGGGGGGGAGAGAAAGAGAGAGAGTGTTGAAAAGTAAATTGAATATTAGCAAATTAAGCCAATAAATCATGAAAAATTGGATTTTAGAGGCATATATTAAAGAAAAAACAATAATTCTCTAATAAAACAATGCAAATATTTAAAGTCAAATAATATAATGAGAACATATTATGGAACATTATCAAGAACTAAGATGCTGAAATGGAGAGGAAGAAAAGAAAAACAAAAATAAAAACCTAATATTTTGCAAAATATTCATTTAAAACTAGCTACCCTGAATAAATCTCATTTCCTGCCAGTTATTTCACAAGCTTCTTTCTCAATATAATATAGAAGTTGATAAAAATATATGGGGATATGTATGTGTGTGTGTGTGTATGATGGAAATATCCTGTGAAGGAATAATGCCCATATCATGGTGGAAAAGCACTCACCTCCCTCAAATTACTCTAGCACAAATTTTTTAAAAAGAGCCTCAGACTGAGAAATGATCAAAAAATATGAGAACTAGGATAATACAAATAGACAAATAAAAGGGATCCAGATAAAAAATCTCAGATATATGCAGATATAACTCCCAAGAGCATTCAAATCTAAGGACTAAGTAACCAGAAAATCTTTCCCCCTGAAGATGTATAATAAATACAGGGAAATGGGAACCCATAACAAAAAAAATCATAAAATATCACTTATAGAAAAAAATTAATTTGGAAAACAAGTCAAGGAAAAAAGCTACAAGAATCAGAGGATGAAATGAAAGTAGAAAGAATCCAGACTATCTGCTGAAAATAAATAAATAAATAAATAAAACTTCCAGGAATATCAGAGCCAAAATCCAGAGCTTCTTTCTTGGTCAATGAAAAAATACTAAAAGCAGCCAGAAAGAAAGAGTTGAAATATAATGGAACCGAAATCTGGATGAATACACCTGTAACTTGTCACCATGGAAGGAAGAATTTGGAAAAATGATATTCCAAAATATAAAGATAAAATATTACAACCAAGAACAACTTACCTAGAAAATTTTCTCTAACCCCTCTTAATTCTAATGCCTTCTTTCTATTAATTATTTTCTATTTATCAAGTATATAGCTTACTTTATATATCTATTTGTTTGCATTATCTCTTCCCTGTTAAATTATAATCTCTTTATCTTTTGCCTCTTTTTGTATGTGGCACTTAGTATGTATTAGGCACATACACACACACACACACACACACACACACACATACACACATTTGATCTAAGAAAGATATCATGGAAGGAGGAAGGAACCTTTAATGAAACAGAAAACATACAGGTATTTCTGATGAAGAAACTAGAACTGAGTAGTTGCAAACATAGGAGTTTTAGAGGACCAGAATTCTGAAGAAATATATTTGAAACAAGGATATTTATAACAAGGTGTTAACTCAGTGGAATTGATGAGATAATGGTTCTCTAATTCACAAATATCTAGTATGATATAATGATATAATCACTCTAGTTTGAGATATGTAATGATGTAATTGTAATATGGTATTTAAGGGCTGAAAGAACTGGGGACAGGGTTGGTCAGTCAGTCAGTCAGTCAGAGTGAACAGACCGTGAAGGAGACAATAAAGACTTTAGACTTATTTTAGACACCATCCTCGTGGTGACTATCCTGCTGAGACCAAGGCCCATCCAGAGGACCTCCAGAAAGCTAGCTGGAACATTACAAGGAATCAAGAGAAACAGAGAGAGATAAATAATCTTGAGCAATTGAAAAGGACTATATAATAATGATACATTTGTAAATTTTTTAAGTACATATTAAAAAATAAAGTATAAAAAGATTGGAAAGGTAGAAAAGAGCCAAGCTTTTAAGGGTTTTTAAAGCCAAACCGATCATTTTATATTTATCTTGAAGGTAAAAAAGAATGATTGATGGTTATTAAGGGTAGGATCTGTGCTTAAGGAAAATCACATTGAAAGTGTCAAGGATAGATAGGAGTAGAGAAAAGTCTGAGGTAAGAAGACCAACCAGAAGGTTATCATAATAATACAAGTTAAAGTGATGAGGACCTTTACCAGGGTGTATGAATGGAAAGGGGGAGATGCACATGAAAGATATTGTGATGGTAGAAATTAGAAGCTTTGATAACATGATAAATATATGGAATAAATATAGATAAGTTGATGACAGAGGTTGAGGATTGTGATGATGAAGTTAACATTGACAAACACTACTACTTGTGTCACTTACGTTATAAAATTTTAGATTCAGATAGTATTTGTATTAAATGATCACTGAGATTCTATAATTCTACACATACACCTGGAACAGTTCTCCACATGCAATCTTTACTCAGTCAAACATCAGTGACAAACCCCAGCAAATTAGCACACTATTTCAAAAGAAATAGTAAAAAAAAAAAAAAAAATATAGTATTTTCAGACAATTTCCCTCTCCAACATGCTATTTCATAAATTTTAACTTAAGTCATTATTGCCCTTTTTCCTATCATATTTAATAATCTTTAAATAGCAGAGGTAACCATGGTTTTATAACAAGCATGGTATCCAACTTTAAACTAAAAATTATGTCATAAACTTCCAATATTCATAAATGTCTTTGAAAAATAACTTGAGCAATTAATATTTTAAGACATAGCAAATGAATGTGTAACTTTTGGGGAAAGTAACTTACTAGTGAATACATGATAAAATTGTGTCCCTAATACCTACTTTTATAGTGCTTTTTTATTGGTGATGCTATTTCCAATCTGTGATTTCATTGGTGTAGGGAATTTATGAGAAATAAATTCTCTCTACCAATGCAGATAGATAACTTTCAGTCTTAAAAAAGCTACTGGGACACTGATAGTACAAAGGACTCAAAATATAGTTAATATTGTATAGTGGGCGCATTCAGTCACTAAAATTATTTTTCTGAAGTTCAGATCTAAGCATGTCACCCACTTATTGATTCCCTATCCTCTCAAAGATCAAATACAAAATAATATGTTTGATATTCACAATCTTTCATAATCTAGTCTCCTCTTACCTTTCCAGTTTTCTTACACATTACTCTCAACCATGTACCCTTATATCCAGTGACACTGGTTGTTCTACATACTAGATCTTCACCTCTCAGCTCCAGCATTTTTTTTATTTGTCCCTCAAGCCTAAAATCCCCTACCTCCTCAACGCTACCTAGTGACTTCTCTGCCTTCCTTTAAGTCCCAACTAAAATTCCATATTTTCTAGGAAACCCTCCCCAAGCTCTTTTAATTCACTTAATTAGTGCCTTCCTTCTGCTTATTATTTCCTATTTGTCCTGTATAAGTGTATTTAATACATTTATTGTCTCCCCAATTAGATTATAAGCTCCTTGAAGGTAAAGAATGTCTTTTGCCCCTATTTATATCTCTAGCACTTAGCATAATTCCTGGTACATTATAAGTGCTTAATGAATGTTTATTAATTGATTAATCAGAGATAGAATTTGAATTTGAATATTCCTGTCTATTAAGATATAGTTAATTGTGTGTGTATATGTAAGAGAGAGAAAAAGAGAGAGTGAGAGAAAGACTGAGAGACACAGAGATAAAGGCAAAGACAGAGAAACAGAGAGATGGTGGGAAAGGAGGTTATTTCAAATTCTCCATGTTTAGGGCACTCCATCTATATTCTTGAAGAAAGTTGTCATGATGTATAAAAATAAAGCTCCTGATTTAATCTACAAGCCTTTGATTTCTCTTCTTTAATGCTAATTTATAATAGTTTTCAGTGATCACTTCTTCACTGAAATCAACAAATATAAAGTATATACTGAAATAATTTGAAAGATCTTGTTGAATTCATCCTAAAATATTTCCTTCTCTTCACCCTCTAAAAGAGATGTTGGCACATAAGCTACTGTTATATTTATGTTCACTCTTGTTTGTACTCTTATGAGTACTATAAGGTAATGAAAAACCATCCCGTGAAAGGGTGTTTTCTTGGTGGCTTTATACTCACAACATAGGAACTCCTCAAACTCTCATTTGTCTCTTTAGGACAAACCTATGGACCATACTAAAGTTTTGCCTCAACTTCTTTATTTCATTTAGTTTTATTTTTGCTAAGAATGTAATATAATTCCTCCAGCCATATTTCAGCTCATTGTTTATATTAAATATATGTCATTAAATTAATTTTTGTAATCTAAGAACTGTGTCAATCCATATCATCTTTTTTTTAATTTTCACTATAATGTCAATATAACTTTATAAGAAAAAAGGCAGAAGAAGGTGCACAGATCTAATTAAAGGTAGCTTGATATTTTTTTTTATTTCTCTGGTCAACAGTACAAAAATAATCACAACTTACTAGCCAAATCTTCCTTGATGGACCTTTTTGCATTTAAGAAAACTAGTGCTCAGAAAGTTGATAAGTATAGGGCTTGTACTCAAAGTTTTTCAAATCTTTTATAACCTACCAGAGTTTGAGTTCCACTGATATAGTCTTTAAGAAGACAGGGTCATCACCCCCTCCTTGCCATGATGAGACGTTAATATAGAACTTTTGTGTTAAATTCTGTTCTGTTACTTCTATCCCTAACACCCAGAAAAAGTGATTTTAAAATCTGTTATTTTTCTTCTCATAATGGAAAAATCTATTGAAAAGGTCCTTTATTTGTGGACATTTGAATTTAGGATAAGGATTTTTAAAGGTGATGTAATATTAATGGTTTATGATGAGAAAGATTTAGTTCATTGTAAAATAAACAAATTAAAGCAGAGCTCTGTTTAAAAGGTTTTTTTTAACCATTCTGTTTTCTCCTCTGTGCTTTCCTATCCAAAATAAAAGGGAGGAATAAAGAAAGGGAGAGGAAAGAGAATTAAATTATTAATTCCTTCATCTATATTTTCTGTTGCCATCTCCCCCAGAGTGTACTAAAATAAGCATAGTAAATATCTGCTTGCAGGTTCCTACCTAAGGGTTTGTATGCTTTCTCTAGACATCAAGGCAGTTGTTTTTTGTGTGTGCTTTGGACACCTTCACAGCATATATCATCTATGAATTCCTAACTGGAAAAAATATGGCAGAATCTACATTGGCAATCAGCATGAAGAGATTTGACTTTGCTTTAATGAGAGAACTGAACTGTGCTGACTTTCGCCGAAACCATTCCATGATTACTTTATCACTGTCTCACAGGTGGAATCTGAAGAGAGAAAATATTTAATAATACCACACCACACCAGGTGGAAAAGAATCCTAAAATATGTTGTCTTCCTAAAATACATATTTGCTTCTGTTTTTATGTAGGTTCAATAAAGCATATTCTGAAATATAACTTGCCTTATATGCAGTGAAATATTTCAAATTAGTATGGTAACTTCTTCCCAAGAGTTGTCATTTTATGTAAACAGGACTGGATTCTGCTTTTAAGAAATCCAAACTTTTCCACTTCTTTTTTTTTTTAAGTCTTCCCAGTTGAACTCAGCTTTTCCTACATGTTAACCTTGAGTTCAAGTGTCATGTATTCATTACCATATTATTATAATTTTCTCCTCCCTAATGTCCTATGTTGCTCTATTAGAAGAGACAAAGGTCTCTTCTAGCAAATCCAAAATGTTTTAATTAAAACAAAAGCCATAGCGAAGACAATTTAAGTTGTGCTAAGCAAGAGAGGATCATTCTTGGGTATGTTTGGAGTTGATTAGAGACAGAGATCATGGTGTGGAGTGAAGATCTTGGAAAAACAGAGAGGTGACTTGTGTGAAAGGGAAAGGGAGTGTGAGTAGAGAAGAGAAGATTCTAAACAGGAATTTAATATATCGGGGAGATAAAGCATGACTTAGAAAGCCATAAATGATAGCAACAAGAATTAGGACAGCTTGGACTTTAATACGACTCAAAAACCTTATCTCAATTCTCCACTTCAGTCTTTAATCACTTCCACACTTCCCTATGTCCTACTTTCATTTACTTTCTTCCCTCAGTTTTAGATGTTCTCCCTTTCTATCACTCTTCCAGTAGGATATGTACAGCCTAGAATTATAATCAAATGCATGACATTTGAGAATGGTTGCTAAGAAAGACTGAAATCTCTTTGAAGACTTTTAAAGCTACAACAGAATTTTTCTGTTGTTTCTGTCTGTTTTCAACAGACAGTTTAAATTGAATTCAACATTAAGGGAAGAAGACAGGCTTAATGAACTCTAGTTACCTTATAGATATAGATACCTCATATATAGGATTCTAGAAATGTCAATAGATTGTTATTGAATTCATTACAGGATTTATACTCAAAGCACTGGCAGAATCTGTCAAAAACTTTGTTTTTCTGGCAAAGTTGCATGAATCTGGATCATCTTCACAAAATAGAAAAGCATCCAAACTGGACTTTACTGCAATGGCCCAGTAATAGTAATTGTCCAGTTTGGAGAGGTCCAGTAGGCCACAGAAACAAGTTTTCTTTTTTTTTAACCACAATAATTTTTTTTAAATCATGAAGAAAGATATATAGAAATCCCGGGAGTTTCCTTGTCATTCAAATCACTTTCAATTATTTATTAACAGATGTAATTTCTTTTCCTGTGTTTTGGGTCTTAGAAATGAATACAATTTTAAGCATATTGAAATGAGGGAAATGAAAGAAATACAAATTTAGATTAAAGGAGACTCTGGTCAATTCCCAATATGAAGAGTGCTAGCTTTGGTGTCAGAAGTTTAACACTTCCCAAGTTTCAGGTTTCTCATATGCAAAATGAGAGGGAAGGGGACCTAATAGCCTCTGAAGTCCTTTCTAGATCCAAACCTCTGATCCTATAAAAGTAAATCCCAGTCCCCTCTAATAAAAGCTTTTTCTGATTCCTGCCAGACCATCACTAGCCCCATTCTATGTTCTGATACAATGAGTGGTTAGGCCTTTTCTGGTCAACTTCAATTTCTCTCCCAGTAATAGTAGGATATTATTTCTTTATTTCATAATTTTGACAAGTCATAAAAAATGGGTAATCTTCCTATACAAAATTTGATAATACATATATTTTTATTCTTAAATATTTATTGGGCAGTTGCTATTTATAGAGCCTGCTCCTACTAAAAACTCAACAGGTGAATGAACAGATATAAAAAGAAACAAAAGCCAAAACAACATATTATAGGTGCCTAGACATTAATTTGGGGTTAGGAGCAATAAATGCAGCAATACCAGAACTAGAACCAAAGTAACCTTAAACTAAGTCCAATGTTTTTATTAGCTTTGTAATACAAGGCAAGTTACCACTTTGGGCATCTATTTCTTCATCTTTCAAATTGTTAGGTGAGATTAGATGGTATCAGACATTTTCTTCCAAAATTACAAGAGTATTTATAATCACAAAATTTAATAGCCTTTTTCCTATTAATCCATATTTTGTATATCTTTTCAATCTGTTATATTGAACTACAGTGTAGAATTTGCATCTCATCTGATAGTTTGACAGATTAAGTTCACTTTTTTAGGGACTTTATAATTTACAAATTACTCCCCCAGGGCCTTTGACATTGGTAGTCTAACTGTTATTACAAGTATTATACAAATGAATGAGTTTACTATTAAGAGTGAAGTCAAGAGTAATAATCTCTGAAGTCTCCAGGCAAGGAAGTTCTTTGGAGGCTTCAAAAGGCAGCCCCAGAAGAGAGTCTTGATAGCCTCATCACTCTTTCCAGCTACTTGGTCTAGTAGCTGGAAAGTTGAGAATAAGAAAGTCTTCTGAGGGAAATGAACAGATCCTACCCTTCCCCTATGTTTTTTCACTTATATTTATCCTGTTAAAGAATACATTTGTCAGAACTAATATTATTTTTCATAAACACTTGTGCTGATCCTGTCCTTTTGTGACTGGGACATCCCTTATTGTTGTCACATGAGGGTACAGTGGATCACAGAGGAAAGCAGGGAGCTTCACTCTGAGCTCTTTGTTGGAGAAAATTGTTTTTCCACCTGTGGGCATAAGCATGAGCCTCTTCATGAATACCCTGCTAAGTGCAAAATTATGATGGCTTCAGGCCTGTTACTACCAAGATTCTTAAACTATGTGTCAAAACATCACATGGGGTCTTATAATTGAATGTAGAGGTTGTGAAATTATTATTTATTAACATTAAATGTTTGATTTGTATATCTATTTTATATGTTCATCCAGGATGGTATAAACTTTCTCAGATGGAAAAAGGATCATCAGTAGAAAAGCCCTGCCCTACCACAAAAGTGCAAATCAAAGTTGTCATTATTATTACTTATGCTGCTTTTCACTCACCTCCTTCAGTCTAGCTTGATCTATAGATTTTCACACTCCAAATGGAAGAATTCTTATCAATAATCTTCCTTTCTAACATATTATCCTGTATGACACATGTTCTATATCTCTCCCAGCTCCAAGATAACATAAACCTCTTGAAGGGCAGAACTATGTGTCTTTTTGCCTAAGCACAATACTTGGCACTTAAATATCTTCTCACTTTCAGCTTCATGTATGATTCCTTTTGGGTGAGATCTAGAATTCTCTCTTGGTCGAAATGACTTTTATTGCTCCCAATGGGAAAGTTCCTTAGCCTTGCATTATCTGTCATATAGTCTTACATGCATATGTTCTCTGATTTATTTTTTACTATTTGGATTAATGTATTTCTATGGGGAGGAAAAAGTCATCTTTAGTAGTATACCTTCTCTCTGTCGCCATAATGTGGAAAAACGGAACTGATTATCTTTCTCCCTAAATCATCTCTCATTTCTACCTTCCCTATTGCCAAAAAGGATAACACCATTCTCCTCAGGCCTTAGGTTCACATTCACATTTAGGAATCATCTTCAATCCCTCATTATCTCTTTTCTCTCCTATAGAATCCGTGGCCAAGATACCTCCATTCACTGCCACCATTGTAGTGCAAGCCTTCCTTACCTCACACCTGGCTTATTGCAATGGCCTCCTGATGGACCTACTTCCACAAGTCTCTGCCCACTCCCAATCCATTCTTTATTCAATTAAATAGTTGATTTTTCTAATATGATTTTTCTAACGCAAATGTCTGATCATGTGTATACACACTTAATAAACTCCAGTGGCTACCTATTACCTCCAAGACCAAATACAAAATGCCCTTGTTTAGCATTCAAAACCCTTCATAATCCAGCTCCTATTTTTCCAATCTTCTTATAATTTACTCCTCAGTGGGTATTCTTTGATCCAATGACAGTAACCTCCTGGCTGTTCCACAAGATATTCTATCTGTCAGCTTCAAGCATTTTCTCTACTGCCTCTAATGCTTAGAGTGCTCTATTTCTTCATCTCTTGCTGTGCACCTAAGTCCCAGAAAAAAGCCCATCTCCTTAAAGAATACTTTCCTAATCCTTCCTAAATCTAGTGCTTTTCTTCTACTAATTATTTCCTATTTTCGTGCATATTGCAAACACACACACACACACACACACACACACACACACACACACACATTTGTTTGTTGTCTCAGCCATGAGATTGTGAGCTCCTTGAGTGTCCGTCTCCTGCTCTTTTATATCCCCAGCCCTTAGCACAGTGCCTGGCACATAATAGGCAGTTAAATAAATGTTCATTAAGTTATTGAGCTCTCTTTTTCCTCTTAGGTAAAGTTAGGCAAAGGCCAGTTGCATAATAAAAGGGGTTGAAGCTTAAAAAAAAAAAAAAAAAAGTTGTAAAGTTGCCAAGCAGAACTAGGGTAAGCATTCAAAATGTTCTAGGAATATGGAAAATTTTAATACTCTAGGGAGAGTAAGAGAAGGCCCAAAATAAGAATGGCAACCAAAGGGGTCTCATTTTTCACCTGACTTATCTTTGACCATCCCAACCCTAACACCCACCAGTCATGACTAATTCTCTAGCAGCAATTCCAGTTCTAGATTGCTCAGCCTGTGAACAAACAGTCAGGGAGTAGGATCAGAAGTTGTTGCTGTCAAAGTAAGAATTTTCAGGAAATCAAGTGGCAGCACACTGTGCCCTAGGTTTAATACCAATTCTGCCATATATTACCTTCATATATGATCTTAAACAAAGTAAATACTTCTATTCTCTGGAATTCAGTCCCCTGATCTAAAAATGAAACAAATTAATGACTCTTTTAAAAAGTTATTACATATTCCCAGGGCCATATATATCCAGTTGTTCTGATTTGTAGTTGGCCACTAGACCCAGGTGACTATGAAAAGGAAAGTGAGACAGGTGATCTTGAATAGTCCTCCTTCATTTAAATCAAATTCACTTACATGTGATAGCATCACTTTCCTTGATGTCATGGTCCTCTTCAAGAACAGAGGACAAATAACAACCATAGCAATAGGTAAAGCTCCAGTTCCAAAATCTTCACTACTTGATGGAGACATTGAAAATAACTATCCTATCCTCAAGAGGTCATGAGTAGAATAGCAATAAGAGGAATGGTTGCTTGCAGTAAGAAGTATGATAGATTGGACACATGTCTAGATACCAAAACTGTGTCTTTCTAAAACTCCTGGGTTAGGAGTGGTCAGATTATATGAGAAAATAAGAGCACAGCTACATGGTATTGTTTGAGCATATGGCAATATATTTTGTTGATCTCATTCCTGAGAGTAAAGAATTGAAATTAATTAATTAATTAATTTAATTAATATCCCTTTGGTTGCCTTTATGATAAACCCTATGTAATTGTAGCTCAATAAAATAGTCAACCTAGGGGAAAAGTTTTGCAATGGATGACAGTCAAAGAGCTATTCTGATTAGAAAATTCTGAACTGGCCATATTCCTAAACTGAGTTCCTAGCTACACCGAATAAAGTAGAGTTTCAAATTAGAAAGAGCTTATTAGACAAGGATTCTAGGAAGATGACAAGGGAAAGGCAGTGAAGTTAAAGAGACCATGGAATATTAAAACAAAATATAAAGAATTTTTAAAAATAAAAGAGAATTGTGACATTTTATAAGAAAAAATTAGATCTGGAGAACAGATCAAAAAGAGAAAACATAATAATAATAAGACTAACTAAAAGCTATGATCAAAAATAAGAATTTTGATACAATAATACAAGAAATAAAGAAAATTGTCCTGAAGTCTTAGGGCAAGAGGGAAAAGTAAAAATCAAAAATAGAAATAGAAAAAAAAATCTACCAATTACCACATACAAGGAAAACCGAAAGGGATGTCATAGCCAAATTCCAAAACTCTCAGCTCAAGAAGAAAATATTACAGGTGACAAGAATAACAAAAATATTCAATTAGAATGTCACAATTAGAATGACACACAACCTAGCAGCAGGTACATTAAAAGACTGCAGGTCTTGGAACACTTTATATAAAAGAGCAAAAGAACATACTGCATCCAAAAAATATTATGCCCAGCAAAATTAAACATAATCCTGAATTAAAAAAAAAAGGATATTCAATGAATTGCCAGACTTTCAAGATTTTGTTGAAAAAGACCTGATATTAATAGAAATTTTGAAATACAGGATCCAAAAGAAATATAAGGAAAACATTAAAGACTAATTACAAGGTACTCAATAAACTATTTTTTATATGTAAAAATGCAAATTGCATATCAAAGATTGTCATTAGTCATTAGATAGTTTGAAAGAAATATTTGGGTAGAACTGAGCATGATGTGATACTGAAAAACAAAACCATATAGAAAAAAAAAATTTTAAAGATTAATTATCTTATATAAATGAGGTATGAAAAGAACTGACACAGAGTAATTACATGGGAGAGATAAGGGTGAATTTTGGAATTCTATTCACATTAGGAATACGTCTAAAAGGAAATAATACATATATATCCAGAGGGGTATAAAAGTCTTCTATATTTAGAAAGAAATAAGCGGATAAGAAGATAATGTTTGGGACCAAAAGTCCTACCCAAATTGACTATTCAGAGATCACTCATAGAAAGCAGAATTATTTATTAGAATCTTCAAAAGCAGACTCCACCCTGATCTGTGAGCCCAATTTCACAGCAGGATAGGGCCAGAGCCTTGAAATACTTACAGCTTTTATACATTTCAGACAAAGAACCTCCAAAATCCCACCCTCTATATGTTGTGATTGTTCACATAAGTCTACCGTTCCCCTAGTTGGTCAGTGGAATGTAGTAGACAAGGTGATATACAGCTTCTTCAGCCACATTGGACAATGGGATGTAGTCCAGGCCTTATCTAAAATCACATGACTCCGGAGAAGCCAAAACTAAGGCCTATAGACTTGATTTACTTTAGGATCTGTAAGTTCTTCACCATTTTTCCACACAATAAGATTGGAACAAAGGATAAGGGAGGAATTTTTAGAGGGAACCCTACTCATATTAAATCTGGAATAAAGAAAGGATAGCATATACAATTAGAAGGGAATAAAAGTCTTCTATATTTAAAAGAAAAAAACAAGAGGGTGAGAGAGTAGGATAAGGGATAATATAGGAGGGTTGTAGATTAATTAAGAAAGTTGGGTTTTTTTGTTTTTTATTTTCATTCTAAAAAGAGTACCATGATATCAGGGAGGTGTTACCATGGCATGCAAGTGAATTACATTTAAGGCAAGGAGGGCTATGCAAGGTCACCTGCCTCATTTTCTCCTCCAGAGCCTGTAGCAAGATATAAATCAGGACAACTGGAGATGGCCCTTTAAGAAATGGGAGGCCTTGGCCTTTTTAAGTTAAGGTCTTCAAGAGGTCTCAGTTTGACTGAGGCCACACCCATTCAGTGAATAAGGTTAGATAGCAATTGAGGTAAAGAATCTCCTCTTTCAACTAGGCCAAAAAAAATTTTTTTTTAATAAATAAATTTGGGATTTCTAGCCAAAGCAAAAATGATTGCCATTTACATTCAATCTAAGTCAACCAGGATCCAAACAATGACCGATTGGGGACTGCTCTAGGATCTGTTGGTGTCAGTTTGGCACCAAACCTTCAGTTGAATAGGAAAGTGAATGGGAATGGGATAAAGGAAACATCACAAGTATTCTAAATTCAAATAAAACAAGAGGGCAAGGGGAAAGGGTAGTGGGAGAGAATAAGGAAAGGATTATTGTGGAAGGAGGGCCAGGTAGCAAGTAGAAGTAAAGTAGAGGAGTCAAGAAAGATAGCAACAGGAAATATACAAAAACATAAAATAAAGATCAGGACTAGAATTTATTATGTAAAAAAAAAAAAAAACCAACAAGGATAGTAATCATGATTTTAAACAAAGTTAAAGCTAAATTAAAAGAGAAAGTTAGGGAAACTATACTATCAGTCAACCACATTAATCAATATTGTTTTAGGCTTTTTAAAAATAACTACATAGTGGGGGCGTGGAGCCAAGATGGAGGAGAAGATATACGCGACTGTGTAAGCTCCTTTCTTCCCTCACAACCAACTAGATATAATCAGCCTCAGAAATAGCGCTGGACTGATAGAATCCACAAGGACTGGAAGCACGACTTACCAGCTGAAGAGAATCTGGAGTTTCAACAGGAAAGGTCAGCTCCCAGGGGAGGAAGAAGAGAGGCCAGCGCAGACAGTGGGGTAGTGGCACACTGCGCTGATCGTGCTGGGGAGGGCTCTGGGATCAGAGAAGCCACTGAGAAAGAGGAATCTGGCACAGGCTGTTAGCTCTTCTCTGCTTATAATACAGCAGTTCAGAAGAGAAATCAAGCCAAATTAATTTAAAACCAGATTAGATCTTCCTGGATCCCAGGGGTGACTCAGCAGACCTCGGCACTGTGGGTGTGGCCGACATAGGCAATCCAGGCTTTTGCCTTGGGGTATTTAAGAGATTGAAAAGTGAGCGGGGCGGTAACTCATAGTGCCTGGCTCTGCTGGAGGCTGTGGAACTCAGGCCCGGGAAGTCCCAGAGAAGCGGAACCTTTGAACTAGAGACCGAGGTTTCTGGCAGACACTTCCAGTTTGAGCGCAGGGGCTTTTCACGTCACCTGCTGCTGACATCCACTCCCCACTGTGATAGGCTAGGCTTTGAGTCGCCTTTACTGTTCAGTCTCAAACCTCAGGGAAGCCGCTAGAACACAGCGCCCTCAAAGCACAGCAGTGCTAGTCACCTGTGAGGCACTTCCAGGGAGGAGGTGGGGAACTCTCTCCCAGAGCTCTCTCTTAGCTCAGGTGCAGGGGCCGCTGCATCCATCAGGTCTGGAAGGAAGCTGGTAAAGAAATAAATAAATAATTTCCTACTCCAGGGACAGACCCCAAAAGATATTTTAAGTATGAGTAAAAAGCCAAAAAAAACTATAGATTCCTTCTACACAGAGAAAGAGCGTGTATCCAACCCCGAGGAAGTTAACACCAGAGAGTCAGCAGATAACAACCTAAAGGGGAACGATTCCTGCCCCCCATCACATAACTCTCTCCTTGAAGAGACTATTAAAAAGTTAAGAGAGTTTGAAGAAAAATGGGGAAAGGAAAGAGAAGCTATGAAATTGGAGTTGGAAAAAATAAAGAATTCACAGGAGATGCAGGGAAACAAAATTAGTGAATTAGAAAAGGTAAAAAAATCACAGGAAAGTAGGATTTCTGAATTGGAGAAGATAAAAAAGTCTCAAGAAAATAGGATTTCTGAATTGGAGAAGATAAAAAAGTCTCAAGAAAATAGGATTTCTGAATTGGAAAAAGAAAATAATTCTCAAAAAAAATTAGGGAAATGGAAAAAAATCAATAGAGCAAAATAACTCATTTAAAAACGAAATTGGGCATTTACAAAAAGAATTAAAAACTGTGAATGAAGAAAATAGCTCCTTAAAATTCAGGATGGAACAAATAGAAATGAATGATTCATTGAGAACCCAAGAATCAGTCAAACAAAACAAAACAAAAAAAAAAAAAAAAAAAAAAAATGAAAAGCTGGAAAATAACGTCAAATACTTACTGGGAAAATCTATAGACCCGGAAAATAGATCTAGGAGAGATAATCTGCGGATCATTGGACTTCCCGAAAACTATGACCAAAAAAAGAGCCTAGATTCTATTTTACAGGAAATTATCAAAGAGAACTGTCCCGAGATAATAGAAACAGAGGGGAAAGTAGATGTTGAAAGAATTCATCGAACTCCTTCTGAAATAGACCCTAAAAAAAGAACACCATGGAATATTGTGGCTAAGCTGCAGAATTACCACACAAAGGAGAAAATCCTGCAAGCAGCTAGAAAAAAACAATTTAAATACCAAGGTGCCACAATAAGGGTCACACAAGATCCAGATAGATAGAAGGGCCTGGAACCTGATATTCCAAAAGGCAAAAGATCAAGGATTGCAACCAAGAATAAACTACCCAGCTAAGTTTAGCATCTTTTTCCATGGAAGAAGATGGTCATTCAATGAAATAGAGGAATTCCATATGTTTCTAAGAAAAAAACCAGACTTAAACAAAAAATTTGATCTACATCCACAAGACTGAAGAGAAACAGAAAAAGGTACACAGAACCCTTGAGAACTATAGCTCTGTTGTTGGTATATAGAAAGTACGCATGGATAATTTGATTTTACTGATATAAAAGAAAAAAAACGAGGGGGTGTAGTAAAGGGAAGGGGGTAGTATCAGAAAAAGGGGAGGGAGTGATAAAAAGAGGGAAACTACATCCCAAGAAGAGGCATAGAAAATACACCATATCTGAGGGAATTTAGAGAGGGGGAGAATCATTGTGTAAATCTTACTCTCATCAGAAGAGGCTCAAAAAGTAAATAATTGTCATATTTGTTTTTCAGAGAATTCTCTCTCACCTCATTAAAAGGGGGTAGAGGAAAAGGGAAAAGGAAAAGGAGAATAAGGGAAGGGACATGGAGGGAGTGGGGAGGGATACTAAAAAAAAAAGGGAGGGCTGCACGTCACAAGGGGGGTCTATAAATTAAATATTGGGGAAGGGGTTCAGGGGGGTCAAGGGAAAAAGCATAATCTGGGGATAATATGATGGCAGGAAATAAAGAATTAGTAATTTTAACTGTAAATGTGAATGGGATGAACGCTCCCATTAAACAGAGACGGATAGTAGACTGGATCAAAAATCAGAACCCTACAATATGTTGTTTACAGGAAACACCCTTAAATCAGGGAGATACATATAGAGTAAAGATGAAAGGTTGGAGAAGAATCTATTATGCTTCAGGTAAAGCCAAAAAAGCAGGGGTAGCTATCCTTATATCAGATCAAGCAAAAGCAGAAGTTGATCTAGTTAAAAGAGATAAGGAAGGAAACTATATCCTGCTGAAAGGTAGCATAAATAATGAAGCCATATCAATACTAAACATATATGCACCAAATGGTATAGCATCTAACTTTCTAAAGGAAAAGTTAAGAGAACATTAGAAAAACTAGGTATGATAGACCTTTGGAGAAAACTGAATGGCAATAGAAAGGAATATACTTTCTTCTCAGCAGTTCATATATTAGGACATAAAGATCTCAAAATTAAATGTAGGAAGGCAGAAATAATAAATGCCTTCTTCTCAGACCACAATGCAATAAAAGCTACATTCAGTAAAAAGTTAGGAGTAAATAGACCAAAAAGTAATTGGAAACTGAATAATCTCATCTTAAAGAATGACTGGGTGAAAGAGCAAATTATAGAAACAATTAATAATTTCACCCAAGATAATGACAATGATGAGACATCATACCAAAATCTTTGGGATGCAGCTAAAGCAGTAATAAGGGGAAATTTTATATCTTTAGAGGCTTATTTGAAGAAAATAGAGAAAGAGAAGATTAACGAATTGGGCTTACAACTTAAAAGGCTAGAAAAAGACCAAATTATAAACCCCCAACCAAAAATTAAACTTGAAATACAAAAATTAAAAGGAGAAATCAATAATATTGAAAGTAAAAAAACTATTGAATTAATAAATAAAACCAAGAGTTGGTTTTATGAAAAAGCCAATAAAATAGATAAACCTTTGGTAAATTTGATCAGAAAAAAGAAAGAGGAAAATCAAATTGTTAGTCTTACAAATGAAAAGTGGGATCTTTCCACCAATGAAGAGGAAATTAGAGAAATAATAAGGAGTTACTTTGCCCAACTTTATGCCAATAAATTTGATAACTTAAGTGAAATGGATGACTTCCTCCAAAAATATAGGCTTCCTATATTAACAGAGGAGGAAATAAATTGCTTAAATAATCCCATTTCAGAAAAAGAAATAGAACAAGCTATTAATCAGCTCCCCAGGAAAAAATCCCCTGGACCAGATGGATTTACATGTGAATTCTACCAAACATTTAAAGAACAATTAGCCCCAATGCTATATAAACTATTTGAAAAAATAGGGAATGAAGGAGTCCTACCAAACTCCTTTTATGACATAGACATGGTACTGATACCTAAACCAGGTCGATCGAAAACTGAGAAAGAAAATTATAGACCAATTTCCTTAATGAATATTGATGCTAAAATCTTAAATAAGATATTAGCAAAAAGACTTCAGAAAATCATCCCCAGGATAATACACTATGATCAAGTAGGATTCATACCAGGAATGCAGGGCTGGTTTAATATTAGGAAAACTATTAGTATAATTGACGATATTAATAATCAAATTAACAAAAACCATATGATCATCTCAATAGATGCAGAAAAAGCATTTGACAAAATCCAACATCCATTCCTACTAAAAACTCTTAAGAGTATAGGAATAAATGGATTATTCCTTAGAATAATCAGGAGCATATATTTAAGACCGTCAGTAAGCATAATATGCAATAGAAATAAACTGCAACCTTTCCCAGTAAGATCAGGAGTGAAACAAGGTTGCCCACTATCACCATTACTATTCAATATAGTACTAGAAACGCTAGCCTCGGCAATAAGAGCCGAGAAAGAGATTCAAGGAATTAGAGTAGGAAATGAGGAAATCAAACTATCACTCTTTGCAGATGGCATGATGGTATACTTAGAGAACCCCAAAGACTCTGCTAAAAAGCTATTAGAAATAATTCAAAATTTTAGCAAAGTGGCAGGATACAAAATAAATCCACATAAATCCTCAGCACTTTTATATATCACCAACAAAACGCAGCAATAAGAGATACAAAGAGAAATTCCATTCCAAACAAATGTTGAGAGTATAAAGTATTTGGGAATCCATCTACCAAAGAATAGTCAGGAATTATATGAGAAAAATTACAAAATACTTGCCAAAAAAAAAAGTCAGATTTAAATAGTTGGAAAGACATTCAGTGCTCTTGGATAGGCCGAGCGAATATAATAAAATGACAATACTCCCCAAACTAATCTATTTATTTAGTGCTATACCAATCAGACTCCCAAGAAACTATTTTAATGACCTAGAAAAAATAACAACAAAATTCATATGGAAGAATAAAAGGTCGAGAATTGCAAGGGAACTAATGAAAAAAAAGTCAGAGGAAGGTGGTCTAAGTGTACCTGATCTAAAGCTATATTATATAGCATCAGTCACCAAAACCATTTGGTATTGGCTAAGAAATAGACTGGCCGGTCAGTGGAACAGATTAGGTACAAAGGACAAAAAAAGGGTACATCTATAGCAATCTAATCTTTGACAAACCCAAAGATACCAACATTAGGGACAAAAATTCATTATTCAGAAAAAACTGTTGGGAAAACTGGAAATTAGTATGGCAGAAATTAGATATGGATCCACACTTAACACCATATACCAAGATAAGATCAAAATGGGTCCATGATTTAGGCATAAAGAATGAGATCATAAATAGATTAGAGGAACAGAGAATAGTCTACCTCTCAGACCTGTGGAGGAGGAAGGAATTTATGACCAGAGGAGAACTAAAGATCATTATTGATCACAAAATAGAAGATTTTGATTACATCAAACTAAAAAGTTTCTGAACAAACAATACTAATGCAAACAAGATTAGAAGGGAAATAACAAATTGGGAAAATATTTTTAAAAGTAAAGGTTCTGACAAAGGTCTCATTTCCAAAATATATAGACAACTGACCGTAATTTATAGGAAACCAAACCATTCTCCAATTGATAAATGGTCAAGGGATATGAACAGACAATTCTCAGATGATGAAATTGAAACTATTTCCACTCATATGAAAGAGTGTTCCAAATCACTACTGATCAGAGAAATGCAAATTAAGACAACTCTGAGATACCACTACACACCTGTCAGATTGGCTAAGATGACAGGAACAAATAATGATGAATGTTGGAGGGGATGTTGGTGGAGTTGTGAAAGAATCTAGCCATTCTGGAGAGCAATTTGGAACTATGCCCAAAAAGTTATCAAACTGTGCATACCCTTTGACCCAGCATTGCTGTTATTAGGATTATATCCCAAAGAAATACTAAAGAGCGGAAAGGGACCTGTATGTGCCAAAATGTTTGTGGCAGCTCTTTTTGTTGTAGCTAGAAACTAGAAGTTGAATGGATGTCCATCAATTGGAGAATGGTTTGGTAAATTGTGGTATATGAAGGTTATGGAATATTATTGCTCTGTAAGAAATGACCAGCAGGAGGAATACAGAGAGGCTTGGAGAGACTTAAATCAACTGTTGCTGAGTGAAATGAGCAGAACCAGAAGATCGCTGTACACTTCAACAACAATACTGTATGAGGATGTATTCTGATGGAAGTGGAAATCTTCAACATAAAGAAGATCCAACTCACTTCCAGTTGATCAATGATGGACAGAAATAACTACACCCAAAGAAGGAACACTGGGAAGTGAATGTAAATTGTTAGCACTACTGTCTATCTACCCAGGTTACTTATACCTTCGGAAGCTAATAATTAATGTGCAACAAGAAAATGGTATTTACACACATATATTGTATCTAGGTTATATTGTAACACATGTAAAATGTATGGGATTACCTGTCATCGGGGGGAGGGAGTGGAGGGAGGGAGGGGATAATTTTGAAAAATGAATAAAAAATAAATAAATAAATATAAATAAAAATAAATAAATAAAATAAAATAACTACATAGTACAAGACTAAATATTAGTATGGTGTAGGGAATGGTGAATTGATAGAGTTAGAAAAATATGGAAAGACTTGGACTTATGAAGGAAGATGTAATCCACTTTCAGAGAAACAAAGGACAAAGAAATATAGTGCTATCTTGATGTGAACTGTCAAAATCTGTTCATATAGAATGATGCGAATCATAGTCTATTGTTAATTCATCCATCCTATTTCAAATCTAGTTAGCATCTTTAAAGACATTTACAATAACCTTCAAGAAAATCCTGATGGAACTTAGCTTTCAAGACTGTATTAATACCATAAATTAAGACAGTCATAATACAAACTCTCAACAATAATTGCATACAAAAAGCTAGCTTTCCTAGATATCCTGACTGGCATATCTTTAGATAGGTGTGGGATCTAATTTGCCAGGTGCAGATCATCTAGCTCTCTGACACTTCCTCTGGAATTCCCACCTCTGCACCTGAGAAATGTCCAAGGATACATTTCCCTATAAAAGATCCGCTTATGCTAAAGAACTTTGTTAAATTCTCTTCAGGACAAAGCTGAAGTTACTCTCTTTCTCTTCCTCAGAGTGCCTTCCCTTTAATGTGCCTTTCTTCTTACTCTAGCTAATTCTGATTAGTCTTACCTGGCAGTCAATGGCTTTTTCCCTGAGTTCCCCAGGGGAACTTGTCTTTTTTCTTATTAACTCATAAGCCCTCCTAACTCTATTTCATATTTGCAGTTCCTGGTACCTATTTTATCTCTATTTCTCCAAAATAAACCTTCCTTTGGGCAAAGAGAATGGCCATTGTAAATTTGTCACATGTTTATTTGGAACTAGATATTATTATCTCAACCCCATCAGTCTTACATAAATGCATATAAACATATGTGTGTGTGTGTATATATATATATATATATGTATGATTATAGATAGTTATGTGTATGTAGATAGATATAAATAGATAGATAGATGTTTGTGTGTATGTATCCACACTTAATTGTAGCCTTCTTGGGGAAAGGTAGGGGAGGAAGGAGAAAAAAGAATAAAATAAAAAAGTATATATCAGAGAACAAAAGAAAATCTACAAAGAAGCAAAAATGGACCACTCTAAGCACAGTGTGTAGTATTTATTATATGGGCCTTCTTGAAATGGAAATTCATTACTTTATATTTTGAATCCTCTCATGTTCTGCAGTACAAATGGCAATATTTTTCTTTATTTTCCTATTTTATATTTGTTTAAAATACATTATTTTTTAAAAGAAAAAGAAACAACTTACTGACTTCTGAGAATCATAGAAATGTTGGCAGTTCCCCAGGGCTCCTAGTAATGTTGGACAGTGACAATAATTATTAAGGTGCATGTTTCCAGTTCCTGGTTCTTATGATGAATAGAATCAATTTTGTGACAAAGCTCACCCTCTGGTGGTTAAACTTAACTTATGAAAAAAGAAACAAATGTTTATCATGTGCACAGTATTTTTTATATTTTATATGTACATTATATAAGCTCTTTAAAAAGAAAGGCTGTGTTGTAAATATTTTCTGTATAGTATCTAACACATTATTTATGAACATTAAATAACATGGTCTGCCATTTTCAAAATACATTTGTTGGCAGAGCAAATATGGCAGAATAGCAGGAAGGAATACAGTAAATTTCTTGCATCTTCCCCTATCCCCCAAAAAACTTCTTCCAAACATATCTAGAAAACATATCAAAGTGAATGGAAATATTCATGAAAAACTAACAGTGAACCATATTTGCACCCCAGATCTTCATAAGGAGACTACCTGAGATGTCTATCATCGGTGGGTAAGGAAAGAAAGAGAAAGCATCAACAAGTTACCTCTTGAAAGAAACCCTTTAAATAAAAACTTCCAGAAACATTATATCCAAAATCCAGAGCTTCCTGATCAAAGAAAAAAAAATGTTGCAAGCACCTAGGAAGGATGAATTCAAGTACAGAGGAGCCACAGTCAGGATAAGATACGATTTAGAATTCTCCACCATAAAGGAGAAAAAGGCTTAGATTATGATATTCCATAAGACAATTGATAGAGCTTTATAACCAATAATAACTTACTCAGCAAAACTAAATATAATCCTACAAGGAAAAATAGTCTTTTAATGAAGTAGATTTCTAAGCATTCTTGATGAAGAGATCAGGTCTGCAAAGAAACTTTGAACATTAAACATAGAAGTTATGAAAAACATTAAACATTAAAAGATAAATCTGAAGAGATAATCATAAGGGATTAAGCAAGGATATATTGCTTTTATTCAAATACAGAGAAACGATACACATGACCCCTCTAAACCCAAAAGTCAAAGAGGAAGTCTTTTTAATTAGACAAGACCTAGAAATGATTATGTTATTTATAAATCCAATAATAAACATATATTAAGGACCATTATCTAGCAAATATTTTGCTAAGCTCTGGAGATATAAAGACAGTCCCTACCTGCAAGGAACTAACAATCTACAAGATAAATTAAAAATAATCAACAGAGAGAAGGCACTAGAATTAAAAGGAGTTGGGAAAGGCTTATGTAAAAGATTATTTGAAACTTAAAAAGGAAGTTGAAGAAATTGAGGTGGAATTAAGGGGGAGAATGCAAGAAAGAATACCCTGGGCTGAGTGATGGAAGGTCTTATTTGTGGAACGGTCAGGAATCCAGTGTTACTGGACCCAAGAGAATGTGTTAGGAGTAAGGTATAAAAAAAATTGGAAATGTAGGAGGAGTCTGGATTATGCAAGGCTTTTAATGCTAAGTCAAGAATTTTAAATTTGATCTTAAAAACAATATGGAACCAATGTAAACAACTGAATAGGGGTTGGGCATGGTTAAAACTGTACTTTAGAAAAATCACTTTAGCCACTTAATAAAGGATGGATTATATGGAGAAGGGGAGATGGAGGCTTGAAGTAGTCAGATCTACAAGCTATTATAGTAGCCATGTGGTCTTAAACCATAGTAGTATCAGAGGAGAAAAGAGAGTGTTTGAGAGATACTATAAAAGTGAAGTTGACAGCCATTGACAATAGATTGAATATGAGGGTGAGAGAGAGTAGGAATTGAGGATGAGGAAATGAGGATGAGTAAGGGAGTGGGCAGGTGGTATTACCCTGTACAGTAATAAGGAATATAGGAATAAGGGAAGATAATAACTTCTGTTTTGGGCATGCTTAGTTTAAATTGTCTCCTTAATATCCAGTATGGGATGTATGAAAAGCAATTGGAGATGGGAGTTAAGAGGTCAGCAGAGATTTGTGAATTTTTTAGATAGAGATGGTCATTAAATCCATAGGAGCTGATGATGTCACCATCTGAGGCTGTAGAAAAATAAAAGTGAAAAGTGTCCAGGACAAAACTCTAAGGATCATCTACAGTTAGATAGCATGATCTGGATGATATCCAAGCAAAGAAAATTGAGAAATAATGGTCAAGGAGAACCAGGAGAGGTTGGTATCACAAAAACCTAAATATAAGAGGTTTTCAAGGAAGAGAAGATAATCAATAGTGTCAAAGATTATAAAGAGGTTAAGAAGAGGGAGAATGTAGTACTATGTGCTGATGATCTTAGGAGAAGAATGGAAAGAAAGAAGAAAAGTAGAATGGACTAGAGTGAAGGGATTGGGAGGAAGGGTAAAGGAAATTATCCCATGTTACCAGAGTTCACAAATAGACATCTGTTTTTAAAATGAGGAGGGATTGGGGGATATCAATTAATAATTGGATATCACTCTCTCCTGAATTGGACAAAGGAAGGAAAGAAAGTCGGACAGACAGAGACACACACAAAGAGACAGAGTTGGATAAAGAAATATATTTCACTCAGTAGAGAAAATGGAAGGAAATAGGAGAATAGAGAAGAGGAATTAGAAGAAGAGTATATTAAAGATGGGATTATGTCTAAGCAAAACTCCAAAAATGAACAAAAATATGAATATATTTTGGGGGGTGACAAACTTCAAAAAGATTCACAGGGAGTACTCATAAATTGGAGAATGGTTGACCAAGTTATAATATATAAAAGTAATAGTGCTATAAGAAATTGTGAAAGGGATAATTTCAAATAAATCTGGGAAGCTTTATAATACAAAATGAAATTAACAAATCAAAACTATTTATACAGTGACAATATTGTAGTAAAGACAAACATCTTTGAAAGAATTATGGACATTATCAGCATAATGAACAATTTGCAATTCCAGGCACAATTCCAGAACAAATGATAAAATATGCTATCCATCTCTTGATACTGAGGTGAATTAATCAAAGTAAATAATGAAGTGTTTGTATGTGTGTAGGGGGATGTATGTGTTGCATATGGCCAATGTCAATTTACTATACATCCTGTAACAGGGTTTTTGTTGTTCCTGTTCTTAGTTGAATGGGTGGGGAGGGAAAGAAATCAGATTTCTGTTCATTGGGAAAAAGATAAAATAAAATGTATTTTTAAAAGAAAAAATGTTTATCCTCTTATGAAGGATTTTTTTGATAGGCTGTTGGGTTGTTTTGGGGGTTTTTTTTGTTTTGTTTTGTTTGAGCTAAAGTTTATACTACAGTTCTAGATATTGTAATAGCATAAGTGTCAGCTGCATATGGGATACAGAGCACATATCCTGGGGCAGAATATGAGTAAGAGGGAGAATAGGTACTATCACTGTTAATTATATCTTTACTGTATTCCATTCCAGCATACACATTTAGGTCTTAAAATAATTAAAGCTACTAATGTTTTGGACATTTGCCTGCCACTATTCTTCAGATTTGTATTGCAGAAACAAGGAAGTTTAAGTAACAAATACAAAAGGGAGTGATTTTTAGCACGTCAAACCCTGACAGCCAGAGTAGTATCCATAACTCTTAGGTTTCTTCCCTTATATGTGGAGTTTTTTGGTGGACTTTTTGTTGAGTTTAATAAAAACATTCAAATGTTCCAAAGTATTTCATATGTTTATGTTCCTTTGGTGAAATGGCTTCCAGAAAGTCATTGATTATGTCTGCCTGTTGCTATGGAAGCAGTAGTCAAGGAGACCAGTGCAAAAAAAGCTTGGAGGAAAAGCCAACATGAAGTACGTTGCCTCCATCCTCTCCTCTCCTCAGTGTGTGTGTGTGTGTGTGTGTGTGTGTGTGTGTGTGTGTGTGTGACATAGATTATCAAGGCTTTCTCTCTTTACTGTTAAGTCAGTTCATATAGATGCCTTTGACCAGAGAAAATTTTTCATTGATTCAGCTATTTCAGTAAGTTTGTAAAAAATATTGATAAAACTATAATTCTTCTTGAAATTAATAGGCTCTAAGTTTTTAACATGTTTAGTATGAGAGACATAAAATGGTTCTATACTTTGAGAGTTTACATTTAAAGATAATGTGGCATATATCACATGCATTTTCACACAGGTAAAACATAAGACATACTTATTCTAACTATATACAGAGGATCAGCATTTGAATTCCTATATGAGACCTACATCTGATAAAACTTAAAAATCAAAAGAGAAGATTAAAAGAAGATATAAAGTAATTAGTATTTTATAGCTCCTATTGTGTCAAATGTTTTACAAATATTATCTTATAATGCAAATTTTAAAATTCACATCTATAAGATTGAATGACAGAAAAAGATAATGGTAAATTGGGAGGGGATATGGGAAAACTGAAATACTAATTCATTGTTGGTGAGTGTGAATTGATCCAACAATTTGGAAAGATGCCCAAGGGACTATAAAATTTTGCATACTCTTTCATCCAGCAGTTTCACTACTAGGCTCTGTTTCCCAAAAAGATTATAAAAAAGGAGAAAGGACCCACAAATGCAAAAATGTTTATAGCAGCTCTTTTTGTTATGGAAATTGAAAATTGAAAGGATGGCCATCAACTGGGGAAATGGCTGAATAAATATATCCAGGGTTCACATTCAACAATGTGAAATCAATGTGGTGAGCTCTGTAAACCTTACATTTGGTAAGCAAACTAGAACCACTTCTCTCTTACACTTTCCTCCAAAACCTCCAAACATTGAGCTAGTTCTAGCAATGTTTGCATCAACTTCATCATCTATATGTACATTCCTGGAAAATTTACTGCCAAGGTGAATGAACTCAAACACAGTATTCAAAATTTCTCCATTTATTGTAATTGATAGTTACACAAATAGATGGTGTAGTATTGGCAGAAAATCTTTTCTCAGTGTTAATTATTAGGCCAAAATTAGCACAAGCAGCAGAGAACTGATTCATACTTTGTTGCATTTCATCCTTAGAGGCTGTATCAAGTGCAAAAACAACAACTACAACAACAAACGTCAGCTCCACACCTGCAATTTCAGTAGTTTTTGTGAGTTCTAGTTCACACACATGTTTATTCATACAACATTCAAATGATTATGTTACATATAAATATATATTACATATACATATTTAAATGCTAAATATATAAAAATGTAAATGTTTATATATAAATATTTAATGTTACATATTATATAAACATTTCAATGTCAAATCTACCAAAATAAAATGTTTACATATAAACATTTATAAATTTGCTTATACATGTAATACTTATAAATATTTAAATGTTTGATGCTATATATATATTCTATATTTCATAAACATATAAGCTGTTTCTCTAATATTATAATTATATATTATATATTAACTAGATGAAGTATATGTAGCGTGTATATCTTCTCAGTTTCGTGAGTTCCGGATAAAAAATGTCTTAATATTTATATAGATTGGCCTCTTCTCTGAACCTTCAGAGTCTTAAGCAAATGCTTGGGACCTAAAAAGAGATTTTCCCTAAATTTTACATAGCTAGGAACTCCTATGACTAAAGTGGGATTCTGCCATATTGAATACATATGTGAAATGAATATAGAATAATTTGGATAAAAGAGAAAGGGAAAAGATACACAAAGTGAGAGGAGAAAAAAAAAAGTCCTTATGTAAGAGATGATATTTAAGCTGAGCCTTGAAGAAATCTAGAGGTACAAAGAGACATAAATGAAGAGGGAATACATTTCAAGCATGGAAAGCCCTTACAGAGTCACAGAACAGAGAGTTCCTATTGTTATTGTTGGTTCAATCATATCCAAGTCTACATGATCGCATTTTGGGGTTTTCTTGGTAAAGATACTGGAATAGTTTATCATTTCCTTCTCCAGTTCATTTTACAGATAAGAAAACTGAGGCAAGCAGGGTTAAGTGACTTGCCCATGGTCAGATAGCTGGTGTCTGAATCCAAATTTGCATTCAGGTCTTCCTAACTTCAGGCCTGATGTTCTATTTACTGTATCTCTTGGCTGCCAGAGAATTCCTATTGTATGAAAGGGGAAAAAAAGGAAGTTAGTGTATCTAGGTCATAGATTTTGTGAAAAGGAGTAACATAGTAATGAAATGCATCATATTCACAAGGGTTTTATTTCCCCCTTTTGTTTTCCAGTGGGAGGAGAGTGGAAGGATGAAGAGGAGTCAAGGAGAGAGAAAAAGGAAAAAGAGAGGTCAATGAGACATATTGTTGCAATGCCAAAATGAAAACAGAAGGAAGGAAAGTTATAGAATATAGTTAAAAAGACAAGAATGCTGGCTAGCTATAATTTCATGTGCAATTTTTTTCTGTTCTATTGCATAAAAAAATCTACACATTTTATTTTGCATTTGTTAAGTTCATAATAATTTTAACAGGAATGTGACATCAGCAAATAATAGTCTAAAGATGTTATAATCTCAATTTATTATATCAAATCACCTTGGATCCATAGGGTTTTGAATTGATAGTTTTTTTTTTGCATTTTGGCTTCTTAAATCTAGTTTGATTGTCTCTGTGGATGTGAGAATAGGGGACAGTTTCAGCTATAATATTCAAGAGTTGACTGCAGATGTTTTTAAACTTTGTTTTTTTTTCCCCTGAGGCAACTGGAATTAAGTGACTTGCCCAGGATCACACAACTAAGAAGTATAAAGTATCTGAGACCAAATTTGAACTCAGGTCCTCCTGACTTCAGGGCTGGTGCTCCATTCACTGCACCACCTAGCTGCCCCTATTCTTAAACTTTCAAAGAAAATCCATCTCCATAGGAAGCACAGGGTTAGCTTATGAGTAGGATGCTATCTACCTAAGATAATTTGAGACTCACAGAAAAGTACTTCTGCCTAAAAAACATTGCTGCTACCTTTGTCTACCTTCCACAGTGTCTGCAACTCCTACATTTAATCAAAACTTTGTATTAAAGCAAAATCATGATTATCAATACTGAAGGGAGTCCAGGACAATCATTAAAAAACACATTTCAAATAAACTTTGTAATTCATGTCAAAATAATGTAAGTAGTGGTCAAGGCAATTTTTGTTAATTAGGAATGAAATTGCATTACTGTAATAGTGGTGAAGGACTGCATATATTAAATTTTCAAATTTTTAAAATTCTAGTGCCCCATGACAGAGCCTCAGATCACCCCATACAGGGGAAATGTACTAAAGATTCAATTTAAACTATAATTGTGTTGAGAAGAATAATCCATTAAGTCATTGTCACCTCAGGAAGCTGCAGCCCTGAACAGTGGGAAATTTTTGAGATTTAAAATCAAAAAGACCTACTTATATTTTCTGCTTCTAATAGTACCTGAGGCTGAAGTATTGTGACTGCTCCATAGCTAGTGTTTTGAGTCATAATTAGAACTCAATGTTCTAAACCTTTATTCCATTAATTTGCCTTATAAGATCACACTTTTGTTCATTTGTTTTAGTCATATCCAATTCTTCATGACCTAATTTGGTGTTTTTTTGGCAAAGACACTGGAGTAGTTTATTACTTCCTTCTCCAGTTCATTTTACAGATGAGGAAATTGAGGCAAACAGGATTAAATGACTTTCCCAGAATCACAAAGTAGCTAAGTGTCTGAGGCCAGGTCTTCATTATTTCAGACCCAGAGCTTTTAGCCACTGCACCACCTAGCCACATATAAGAAGACCACAGAGTTGGTAGCAAAACACAAGTAAACAATCCCTTCCCCCACCAAAAAAAAAAACAAGTATTCTAAGTCATAGTTTCCATGTCAGCAGACTATTTTTCATCATGTCATGGGATGTTTTGCTATAAATCACAGTCTTATGCAAAGCAACATGACAAAATACATAAGCTTTAGAGGAAGTTCTAAGACAACTTTGGTACACATTTTGCCTCTAACACACACTGGTTGTATGATCACATATAAATCATTTAACCTCTCAAACTGTAAAAGGCAGAAAAACATCCAATCGGCATTAATAGCAAGTATTCCTTACACTTAGAGGTCCTGATCCCCCCCCCAAAAAAAAATTGCTCAGCCTATTGACTAAAAGCTAAACAGATAAGATTCTAGATGAGGAGCCAGGAAGACCCTCAAGGCTTACCTGTTATGATTCTTACAAGGAACTAAGACAGTGGAATTGATAGAAACAATAATTATTTAATTTATCATGGTTCAGTATGATTGATCTGATCCTACAAGGAGATGTTATGGGCCAGAACTTGAAACAAGGTACTAAGTGAAATTGAGGAAACAATGGTTAAATCTAATTTAGCATTGATTTAATCCTACAACAAATAATTGTTTCCTAGTGATGTAATGATTGGAGTGCATATACTCAGTGTACAGCATATAAGCAAAAAGCTCTCAGGGCCAGACCCATAAACCCACTCTCTCGGAGGCGGAGTCAGATTTATTCCCACTTCCACCTTTGTGCTGGATGGAGACATTGGGAGGACTAGAGGCTGAAGCTGGCAAAGGCAAAGGACTAGTGGCAAGATCTCTTAGAACCAAGGAGAGAGATAGGCCTCTAAGAAAACTAGCCAACCCCCAAGTGAAGGAGATAAGATTTTGATGGAAACAATAAAGGATTTGGACTTTAACTCCTGGCTGCATTCAGAGTTATTGAACTGAACTGAAACTAAGCTGCCTCCAGAAGCCCCCTAAGAAACCTGCTCCCAGAGAAAATTATATTTTAGAGAAGAACATTGCACTTACCAAATTAAATTTCCTAATTTTAGAAATGAGAAAACTAAGAGTCAAAGAAAAGATGCTGCCCAAAGTTACACAAGTGAAAAGCAGCAGAGCCATGATTTTAATCTAGGTCTTCTGCCTCCTAAATTGAGTACCCTTTCCACTACCCAGTTTTCTTCTTTATGCTTTAACCTCTCCTCAAAACAAGTGGAATGATATTCTGGCATTTGAGTCAAATGCCCATTTTACAAAAGATATATTCCCATCAGCAAGAGAAATAAAACAAATATTAGTCAATAGTGAAACTAGTATGTCAGCTATCATGGGGAATACAGTGCTAAATAAGATATGGCCCATTTCCTCAAAGAATTCTCAGTACACTTGGGGAGTGGGAAAGAAGAAACATAAGATGAATGGTAATAAATGCAAATTTTCACAAAAGTCCACAAAAATACAACTTGAAGTAGTTTCATAATATCAGTACAAGTGGAAGATACCTTCCAAGGCAGTCATAATTCAGACTTTGAAAGTTTAAAGAGAGAATAAAGAAGAGAGAATAAAAATATACTTCTAATTTGAAAATATGTGAACAAGTCATCCAAGGGCAAGGTAATGAGACCTTCATTTTGGGTATTTCTCTTATCCATTGGTCTTGCCTCAGATTTGCCCTGAAACCATTTTTTGTTTGTATATATAATTTACTCTTTAGCAATAAGAAAACGTAGAGACCCAGGCTTGAGAGTATACTCAGAGAGCTGTACCTTTTGTAAATGCATGGCTGGTTAATTCATAGTCAACCTTTCCTAAAAATTCACTGGGTTTTTTTTTTTGGGGGGGGGTCCTGAGGCAATTGGAGTTAAGTGACTTGCCCAGGGTCACAGTTAGGAAGTGTTAAGTATCTTAGAAGAGATTTAAACTCATGTCCTCCTGACTTCAGGGATGGTGCTCTCTACACTGAATCATCTAGTTGCCCCACAATTCGTGTTTAAATGTTATAGAGGACCCTACCCCTAATTTAGAGGGTGCACAGGTATTTTATTTCCTGTCCACTTACTGAATGGTCAAGAAACATCTTTTAATTAGTTGCTAAGTCAGAACTGAAAATATATATGAAAGATTCCAACAAAGACAATCCAATATTTTGCTTTCCTAGGGGTGATTATGGAAGGAATTCCTCTAAGCCCTTAGGTAGGAAGAAGTCTTGGAATACATGGTGTCATTATTTATTCTGTCCCTAGAATGTTTACTCATTCTGATCTTAGCTGAAGCAATATTAGAGTTAAAAAAGACAAAAAGATTTAGAGAGATTTAGAGAACTAGAATAGTTCAGGATCTGAACCCAGGAAAAAAGTCAGCCATGAAAAGTAACCTGATTGATGCAATCTTAACAGTATATCAACTTGGCATCTGATATGTCCTTGTCTTCAATTAATAGAGTGGCTATGCCACATCCAAAAGTCAACTTTGTCATAGAAAGGTATAGTCATTACCACTTTGAATTTACTGTGCCTTGAGACTAGAGGAAAAGAACAAAGAGTGACCCCAGTTTTATAAATGGTTGTACTTTAATTCTTAGTGTATAGAATCTTAAGTCAATAGTATTGGAAGAACTCATAGCCCTTTAGGGATATCCTTAAAAAATATATCTAGGAAAATTGGGAGCATAAATCCATAATCTCCCTACATTATAAAATGATGTCCATAGCTGACAGGAAAATTTTTCTTCATTTCTCTGGCTAATCACTAAGTACATCATATCCTGAATGGTAGATGACCAATTGCTTTTAATAGGCTCAGGAGTGAGAAGGACAGTGAAGATCCTTGGAGAAAAATTTCTTGGATATCCTTGGAAGACTATTCAATGTTCCCTAAAAATGTGTCACAAACAGACAAAAAAGAGGAAAAACAGACACAGAGACAGATGGGAAAAGAGAGAATGTTTGGCTTTAAACTTAACTCATAGGTCCAAAAGTGGAGTTTTGTTTTAATATTTTCACAAAATTATTTTTTAAAATAATTATGTTTGGGGTAGCAATATATAAAGGATTCTTGTAACTATAATACAAGGTAAAATGGTAAATGTAAGAAGAAAAAAATTATTGTCATCAACTATAGAGATTACCAAAGGATTCCATAATTATGGAATTATGGATTATGCAATCCTTTTTTTTCCAAACTTGAACTGGGCATTTAAAAATGGTTAGAACATCCCATATATGATAAAATAGTAAAACAAGTATATAGGTTTAAAAGTCTCTTTAACATTTAGACATTGTCATATTTTTAGGTTTAATCCCACTTTTTTTCTTGCTTTTTTTCCTTAAGAATTTTTTTTCTTTGTTTCAAACAATTAGAATGCTTATTAACTTTAAAAATGCTTATGATTAATAATATCATTTTGGGGTTTACTCTCCCAATTCCATGTGATATTAATCAGTTCTCCAGAAGACAATTGGCCACTTCTCTCTTCTTTCTAAGTGTAAACTTGAGAGACTGGAGATGTTTTCTAAGTACAACTAACTATAAGCCCTCATTCAATGTGCTCCCCAATACTGATTAACTTGTTAATACCAATTAGCTATTACAAATGAATATTTAGTGGGCAAGTATAATAATACCATAAGTTCAAAACATTACCCTAATCAGGAATACATTCCCCCTCTTCACAAATTCAGCCCCTAGAGTGGTAGACTTAAGCATGTGACAAAAGGGTAACTTGAATCATCCTTTTTCTCTTGATTAGTCTAGTCTTCAGGACATATCTCTTCCACACACAAGTCCCTTACTGTGTTTTAAGTGTGAGTACCCTTATAGAATACCAAAGGCTGTTTCTCTTTAGCTGTCAACTTTGTCCTCAGCTCTCATATTCAGATGATGCTGATGACAGTTGCTACTATTCCTAGGACACTGCTACTAACCCCAAAGCAAGTCGAAATCTTCTGACCTTTTAATGTTCACAAAATGACCCAATAATCCACGAGGGAATGGAAGGAGAAAGAAGATAGTCCTCCTCACTTCTCCTAACTGCTTTCCAGTTACAGTGGAAAGGGCCTGGCTCTTCAACATACTTCAGCAGCTTAACTACATCTACTGCTGAAATCCTTCTCTGATATAAATGTTCCAGAAGTGTTTCTAATTCTCTCAACCAGTATTAACAAGTGTTTCTTAAATAATGGTTTTATAAAATGGTTTTGAGGATTTGACTTAACCAAAATTTATTAAAAATAGATTTATATTTAATTTATAATTGTGGTTAATAGATTTCAGAAGTGTTCAAAGCAAGTTAATATCCACTTTATTCCTTTAATTGATTGATTTTTTTAACTAAATCAGAGACATTATCAAAGATAAAGGGATCTGAGCATAGGTCATACTGTAAGTTACATTAATTTGGGGGTGAAGGTGTTTGGTTGTGTCATTTCAATCATCTCTGGCTCTTTGTGACTTCATTTGGGGTTTTCTTGACAGAGATACTAGATAGATTTGCCATTTCCTTCTCCCAACATAAAAGGAGGAAACTAAGGCAAACAAGTTTAAGCTACTTCACACAGCAAGTGAATATCTGAGGCCAGATTTGAATTCATGAAAATGAATCAATCTGATTCCAAGTCTAGTCCTCTATTCACTATACCACCTAGCTTTGCAGGTACAATTTTAAAACATCCTTTATAGGTGTAGAAGGCACAATATATCTGAAATAATTAAATATGTCACAACAGAAAAAGGATGAGCCATATATCTTTCCCAATCCCAAAAAAGCTGTTATCACCAAATATAATTAGCTCATTCCCTATGACAAATAAACCTTTTTTCCCTTAAAAACAAGTACCTATTGTGCAAAATTCCAAGCCAATCTCAGCAAGGATCAAGGATTAAATAGGTTTAAAATATGCTAAAAAATATGTTGTCTAAATTGTTCAGTCTTAAGGGACTAAAGAGTTCTGAATTGATTAAATATCTTTTTCAATATCTTTCCACAAGATGGGGCTGTTCTCCATGCAACCCTGCTAAGGCTGCCTAAATTTTAGAAACTTCATTAAAATTACCAAGCAGCAAATGAGCTGCTCCTCAGAGAGTTGTTGATTAGCTCTAACTTGAGTAATCATTACTTAAGATAAAAGTCAAATAAATGTTTTTAAAAGATAATTTTAGCAAAGTTAGAACACTTGGTAACTACCCTTGGGCTGAATCACTTTTCTCATTTTCAGGCCTTCAAGTCTAGGCTTGCTGAAGAAGTTCATTCCAATTATGGACAAAGAGATCTGGATATTTTTTAAACTCCCACAACAGCAGCAAGTTCCCTTCACCAAATGAGATGTCAAACTGAGGGGATTATAAAAGCAGCAAGCTATTCTGTTGTTTTTCTTCTTTATGTTTCTCCTTGCTCTCAGACATCCATTTGTTTCCCTATCCTTTCTGGGTCTCCAAACAATAAATTCATAGCTGTTGTTGAAACTAGCCACTTTCCATTCCCCCTCTCATTATCCTATTTAGTCTCACATAAAGTCATGAATTACGAGAAAACAGATTGGGTTCCATTTACAAATTTTACTTAATTTGTATATTTAAGATTTCTGCCTTTGTATACCTATTACCCAGGGTACTGTCTAGCCTTTAGTAAATACTTGATGAATGATTGACTGAGTTATAGTTTAAATAAATTCTTCATTTAATGTAAAAACCAAATTTTCTCTTCGAAAGAACAACATTGGTTTTGGGATTTATATCTTTTAATTAGCTTAGAATTTAAGGGTAAATTAACTGAGAAAGAAATATTAAATCATCACTATGTCTGCAAATGAATTCTACAGACATCTCAATATCATAGTGTTACCTTCTATTGGTACTTCCAATAAGAAGATGATTGGGGCTCCAAAAGCTATACCAAACACAGGTTTGATAGGTTCTATTGCTCTTGCAAAGTTTTAAGCATGAAAACAGAGACAAAATTTCAGTTGTCACTAAAAAACCTCTCACTTCAGGAAAACCCATCCCAACCTTAGAAAGGAGTAGTGCTTTTTTCAGAAGTAGCAACTCATTAAGGGTCATAAATCATTACTGAACAAATACTAATAATAGAACAACTGAACATATATTAATTCATTTGAACCTTATAATGATCCTATGAAGTACAAGTAATATTAGCCTCATTTTACAGATGAGAAACATGAAGTTTAGAGAAAAAAGAAAACTTGTCCATCTAATGATTAATAAGCTGTTTTGAAGTAGAATTCAAATTTTGATCTTTCCATTCCCATCCTTGCTTTCTTTCTACTACACCATGCTATCACATAGTCAAAAAAAAACAAAAAAAAACCTTCAGATCCTTCAATACTGAAGTATAAGTAATCATATCTATAGCATAAGTGTGAAAAAGTGAAAATGTTTCCCAAAGTAAGCTTAGTCAAAAATAATCCAGCTTTCCAAGCAAAATAAATCCCAAAGGGAAAAAGAAAGGCAAGCTGACTTAACTCTTTGGTAATATAGTCTTTTAATGATGAAAAATTGATTTATGATTAAAATAAAATGCTAATTTTAAAAATGAAGATACCAGTTGACTCACATTATACAGGTCAAAATCTTTTATAGGCACAAAATCTACTAGCCACCTACAGGGAAGCCACTAGGTGGTGAGCTTTCTCTATTCCATGCTGGGGTTTTGTTTTGTTTTGTTTTGTTTTTGTTTTTTGCACTGCCTATTTGATGCAACCAGAAGAATTTTGGTCTTTTTTTTTTTTTTTTTTAACTAACATTAGTTAATTATGATGTATTTGCTATTTTGACAAGCTAAAATTTATTCAAATAGAATCTATGGATTTGAAAAGCTCTGAATACAAAGAAAAAATGATTTAGGAGAAAAACAAGATGAAGCTAAGATAAAAGAATGCCACAAAGGCATGGTTTTTTTTTCTACTCTTAATCAGATGTACTTAATTTCATATCACTTCTTAGCTCAAATTACTCTGCTCTTCATATTCTATACATCAATTAAAAACAATTATTCTGTACTACTTCGGTGTCCTTGTTCACATAATTCCCTATATCTGGAAGGGCCTCCCTTTCTCTCTTCTTGAATTCCTACCCATCTTTATATAACCAATACAAGAGCTTTTCTACTTTAAAATTTACTATCCTTTCCATAAAGAAACATCTTCCACTCTGAATCTCATATAGCCCTTTTATTTTTTTATATCTCTAAAGTACTTGACAAGTACTTGACCAATTGTGTGTGTATATGTGTATGTGAATGTGCATGTCCTTGTCTTAGATTATATGCATCATAAGGACAAGAATTATATTTTTCTTGTATTTCTCATTGTGCTCTTCACCCAATAGGCATTTAATATAAGCAAGGATTGGACCTGTGATTTTATCAACATAGAGAACTCCCAGATGGGGAAACTTTCTCCACCAACACAATTGTACACCTTCTCTGAAACTTATGGTCTTAGAGATCCTCCCAGAGTCATATGATTTGCTCAGATTTATACATTCAGAACAGAGGCAGTATGTGAAGCCAGATCTTCCAGGTTACAAAGCTGACTATTAACTTCTTCACATTGCTTTCTGGCATTTAAAATTATTTCTTAAATTGACTGGGATCACATGGGATTGCTGAAATATAATCAGAAGGAAATGCCTGTGTTGGATATTAAATCTCTGTTGATATATTTGAAATGTATAGCTTAATTTAAGTTTTGATCAAATCATCCCTACTCCAATCTCAGCCTTCCTTCCCTCATTTAATCTGGATTTTGTTATAAAAATACTGTAAGTTAGAGTCTTATCCTGTTATGGAGGTAAACTGGGTTTTCCAGGCCTGATTCAGTGTAGGTTAAACTACCAGTGTAGTAAACTAAACAGTGTAGGGTCTACCAGATTTGATGGGGTTTCAGTATGGTTCAGAACGGTCCAGCCATTCACTTGAAAATACTCTTCAGCACCCAATTCATTTAAGTTCAGAGAGGCTTGTCACTAGAGAAATGGCATCTAAATAGTGATTTTTTTAGCCTAATAATCTATAAAACATTTTTAAAATACGGAATTGTTCTTAATCCTTTGTAACTTATCCATATGTATTCTTATCCAACAGTGGTGGCAAAATAGTAGAAAAGAGGGTAAAGAAACATTCCACTCTTAGACATATACAATTTAATTTACTATTCAGTTTACAATATCGGGAAAACTGAACCACATCCATACTGATATGCTTGCTATAAATTAAACTAGAAGAAATAATGAAGTTGCAACTAAGAACCAGGAATGGTTAGCCAGATGTGACAACTGTCTTCAAGTATTTTAAGTGATGTTATATGGAAGAAGGATTAGACATGTTCTCTCTTGGCCTCAGAAGGCAGATCTAGGTACAATGGGTGGAAGTGGCAGCTGTGTCTCTCTTCCAGTCTCTTTCCTGGAGGTGGTGACCTAACATTTAAAGGTCACTCTGAAGTATGGTCTATCATTCCTAGTCCTACCCCTTACTTCCTTTTTGATTCACTCAGGGGAATAATTCTTATTTCATAAAGAGATCACCTAGAATAGCAATATATTTTTCAGTTAACCAAATATCTCAGAACATCCTGCTATTTGCCTCTTTCCTTCAATTAGAACCTGAACTCTGAAGGACCACTCCCTTGAATGAAAAAAAATTTCCTAACAATCATAGCTATCCCAAAGTGAAATAAGTTTGAGGGATAATGAGATTCTCCTTCCCAAAAAAATCTTCAAGTGAGGACTGGATGATCATTTGTTGGGGATTATCACAAATAGGATACTTTGAATGGGACTAAATGATCTCTAAGATCCTTTTCAACTCTGAAATTCTGATTTTCATTCTGTAAAGTTTGATCACCAACTGAAGGCAAAAACTAAGATCAAGCTATATGAAGTCAAAAATAAAAAAAAAGACACTGCCCAGAGTTATAGTTGCTCCAAATTGCTCTATTAACGTTGAATGTTTACTCAGAGAAAAAAAAGGAAAATGCAAAAAAATAAAAACATTCTATTGACATTTCTTAGGGAAGTTTAACAAAATTAAAATGTTCTATAAAATAAAGGTACTGAAAGAGAATATAAATCACCTCATCCAGGAAATATTTGTTCTCTTTACCAATTTCATCTATCATTGAAATCAATAGCAACACTGACAAAGACAATATTGGAAAATAGTATAGAGGATAAAAGAAAAGTATCTGAGGGCAATCTGTATTTTCAAAGACTATGATGTCAGATTTACCAAAGCCAGATAATTCTGAAAGCATTTGTCAATAAAGGTGGGAGAAGGCCAAATAGCCATGAAATCTGGCATTTCTCTATTAATTTATTTTTTAAATCAGCCATAGTAATGGATTATATTACTTTAGTCCCTAAAATCCATGAGAATGACAATATCAAGTTCAAGCTAAGAACACCTAGCCCTAATCAAAAACAAACTGAATAAAACCATGGTGAATAGAGGACTTCCATAACAGATGTAATCACAGAAGTAACTGTCCAATGATACTCTTAAAATCAATATCGTCAAGCATTAAATACAGAAACAAAAGCCTTTAAAAGTAATAACCAATGTTGTTTAACATGGGCAGAATGCAATTAGAAAAATGGTTCTCTATATAAGGCAAGGGTTCCTAGAGACTCTAATTTGTGGATTATATTGTGCTGATTATATTGAGCTTTGAAGCATTACTGAGCTTCCTCAATAAGATCTATATTTAGTCATAAGAAATCTACCTAGCCATCAACATTGAAAAAACAAAGCAGATGACCCATATTGCCCAGATGTTGGCATGTAATTAGGAATGGCTAAGCTACATGTTTAGTCTACCTGGTTCTTTGATGGGTATTGAACTCTTTTTGCAACTGCTCTATTGAACTCCCTGAGAACACAGTTGTTTTCAAGATAGAGAAAAAGGGAGGCAGCAGCTGGAGCACTTTAGCTAGGACAATTTCCCAAGAAAATTCTGGTTGCTGCTAAGTGACCACAAAGAAGTACAACCCATGGCTACAATGGCAGCAGATTAAAATAAAGCTTTTTCTCAAAGTTTTGAGCTTGCCTCTACTGTAGATACTGCAGTCTCCTACTTTTGGGTCTTTTATGTTCATGATTCATATGTCTAATTCTTGATCTTGGTATACTCATAATTGACTCTGACCAATACTTGTGCAGTAATTCTTAGTTCCAGTACTATACTGCTCCTCTTCCCTCTCCCTCTGCCTCTCCTTTTCCCTCTTCCTGTCTTTCTCTCTCTGCTTGTCTTTTCCTCTTTCTCCTTTCTCCCCTAATTACATTGTATTCATTTTTCATTTTATATGATACCCTATCAGTAAAATGTAAGTTCCTTGGAGGCAGTGTTGCATTTTTATCTTTGTGTCTCCAATACTTTATACATAGTCTGTACTTAATATTTTAAATTCTGTTGAATTATTCTTATTTTATTATAACACCACATTCTGTCCTCTTCTTGTTCTATAATCACACAATGGAAAGAGCCCTGGAATAAATCAAAAGAAACATGAGTTTGAATATTGTCTCTTGTGCTTAATAGTTGTGTGATCTTGTACATGTTAATAAAACTTCCTAAGTTTCATTTTCCTTACTTTGTAAAAGAAAAGTAGTGACAGAGGCGGCTAGGTAGCACAGTGGATAGAGCACCAGCCTTGAAATCAGGAGGACCTGAGTTCAAAATCTGGCCTCATTTAACACGTCCTAGCTGTGTGACCCTGGATAAGTCACTTAACCCCAATGGCCTCAGCAAAAAAAAAAAGAAAGAAAGAAAGAAAGAAAAGAAAAGTAGTGCCTGATTTTGTTGTTGAAAGGGTCAAATGAGGCCTAAATACATCAGCAATAATTATAGATATTCTTCTATCAGTAAAATTGTATTACAATATTTTGAATATGCACAAAAATTCATCCTTCAATTTTGTCTATCAAATAAATTGAATTATTAAAGAATTCAAAATTATTAGTATATCTCTATCAAGTAGATTATTTCCCTACCAGTGGAGATAAAAAGACTAGTTTATTTGATGCACAGAATACTGATTCTCAAAAAGTAAATGGAAACCCACTGTCGAAAAGAGAACAGCCTTTTTTTATCACAAATAAATGACTTTTACTGCAGTCAATGCTAGTCAGTGACCCATTTACTCTGTTCTGATGGCTTAATTAGTCCTATAATCATCAAAGTTCTTTTAAGTAGGGAAATTCTATTTCTGTCATTCATTAACACCCTTGAAGAATATTTCTGCTGCCAGACATAAGCCAAGATAAAGTAATAAACATATACTATGATAATTGGTCACTATTAATAACAAATAGTTTGCCTGGAAACACAATTATTTTCGTTATCAAAACCTATGTGCATAGTCTAGTGTTTTAAAATGAGAATGGAGAATTTCAATAGAGGCAAAATTAGATTGAGAATCATTAGAAAGGTAATCAACAAATAAAATGTAATCACTAACTCCCAGCTGGAAAGAAGTTTAGTTTTGTGTGTTTTATTGTACTCTTTAAATTTTCCCTTTAATCAGGTAAAACTTATTTTAAAACTCAATGAAATAATGTCACATTGGGGAAAATGTAGGTCCTACATTAACTTGGAGGTGCTTTTCATTAAATAATCTATACAAGTAATCACTTCCCAACTTTCTGTTGCAGTGTTTACATTTTGTAACCTTCTCTTACACCTTAAGGAACCCACAATTTTTCCTTGATTTTTATGTCAAAATAGTCTTATCCTGCTTAAGTTATTTATCTATATCAATTAATCCGTCAATAAGCATTTATTAAGCCATTACTTTATGCCACACTTTATGTTAGGTATTAGGGATAGAAATATAAAAAAACACAATACTCCCTATGTTCAAGTATACATTCTGACACTTTCAAGCTATGGGACCTTGAACTAATCAACATTACCCAGGATCTGTTTCCTCATCTTCAAAGTATGAGATGAACTAGATGGCCTCTAATCTTTGATCCTATCATTACAATGAAAGTCTCCAAGAAGTTTTTTCCTTCTGTCAAAGCTACTGTTGAGAAATAGGATCCATACAAGAGAGAAGCAGTCAGTTCATGACCTTAAGCTAACACAGATCATTCCTTTCAACTCATGTTTCACAAAGTTCTCATTTTTTAGTCTACAGCTACACACTGGGGAAAGAAAAGAGCAATGTGTACCTAAAGATTATGACTAATGTCCTTTTTCTCTACAGAAAACCACAGCAAGCATTGTAAATCAGCAGGTTTAATCTCATGTAATAAAAATGGAGTCCATTTGGATTTCGACTTATTAAAACACTTCAGACCACAAACATTTATTGAGTGCTTAAATCAGGTACAAAAAACTTGTCACTATGCTAGTTGATTAAATAAATGTTTTCCATATAATATGAGTGCTGATAAAGTAAAATATAAATAAATTTGATTGGACTAAAAGGTAATGATTGAGTTCTACACATCTCACGCATTTAAATTCCTACAGCAATACCAATCATTACCTTTATAATTGCAAATAATATTAGAAGAATCATGGAAGCTATCTGCTAAGAAATTTGCTATCAGAAACTTTAGCAAATTAGCATCCCTAGAGAATAATAGTCAAAGATAATATAGTAGAATCCCATTATAAAGTCATTCGTTGTCTATTACATCATTAAAAAGATACCAAGTCAAATCCATTCCTAAAACATAATTTTAAAATTTGTTTTTTTCTTCAGCTAGTACAAATTCTGTCAAATTGGTTTGATTCAGTAAATATACAAAGTAATACATTTGCTAACACATCACAAAAGCCCTTCAAAAAAAAGCTTCTACTCCTGCAGAAATAGAGATTGGAGAGGGTAGAAGTATCCACCCAGCATAGAATGAAAGGGTACCATTCCTCCTTGAGGGTGTGAAGCAGATGAAAGAATCAAGAATAGACTGAATTGGGCTACTAGTTAGAATACCTTCTTCTTCTTCTTCTTCTTCTTCTTCTTCTTCTTCTTCTTCTTCTTCTTCTTCTTCTTCTTCTTCTTCTTCCTTCTTCTTCTTCTTCTTCTTCTTCTTCTTCTTCCTTCTTCTTCTTCTTCTTCTTCTTCTTCTTCTTCTTCTTCTTCTTCTTCTTCTTCTTCTTCTTCTTCTTCTTCTTCTTCATCTCCTCCCTCCTCCTTCTTCTCCCTCCTCCTTCTTCTCCCCTTTCCTTCTTCTTCTTTCTCTTCTTCCTTTTTTTTCTTCTATGTGTATGTGTGTGCATACAAGCACACACATATATATGTATGTATATATACTTGTGCACATGTATATGTCTGTAAAACTATACACCTGTGTCTATGTCTATATGGACATACATATATGCATAAGTATATGCACATCCCATGTGTGTTTTAAAATATATACAAATAGTTTAAAAGAAAAAAGTCCAACTCCATATCATAAAAATGACTGGATATGACATGGGACATAGATTATGTAATATTATTTATGTCCTTCACTATTAATGTTATAAAGGAATTCTATCATAATGAAAAACTTGATTTTACAATGTATCTGTTAGAGAAACAAAGCAAGATGGAAAAGTAGGAAGAAGCAGCATAATACAGTTGCCCCTCATAACCACTCCAACAAAGATCTAGAAAGAACACTACACTGAGGAATAATTGGGAAATCCAAGGAAAAAAACAGTGAGCCATTTCTCCAGCTTATGGAGCAGGAACAGGAGCCTGTCAGCAGCTAGATCCAATATAGCCTGAGGAGGGGAACCTATGACTCTGAGCATGGTTGATTTTTAGCTGCTGTTTTAGAGGAGTCAAAAATTAGAGATGTAGCAAAGCCTGACCCTGCTTTTTGTTTGTTTCTTTCAGGAAGTGGGAAAAGGAGCCAGGTAGCATCTTGTGTCATTCTAATTTAGAAAAGTACAGTAAATTTAGTCCACTAAGCCCACATAAGACTTGTAGATGAGTGAGCATGATAGAGAGCAAGAAGTTTTATTGCTCTGAACCTGGATAACCTCCCAGCAAGCTGATGGGGTCTATTTTACTGGAATTCTATCCAGAGATAAGCCTACAAATGTGTTGTCCAGCCCCAAACTGGGAACAGGAGCATGCAAAGTTCAGATCAAGAGGGAAGTAATCAGACTTCATACTAGATCGGGTTACTGTGGATACACTATAAGTTTGTAGTTCCTCAGCCACCCGTGGAATCCTTAAGGAACATAACACTCAGTACTTGAAGTATTTGAAGAAAACATCAGCAAGACTCTAAAAAATACAAATCTGGACCAAACTAGTCAAATTCTCTTGAGAGCAGACTCCTTCCAGGGCTACTCCTAATACAAGGTCTCAGTTAAAGAAAGAATATGAAAATGAGTAATCCCCCCCCAAAAAAAGGCTCATGATAAAAAGATTGTACAATGTGAGAGATTTCATAAGGCACAGCCTAGAAGAAAATAATTCCAAAATACCCATAAACAAAGCCTTAGAATAAAACAAAAAAAAATTTCCCAAGATCAGCTAAAATTCTTGAAATAAATCAGGAGGTTTTTTCCTTAAGATTTTAAAATGACTTAGAGATGGAAATGCTAGAGAAAAACTAGAAAAGAAATAAGTTCTAAAAGGAAGACTTGGAAGAACTAATAGATTAGTAAAAGAGAAATGAAACTTTACCCAAGTACCAAATTCCTTGAAAATTAGAATGAGTCAAAAAGAAATTAATTCCATGAGATGAGAAATATTAAAACAAAGTAAAAGTACTACACTAAATATAAGGTATTTTATATCAAATGCAACATACCTGGCAAGCAAACCAAGGAGAAATAATTATATTTTAAGTTCTTGAGAATAATAGATGCTAGACATCATATAGAAATCATGAAAGAAAACTGCCTAAATATATTAGAACCAGAAGTCAAAATAAATATTGAATCCACCAAACACCTCCTGATAGAAATCCCAAAACAAAAATTCCCAAGAACATCACAAGCACATTCCGGGACTTTCAGGTCAACAAAGAAAATACTACAAGTGGCCAGAAAGAAAGAATTCAAGTACCAAGGAGCTATAGACAGGATAGACAGGATCACATAAGATTTAGCAGCTATAATAAAAAGAAGAGAGTTTGGAATGTGACACTCCAAAAGGTAAAAGAAAGGATTATAATGAAGAGTACTAACCCTAACCCAACAACAACAAAAAACTGAATATAACACCAGGTAATGGTTGGGAGGGAAATGATCTTTAATGAAACAGAGAACTTTCAAGCATTTCTGATGAAAAGACTGAACAAAATAAAAACTTTGAAATATGAACACAAAGATGAGAAAGACATCAAAAAGTAAATATGAGTGACCAATCATAAGAGATTAAACAAGGATAAACTGTTTATATGCCAATATAGGGATATGATACATGTTTTCCTTCAGAATCCTATTATCAATGGTATAGATACATTCTAATAAGACATAGGAAGTGAGAGTGGCTTTATTGTGTTTTGATTATTTTAAAAGAAGGGAAGAGGAAAAGAATGTATTAAGGAAGGAAGAGTAGGAGAACTTATTTTCTCATACTACTGGGGTTTGCAAGTAGAACATATAAATAAGGAAAAAAGTGTTGGGAAGGTGAAATCATTTGAATCTCATTTTTGTCTGAACAAGTCAAAGATAAAACACATGTATGTACATATATATTTTATGTGTATATGTACATGTGTGTTGCCTTTTATACATACAAATACATATTTATATGCACTCATACATGCAAGAAGAAAATAAAATGCTAAATTTAGAGAGGCATTGATCATAAGCAAACAAAACTCTAACTTCAAAGGTTAAAGCATAAAGAAGTGTTTAAAAGAAGGAATGAAAATTGCATAAAAGACAAAACATAGTTGACCCATACTCCTCTTGAAAGGACATGAGAAGAAAAAATATAGAGAGAATTGAAATAATTATATCATAACTATGAATATGAATGGGATAAATTCATCCATTAAACATATGAAGAAAGGAGAATGGATTAGAAAGTAGAATCCAACAATATGTTGTTACAAGAAAACATACTTGAAACAAAGTTTCACAGAGCTAAAATAAAGATCTAGAGCAAAATCCATTATACTTCAGCTGAATTTTACATTAATGTTAAAAATAGCATCATATGAGAAAGTCATAACCTAAATTACAATTGGTTAGTATTATATGTTACAAGTACATGTACTTGTGATTTATATCTACATTTTCTATTATATAACAAAGAATTAGTCTTAGAATGATAAAGTCTGAAAATGCCACCAAATCTCTAAAATGAAATTCAGAAGCACACATGCATACCAATTCAAGCATTCACAATCAAAAAACAAAATGGATGAAAAAAACATGCATTGTCATGCAGTTGGATGTGTATACATTAGGCACTTGATGCATATGAATAACAAATTTGACCAAGAATTGAATAATAGAACTGGATTTCATGTGGGAACTTGTTCAGTCACCTTCAATGAGCCCAAATAGTGGTTTGAAATCAATACTTTTTGCTATACTACCTTCAACAAAAGCCTTTTAATGCCAATTGACCTAATACTATCTGCAATTTATGGAATATAAATAGTTCAGAATGGATGAGATCTATACTGTAGGAAAGAGTACCTACAAAGCCCCAAAATGGTTTGATGACAATATATATTTCAAAGGATTTAAGAATGTCATTCATCAGACAGTCTTGCTGCATTAGTTTATGCGGGGATAAAGAAAACTGTATGATCCACCAATACAGTCCTTTCCATAATGCTTATTGTTTGTTACTCTCAGTGGTTAGTTTCCTTTGTTTATTGAGCCCTTTATTAAGGCTCTAATTCTTTCCTCAAAACAAGCAATGATATTTTATTGCTGCTTCTATAATTGTTTTTACAAACTTTCTTTATGACATTTCTTTTGCCCAACTTGTTTGTTCTATCACTTAAATTTCCCTTAGAGCCAATGCTTAGGTGTTTTACTAAAAACGTTTTTATATATTTGTCCTTAAGACAAAAATTCTAGAGAATATGGATTAAATTCTAGCAGTCTGATTTCAAGGTTTCACTATTGTCAATCTTCTCATTTAATAGGAAAAGTACAACCATGAGGCATTATTGAAAGCTACATACATAGTTCACAGCCCATATTGACCACTGTCTTGGTGCCTTGCTATTTTATTGATGTTTATACTGGCTATATGCAGCTCTAACTCATTTAAATGCTGCAACTTATCAGTGGGCTCATCTCTATTCTGTCCCAATGGCAATGATAATGCAAAGGATTGTACCATTTTATGTCACAGTCATAAAAAGCAAACTGTCTTGGGCAGGGAAGTTGCATGAACAGGAAAAAAAAAAAAAAAAAGACTGTAACTGTTAATTCATTTGTTAGGACAAGCTAGGAGGGACCTGAGAGATGGTGAAGCGCTAAGTAACTTGTCCAAAGAAGAGACATAACTAGGAATTCTATTAACCTAAAGTATGGTGAACCACTCCTATCAGTGAGGATGTGAAGTAGCATGTCAGAGGTCATGGTCATTAAAGATATGGTATCTGATCCTATGAATTTGTGGGAGTGAATGCTAATACAGGAGTGTCTGAAAGTAACACTAAGAAACAGTGTACCAATTCCTACATCCAATCCTGTGTTATGGATAGGAAAAGACTACCTACCATAGAAAAGAGGACCCCAAAACTTGGTGTCTTCAGGGAAAAAAAATTAAGTTTTAATGAACATCAGAAGATGGAAAGAATCTAAATTGCTTTGTAGAAGTAAAACTGGAAAAGATCTAAGGACAACTCCTTCATTTTCTAGGGGCACATATATGGTGTAGAGATTTGGAGAGGTTAAATGACTTGTCCAAATAGTAATTGCCAAATCCAGGACTTGAACCTAAATCTGATTCCAAAGCTAGTGAATTTTTATAGGGTAGTATCAAAATTCAAATTCAGAACCTCTGACTCCAAATTCAACATTCCACTGTACCACACCACAAAGGAGTATAAAGGAAAAGCAGAGGAAGGTAGTGGCTGAAGGAGGGCTACTCTTAGTACCAATAACTGATCCCTTATTAATCCTAGGTGGCCCATCACAATAGGGATGGAAGTTATAAGAGCCATGACTGGAAAGAATGGTTGCAAAGCAACCCCATGTGAAGGGAACAGTCCAGTCAGGCAGCTGGAATATGGCCTATCTCAAAGATACTCAAGTAGTAAAATGGAACAGTTGGGAGTTAGAACCACATTATCTGACTCCAAATGCAGAATGATTTTCCCTGCAACTTCAACTCTTTGTAGTGTTTTTGTCAAGACATACTCATAGCTGTCAGCTTAGCCCTGTGTGCTATATAATCCATTTCTGATCTGCTACATCCTTCTTTTGATCTTGATAGTACAGTGATATCTGGCTAGACATAGTGTGGATTCTAGTTTACTTTATTGTAATCTCAGATAATTCAGAACATGCCCTCTTCTCTAAAAAGGGGTCTTATTCCCTCAGGGCTTCTTGGTTGACCTTAATTACCTGCATATATTAGACTCATGGTCCCAGGAGCCAGAGATCTGGCACTATTATAACCAAACTACCAATCCAGTTCATCACCATACCAGCTGCCCACAGAGAGCCCTACAACCTCTCTAACCCTATCCAGGGGCTATAATACTGAAATAACAGTAGGAGCAGATCTCCACAGAACTGACTAAGTGCCAGTGAGCACTTGTCACCTTACGGGAAATGAACAAATGTCTCCTGAAGTGCATGAAGTCAGCTTCTGTTTCTACCAACAGTCCAGTGAGTCACTGAAATCCTTTCACTGGGAAAGCAGTGGACCTCCCAGGGTCTCTAACTTAATGTAAATTGTTCATGGATGTCTACTTGAATCAGAACTCCTCACAAATTAGGATGCAATGGCTTTTTAAATAGAGCAACTGCAGGGACCAGTTGCTCTCTTGTAAGCCTGTCTCCATCCAAGATGCCCTGTTGAACATTGTGATACTTATCTCCAAAGAACTCTGGGAGATATGTAATATGACATCTGAGCCTGAAACCATCACCCTCCAAACCAGCTTGAATAGGGGCAAGTAAATGCTGTAGAGTAAGGCAGCTCCTTCATTGTCAAAATTTATCTAATCCTGGTGAACATATTTTTAGAAGGCTTGTGTATCTGTGAAGAATTAGTTTCAGGGGAAATATGACCCACTACAGCCCCACCCAAATATGGAGCCAATCAAAGATTTGCCAATAAGAGAATGACAATAATTCTTTTCTCCTCACTAATCTTCAGATTGACTCATCAGGGACTGCAGTATAACCCACATGTTTAGCCTATGACATGGAGTACTGTGGGTCTCAGTTTAAGAATCATAGGAGATGGAAAAAAAGATTTGGCAATTGCCCAATGCTGTAAAATTATCCATGCATATATTTGATAAATAAAAAGCCATTAAAAAAAGAATCATAGGAGCATAAAAATCCTTATTTTCATTTGAGAAATTGAGGCCCAAATATAATTAAATGACCTGCTCAGCACAGGTGTCTTGGAAGAGAATTGGAATCTAGATTTTCTAAAAGACTATTAGTATTCTTTTGTCACACTAGTTCCCCTCTCTATGACAAATAGAACTATAGATTTGGGAAATCCTACAAAATTAATGAACTTAGTTCTCATCCATCAAATAAAGGTGCCTCGGTCACTACACTCAACCTCTGACAGCAGTGGAAGCAATGAATCCAGACTTGGCACCCAACCCTTCAAAGTAGCTTTCATACCCCCCTCCCAATTTACCTCTCAGTCTAGTCTTCTCTAGTTTTCCCTAAAACAATTTTTGTATGGCATAACCTTGAGATCCTTCAACATCTTGGTCATAAGATCATGAGTTTATAGATAAGAGCTTGAGAGATTAAACAACTTGCCTAAAGTCACATGGCTACTAAACGGCAAAACTATAATTTGAATTCATGTCTTAACTTGAAACCCAGAATACTTTCCACAATACTTTTTTGATATTCTCTGATTAATGTTCTTCCTAAACTGGGACACAGTATTGTAAACACAATATTCTAATTGTAATCTGTTTCAGAGGTTAGTGATTCTACCACATTCCTACCCCTGGATATTTTGCCTCTCTTGAGTCTAAGAACACATTGCTTTTGTTTTTGTTTTACACTGCCATCTAAAACTCATCATAATCTTGCAATCCACTGAAACAACCAGAGCACTTAATTATAAAAATCTCTAGACTAATCTCACCTGTCATGTACTTGTAAAACTGATTTTAACCAAGACTAATTTATACCTATTAAATTTCATCTTATATGGCCCCAAATTCTAGGTTATTTAGGTGTTTTTTTTTTTTTTGGGGGGGGGAGAGGGGATCCTATCATGTTAGCTATATTTCTAATTGTGTCTTCAAATGTGACAAGCTTTTTATCTGTCTTATAGTAGATAGCCAAGCAAAGAAACTTGTAGCATTGGATATCTTCTTCCAAGACAACAAAACAGGACCTTTCTGATCTAACAGTATTAACAGTAGGCTGTTAATAAATGCCTGTTAACACCAAACTATTGACTATTCTTTTAAGCCTATTCATTAAACTAGCTACAAATCCATCTAGCTATACTATCATCTAGCTTTTTTCTCTTCATTATGATACAAGAATGGTATGGAAGGGACAGCTAGATGGAACAATGGATAGAGCACCAGCCCTGGAGTCAGGAGGACCTGAATTTTCAAATCCAACCTTAGACAATACTTTCTACTTGTGTAACCTTGGGCAAGTCACTTAACTCCAATTGCCTCAGGGGGAAAAATGGTATGGAAGATTGTGAAATGTTGTGCTAAAATCTAGATAAATTATTTTCTACAAAGTTCCCCTTGTTTACTGATAACTGTCCAAAAAAGGAAAAAAAATTAATTTGGTCAATCATTATCAGACTAATAGTTCCTGGTTAAGCCATTCTAAATTTTTTGGATCACTACCTTTTAATATTACCATCCATTTAACAATAATTTCTTCAATTTTATAAGCAAAATCAATTCAAGGACACACTTATACTACTCTTCCCATTTTAAAAAATGGCATTTTCAAGTTTCACAGAATAGACCAATATAAAGTTTAAAAAGATATTTTAATCCAATCACCTAAACAGGAAGAAACTGAGACCTAAAAAATTTATTTTCCCCTAGTAAAAATATAGGTAGTATGTGTCATAAGTAGAATTTGAATCTGGGTCCTCTTAACTCTAGAGCCCATACTTTTTCTACTGTTCCATTCTAAATCACTGGTAATTTAACAATTTCATCAGCCTAGGAGGAAGGGGAAAAAGTATTTCTGTAATATCTACTATGTGCCAGGTTATTGCACTAAGCACTTTGAAAATATCTCACTTGGTTCTTGTAACCCTATGAGGTAAGTTCTGTTCATATGCTCATTTTACATTTCAGGAAACTGAAGTAGAGATTAAATTACTTTCCCAAGGTCACACAGGTAGTATCTGAGGCAAGAATTTAACTCCAGTCTTCTATACTCCAGCCCCACCACTCCACTAAGGGTGCTATCTATCTCCTCTAATACTTCAGTGTTCTAGGATAATTTATTTGGGTCTTATTAAAAGTCATTTAAGGCATGTAGGTATCACCTCCTACAACGTGGTAAATATATGGGCAATTAGAGTTTAGTTAAGTTGACTCTCAAGATTCCCTAAGGATAGAGAAGTAACTTTTTAAATATAGGATCATTGGCCACTATACTACCAGGAAAAAAAAGGACTTTCCAGAATTTATGCATACAAAGATTTCCCAGAAGCCAGCAGATGAGGTAATTAATTCCCACCAACAGCTAACAATGTTCAGTAACATATCCAGCCTATTTTCCACTGATCTTTTATGATTTTACCTGACAAACCACCTCCATCCTAGAGAAAAATAGAAGGGGAAAAAAATATTCTGGAAAACCCTAGGGGAAAGGGCTGCAGTTAGAGACATGGAGAGGAAATATATTTACATATAATAGGCACACACCAGCTTCTCTTCCCAACCCAGCCCTAACCAATGTGGTATAATCTCAAATTCTAGGTTGGAATTTTCCAGGAAAAATTCTTTAGTTACAAGTTCTGGTAAGAGGGGAAGGATACAACACTTTAAATTCATGGCAGAATGAAGTATGGTATGACCTCTACATTCTTAAAAACCCTGTTTTAGGTAGGAAAAATGTGTAAAAAAACAAATATATGGAAGCTGCCGTTTACTTCCTTTTGTAACAATTTCACCCTGACATTTCTCATGCAGATGTTCTCCTTTGCTGCAAATTCGATTCTCATCTCCCAGTGAGTCATTAAAACCCTTTTATTGGGAGGCCAATAGACCTCAGGTGGTTTCTTATGAAATACAAATTGTTCATGGATGTCCATCTGAATCAAAGTTCTACATCTTGCCCTGATGTGGGTTGAGGTCCCTTTAAGATTCCTTTCTTATTCCCAACCCCCCCATGGCTGAAGCAGCTAGGATTTTTGATTCACAAATCCTGGTCAAAAAGCACCCTTTTGAATTCCAATTTTATCCAGGCTTTTCCAGCCCATACCGGATCTGAGCTGACTTGGGCTTTTCCAGCCCCCCACTATCTGCTCAGGTTTCCCCAATCCCCACAAACAGCTTCTTATCTAAAAGAATTCTATTCAATGCTAACCCTAGCTGAAATCAACCAGGAGCCTGGGACTCCACCCACCTTCAAGATCACCAAGGGCCCCCATTATAAAAAGGGGGAACCCTGGAGCCCATTCTTTTGCAGGAGCCCCCAAACCTGGTATCCTTCCAGCCATGTAAGGGTTCCAGTCCACCCGGCGACCAGCTCTGGCCCTGGCATCTTTCTACCTTTACCCTTACTTCCAAACCCCTACAATAAACCTTTTTTAACAATCTAGGTTTTCAGGCCTATAACTTCCTTTACAGGGAACTCTGTGCCATCACTAGACTGTATTTAACTATGTATCCTTGAGCTGAACCAAAAGGGGTTACCCCTTACCTAATTCTCATCAGCCCCAACCTATCATTTTTGTTTTGTTGAACATTATTACACCTCCCACACACAAAATTGTCGGCCTCTGTGTTCTTCACATATTCTATTTTCTCTCCTATTTTTAAATTGGCATTCTCTCATGCCTGGAATGTCCACCCTCCTCTTCCCCCTCTATAGAGTCCTTTTTTTCCAAGCCTTACTTAATGTCCTGCTTTTTGCTTGAAGCCTTCCCTGATCTTTCCCATTTCCAATAAACTCTCTCTCAAGCTACTTTATACTTAATTAGCTACATTTTGTTTTTGAATATTTATTGTGTGTGTATATATGTGTGTGTGTGTGTGTGTGTGTGTGTGTGTGTGTGTGTGTATTTGTTGTCTTTCCTCATTTGAATGTAAGGAGAGTAAAGATTGCTTTATTTGTTTTTGTATCCCCAGTGCCTGACAGAGTAGGAACTTAATGTCTTGTTTTGTTTTGTTTTTCGGTTTTTGTTTTTTGTTTTTTGTTTGTTTGTTTGTTTGTTTGGGGGGGGGGTTATTTATTTATTTTTTAAATGTTTGTTAAAGTTCTTGAAAGCCAGGTCATGTCTTCTCCTTTTGCATACCCCAGTGCCTATACAGTGCTATGCTTCCAGTGGATGGTTAACAAATGCTTGTTGATTGTCTGATTTTTTGCTTCCATCAGGATCAGTCCTAGGAGGGAAAAATTATGAAATAGCAGAAGTTTGTTTTTGACACTCATGTTGTATTTTCAAGTTTACTACTTTCCTCCCACTGCCAGCCATATACATTTCCCAGGTACCCAGTGTCCTTGTGTTGGCCATACAATGTCATATGTTCAAAATCCACCCAGTCCTTTACCTCCATTAATTTTTTTTAATTTTTTTTTTAATTTTCTCATTGTGAAGGGGGGGAAGAGAACTGTTTCCTTTAAGATTATCACTCTTAGAGATTGTGTCCCATTTTCTTATGTCAGAGATCAGGATCTCCCAGGCTCCAAGTTGTCTAGAGAAGACCCACTCTCCCAGGATAAGAGAAGCAATACTATTCAGGGGCAAATCAACTCCCATAGAAATTCTAAATTCTTATTCAATTGAGAAATCCTGGTCTGATCAACTTGGGCTGTCCCAGCCCTCACCAAGATACCCATTATAACAGCTTCCCTCAACGAAGGTCTTTGCCGATGGCCCTAGGTAGCTTGTTTAGCTGCCAGAACCCTTCTGCCTGCTGGGAAAGCATTCTCAGAACCATAACTCATTTCCCAATAGATCTTTCCCACTATAGAAATCAGTCCCTTAGCAAACTGATTTCTATCCAACAATAAACTTTCATTTTGAAACTAATAATTTGGGAATAAGTGAATTCTTTCATTCCTAAACCTGCAGCAAATCTAAAGGGGATCTTTAACAGCTCTCTTATTGTCACTAACCTCTTGACCAACGGAATGGAGAGCATTCAAACCACATCAATTGTACCTCTAAGGAGGGAAGCAATTTGACAAATTAAGTTAGACTATTATTTAAATGATTAATAAAAACAATGTGTTATCCTAAGAGATTGTATTCAGCCATTAGGCATTAGTAAATTTCCATTTCTAACTAGATATTTTTGGCCTTAAGGTATTTCTGCCACAGAACCAAAATTTCTAGCTATTAAATAGAATTTCTCTATTGTCTAAGGGCAAAATTCGGAACTGTTTTTTAAAACTTATCATTTACTTATTTGTTTAATTAATTTAGAAATCTTTGTATACCACACTTCAATTTTTTTTGCTCTTTTAAAAATAAAAAGCATTTTAATAATTCTTCACATTTGTATCATTAAAGGAATAGCTGTTAGGTCCTATGACCAAAAAAGAAAAAAAAAATTCTAAAGAACTAAATATAATTAACCGTAATAGCAACTGAAAACTGGGCAGTAGATTTTTCCCTTATAAACAACATAATTTAAAAATAAGCATTCCAGATGGTATAACACCTGGATGTTTTCAATTTTTTTAAATGACTAACATATTTATATCTTTCCTATCAGTAATCTAATAATCAGAGTACATTGTTTTCAGTAAAATACAGAATTGGGCTAATTCCTTTTCAACAGTATCTTAGCCATTTAATGGTGTAATAAAACCATTTCAATATTACTTACAAGAATCCCATTGTTAAATATAACCAGTGGTGTGATAGTAAATGTTTAATAACAGGCTCTGGGGGAGAGGGAAAAGTGTTCACATGATACACTTTTAAGTTTAATCTGCATGACTAACAGTAGACCAGTGGTGTCACACTCAAATAAAAACAGTGGGCCACATATTGATTTAGAAAATTACAATTACTCGTATTTACACTGCATTGTATTTTTACTTATTTTATTAAACATTTCCCAATTATATTTTATTCTGGTTCAAGCTGAGAGTTTCATACTTCTGGTAGAAAAATAACAAAATAATAAATACAGTCTAAATTTGTGCTCTTTACTGATTTCCGTGATATAAATATATATCCTAAAAATTTGACAATTGCTTCTTGGGTAGGCTTCATATATATATATATATATATATATATATATATATATATATATATATATATATATATATATATATATATATATATATATATATCTTTCCAAAAATCTCCACTTTTAAACAATTATGAATTCCTCCTCCTCCCCAAAAAATTATTGGGAATTAAGGATCTAAAAGTTTTATTTCAATCCAAAATGTTCAAATCTCCTTCAATTCCATCTCACAAGTTTAAATTACAATAACGGACCTAAAGATATTTGTATAATGAAATCAGTATCTTAATATTCATGATGCTCTAATTCCTATCTATACCATTTGTTTGTGAAACATGTTAAGGAATACATGAGAGTTTATATTCCTTCATATATTGAACAAGAGGTTGCCAATGCCAGAACCCAAGCAAAACTACAAAATAATAATAACTAACAAGTAACATTTATATAATGTTTACTATGTATCAGGCACTCTGCTAAGTAGTTTACCATAATTATTCCATTTCATCCTCATAATAACCCTGGCATGTAGGTTATTTTATCATTGTCTTTTTACAAGGGAGGAAATTGAATCCATCATTTGGACTTCTTCACATCACCTTATAATGTCAATTTTCCTCATTAATTAGTCTCTTCTCTAACTTGCAAATCTTAATAAACACATAAATCTCAAATGTCATCATAAAACCTTGTGTTTGGAGATCCTAATAATAATATAAATGTAATGCATTTATATTATATATAAAATATATACCCAAAAAAAGGTTAACAATTAATTACCACAAGTATCTAGTTACCCAATTCTTCATATGCAAAATGAGAATGGATATCCATGAATGAAGATGGGGTACAAGCTAGTACTCCCAAGGTAAGAAAAATATTAATTACTTCTGAAGACAAGTGCAGATAGCGTGCCAGTTAGACTCTTTCAAATAGTGTTTCAAGTGGGGATTTCCAGTACTGGGACAGATCAAGTTAACTTTGGTTTCAATAGAACAGTTCAGAGTGCTTAGTATTGACCAAAGAGTAGGTATCCTGGAATTTCTTAAATTCTTCAAATTCTCCATGGAAAAGGGGAAGAAAACCAGCCACAACTGAGCTTCTCCTCTGAACTACAGTTATTGCCAAGCTAAATGTTGTTGCAGATCAGGATGAGAGGAAAAGGAGAAAACCATGATAATAGAATACCCAAGATCTGTGAATACTATAAACTAGAGAGGCTGCCAGACTCTTCCAGAACTTCAGTTCTGGGACCTAGATTTGACAAAATAATCTCTAAAGCAAGGATTTGGGCAAGATTTATCTTTTTCCCCCATTCTTTTTCCAGCTATGAAGAACTATGGGAAGAACCATAGAAGAGAGTATCAGTGGAATTGCTATGATGGAAAGGTTTCTGCTGAAGAAAGCAGTTTGTTGGGATGAAATGAAAGAAAGGGAAGCTTACTTAGGAGAAATTAGATCAAGGAATTAAACAGAATTCCTATGACTATAAAATGAATGCTCTTTATTTTACTATTTATTTACTTAAGTGGTTAACCTGTGAGTGGAAATTATGAATTTAAAAAAAAGTAAGTGAATAAAGCAACACTGTGATAAGGAAAACAGAATCATGTATTGAAGCTAAAATAGAGATTAAATAATACATTCAGAGATGAGATACCATTTTAGCTATGAGAATAAAGTACTGGCTGACTGAAATCCATATGGCCTTATAGTCCTTAAGTCTTTAAGGGGCCCAAACATGTTATCTGAGACTACTATATAGGGAAACATTGATTTTGCAGTTTTGCAATATTTGAATACTTGAACAGACTATGATATTCCTTTTTGGTTGGAAGGTTGTTTTTTTTTTCTCATTTTTTTCCTATTTGCAACAGGATTGACAGAAATTTTGTTGTTGCTTCTGAGACCCTCTTTTTCACCAAAATAATGATATTGTCACTAATCACTATTATATGGATGTATTATTGAATATTCACATTTGTTGGGTTCTGTTGTAAACTAGTAAGTTAAATTAAATATTTCAAATATTGTAGGAAAAATAAATCATGAAGCTAGATCCCCCTAGCTTTAAAAATGCTTGCAAGCTATGGAGAAAAGTGCTTTCGAAGACCTTAGCTTAAAAAGGCCAAGGTCTCCCATTTCATCTGGGATCATCTCTAATCATCCTTATGTATCTGACCACTAGATTCAGATGGCCATGGAGGGGAAAGTGAGACAAGTGACCTTGTGTAGCCTTCCCTCACTTAAATCCAATTCACTTGCATGTCATGACACACCTCTCTGATGTGATGGTCCTTTTCAGGAAAGAGGGATAAACAACCATCATCACTATTCTATTGGATGATTTAGGGGAGTATGAAGTAATAGCTAAAGTATATGAGAAGGCAAACAAATCTCTATGTTCTGTAATATAGGTAGAACATCAGTTCATTCTAGCATTACTGAAGTGAGAAGAGTTAAAGGGACTGTATGTATACTGGTCACTAGACCTCCCACTAAGAATCAGGAGGAAGAAGGTACAAAATCCTCATGGAAAAAAAGGACTATATAAGATATCTGATTGGGAGGAGCTCCATATTTTTATTAGAAACAAAACTGGAGATGAAGATTAGCCCCTATTCTTGCTGATACAAGTTCAAAGAATTCATTAAATCAAAATGAAGGAACTTCTCAGAGAAACAACATTCAATTCAACTTAAGCCTTTATTAAGTACCTGTCTATTAAACTATGTACTGGACCTGTGGAAGATAAAAATGCAAAGACCAAAAAAAAAAAAAAAAAAAAGGAAGCATTCTATTGGGGAGAACATCAACATGTTAATTAAAAACATAATATATGTAGTAAAATCAAAATAATATGGGAGAGTGGAATAGAAAGTACTAACAATTGAGTGGATCAAGAATTGCCTTATGTAAGAAGCTATCAGCTGAACAAAGCTTTGAAGAGTTTCATATACCAAGAAGGAGAGGCAAGGATAGAGAGCAGCCCAGGTCTGAGGGACAGTATGTGCAAAGATATAGAGGCAAGGAACAAAATGTCACATATGAGTAACAACAAAGAGGCCAGTTTGACTGGAACATAAGAGTATGGTTAGTGGAAATATCAGGAAATCAGTCCAGAAAGATAAGTTGGAACCAGATTTAAAAGGCATTTAGTAGCTAATAGAAGTGATTTGTATTTTATCTTAAATTTTGACAAGGATTCTGGGAAGATGGTGAAATAGAAAGGTCAGAAAATTTCAGGCTCTCCAGATTTCAATAACAAATTTGTACTTCAGGATGAACATAGATCCATGAAAAACAATAAGACTTGGGGAAGAACAGAAGTCCTCCTGGGACAATCTAAGAAGACCCAAAGACCAACCCCGAATGAGAGTTTAACAGGTATGAAGGGTAAACCCTACCTGATTAGCTCCACAGAAACAGCAAGTAGGAAGCCCTGGAGCTAGCTGAGTTCAGGCTGGAGCCTCATCTCAAACTACAAAAATTTTTACCACCTGTAGAGTCTAAATCCAGGAAACCTCAACCAATTAAGAATTCTAAGGTCAACTGCTACTGTGGACACTTGCAAGAGGGTAGAGCTCTTGGTATTGGGGTTCCTGGTCAGAATGGAGAGTTGAAGGGAAGCTTGAGACATCATCCCCCTACCCCACAATTAGAGGTGCTTACACTAATACCTCTTATTTAAAAAAAAAAAGAAAGAAAGAAAGAACCAGCAAAGAAGAAAGAACCACACCATTGAAACATACTATGGGAACAGAAAAGACTGGAATTTATTTTCAGAGGAGTATACTTTAGTTAAAAAAAAAAAAAAAACTTCTACCCCAAAGAGTAATGTGAAAAGCTCCCTGCCTAGAGAGAATTTATAGAATAATTCAAAAAAAGAATTCAAAAATTAAATGAGAGACATTGAGGAAAAACTAAAGAAAAAAATTAAAACCATCCAAGAAAAACAATATTATGAAGAAAAAAAATTAACCAATTAGAAAAGGAGATACAGAGCCTCGAAGATGAAAAAAACCCTTTGAAAGTTAAAATCAAGCAAGAAGAAGCCAGTGAAGCTATATGTGACAAAGAAATAACAAAATAGAGTGTGAAGAATGATAAAATAGAAGAGAATGTGAAATATCTCAGAAAACCAACAGATCTGAAGATCAAGAAGAGAAAATATAAGAATAATTGGACTGCCAGAAAGTTGTGACCAAAAAGAGAACCTTAACATAATAATCCAGGAAATCATTCTAAAAAAATTGTCCTGGAATGATAAAATATGAGTGGAAAGTAAAAATAGAAAAAAAAATCTACTAATCACCACCTCAATAAGAAGATTCTTTGTGGAAAACACACAATGTTATTGCCAAATTTTGAAACCCCAAATCAAAGAGAAAATTTTGCAAGAAACAAGAAAAAAAAATTCAAATATGCTGGAGCTATATAAGACTTAGCAGCTACAATAAAAGACTGCCGGTCTTGGAATCAAATTTACAGACAACCAAAAAAAAAAAAAAAAAAATGAGGTTGGTGGCCAAAAATATCACATCTAGAAAAATTATCTATAATTTTCAATGAGAAAAATGGTCATTCAACAACATACAAATTTTCAGGACTTTCTATCAACCAAACCCAAACTTAACAGAAAATTTAATAGATAAGAGCCCATATAAAAGAGCAATTTTAAGTCACTCAACATGGACTAACTGTTTAACATGGACAAATTGTTTATTTTGTCTACATGGGACATCACTTTATGTTTATACTTTATGTTTATGTTATGTATACTTTATGTTTAAGACTCACACAAATAATAGGGTAAGCTTAAAAGAAAGATTGGCAGAATAAAGGTAAAAAATAGTGATCATGTTTTACAAATGAGGCACAGAGAAAGAATAGACATAGAGGAATTAGAGGGGAAGGAAGGTTCTTAGTTCTGAAAACCTACTCACATCGGGGAATGGATTCAATAGGCAACACGACATATACCATGATGGTTGTGATGTTTGCAAATATTATAAAAGTTGTTTGGGAAAACTAAGACCCTATACTAGACCTATGGTTAGCTCTATTTTTACATACCTTGCCAACAGAAGCTCCAGAAGCTGCTAATCAAAGTAGCCAGAAAGATAGCATATTTGAATGCTATCAGACTATCCCAAATGAGCAGTAAATGACTAGATAAGGGAGATTTGTACACACCTGGCCATTCTTGAAGGAGATGAAAAGCAGATTGAGCATGACCAGCTATTGTGGAAAGCAAATTTGAAAAAAAGTTAAAGAACACAAAATAAACTCTGGCAAATAAAAAAAAATGCCTTCAGCTGTCTCTAAGACATCTTTCTCATATGTGGGCCAAGGAATAAAATTGACAAGGTATTCCTAAATACTCAGAAGACAGAAGTTCATGGAAAATTAAATGAACAATGAAAAACTAGGCAATGCTCATCTTCTCAGAAAGATAGAAGGATCATGGGACAAGATGTCCCATTGGTTGGATATAAGAACACTCCCAGCAGAGCTCAGCTAGAGAGGCAGAGCTATATTCTGTTACAAGTGTAAACTAGGTAGACATGGTAGTGCTCTGTTAGCACTCAGAAAAAGAAATGAAAAGTTTGTGGTACCAGAACTTGAATGCAATTTGACTTTGTAAAATAGAAATGGAGTTGATGAGAAACATCTTAATCTCCTAAAGCTTGAGCTTATTAACTTTACCAATAACCTCACCAATATTCTTCCAAATGTATTGAAAGTTCTGTCTCTAAATAATCTTTCAAAAGTGTTTCAAAAGCTTCATCTTTTTTCATGGGACCTAACTCAAGTCCAGTATTTTGTGAATATTTAAGGAGAAAAATGCAGTCACTGGTATATATGCCTCTCAATGATCTTACTTATAGGAATGTGGTAGAGCAGAAGGGGGTCAATTTGGACTAAACTCCCTGGAGATTATTGTATAACAGAGAACTGTATACTAAACTGAGCTTGTATTAGTAGACATTAGCATGTTTAGCTGATACAATTCCCCAATGAAAAAGGCTGGCAAACCTTCCAAAAGAGATTAATGGCATGTTATAAAGTGTCTTGGGAGAGGACTTAGAGCATATAAAGATATTTTATAAATTGCCCTTGTCTGTTAAGCATGTGATAAGAAAATTCTCTTTCGATTATTTGTAGCACTAAAAATTGGAGTCTATTTAAAAACAAAAAAATCTTATAGCAACCATAATTTCAAATTGTATGGGAAAATAGAAATTAAAAATTATAATTGAATGTGACCTTTGAGAACTAGTCAAATCTAACAAAAAAAAACAGATAATCAAGTTAAAGAACAGAATAGAACTTTAAAAATTAGAGATAGTAGACCTCTGGCAACCACTGAAAGAGAACATAAAGGAATTTACACATTTTCCATATAAGCACAGCACTTTTATAATAATTGATAATGTACTAAATGGGGGCTGAAAAGGTGTGCTTGAATCAGACAGCAGAGCACTTAAGGATAATTACTTAAACAATGTGAGACAATAGTTCTATATACATATATTTAGATGATATGATAATGTGATGGCTCTCCTCATGATTGGTGCTTGCTAAATGAGTGGTGGTGAGGTAATCATAGGCAAGGATTGGAGGGCTGAGGGAGAGAGGTCAGGGTCACTTGGCTGCAGGACAAGGAGGACAGAGAGTGGAGACTCCAGAATCCAGAATACATCTTTGGCAAGCCATGTGGCAGCTTGCCTGCCTCCTTCAATTCTCCCCCTAAAGACTAATACCCTTGATTGATCTGGACCTTGACTGATTCTGAGGCCTTCCAGGGGAGCTAGCCCAAACATTATATAAAGGAAAGGAGAGGAAAATAGAGGAAAATCCTAACAAAAATTAAGAAATATAACTCAATAAAAGTTGTGTTCAATAAAGAGCTTTTGAAGAACAAATTTTAAATATATCAAAATGTATCAGGATTAAATTATCCTGAACAATTGATGGGTCAAAGAACATAAAAATATAGAATATTTCCTCAAATAAGATAACAATGAAATGATTTATCAAAATTTATGGGATACAGATAAACCAATCCTTAGGAAGAAAAATTCTCTCTCTAGATATTCTTATCAATAAAAGAGACAATGAACAAATCAACTGATTGGACATACACCTAAAAAAATTAAACAAAATAAAACAAAAATTAATTAAATATCAAAGTAGAAATTAAAACTGAAAGCCAAAAATGAACAATAAAATTATCAACTTTTTAAAAAACTAGAATGAATTAAAAGGTAAACTGATTTTATGAGAGAGGAAAACAAAGTTATTCAAATCTGAAAAAAAAGAAAATGACAATTTAGTAATTGAAAAGGAAATAAAGGAAACTATTAGAAACTATTTTGCCCAATTATATACCCTATACTAATAATTCAGATAAAATGAATGTTTATAAAAATATGAAATACCCAAGTCAACAGAAGAATAAATAAAATATAAAAATAAGCCTCTATCAGAAAAAAAATTAATTTAACTAACCATAAATGAACTTTCAAAAAGAAAATAATCTAGGGTCAGTTGTATTTACAAGTGAACTATAACACATATTGAAAGATCAATTAATTTTAATTTTATATAAACCATTGGCAAAAAAATAATAAAAGCACTGGAAAGAAGCTTTCTATCTCTTTTATGGTTTTGATACCCAAACTAAAGAAAGATAAAGCAGAGAAGTAAAAAACAATGTTATTAATGAATGCTGATACAAAAAAAATTTAGATAAAAGATTTATAAATAGCTTACAACAGCATTTTTAAAACATTATCATTATGATTTATTGGACTTATACCAGAAATGCTGAACAGATTCAATCTAAACAATAAATAGTCAATAATAAACATTTGTTAAGCCATATCAATCAACCTACCAAGGATTATTATATAG